>NC_134115.1:92594978-92911748 GCF_040939455.1 Microcebus murinus | reverse complement strand
TTTCTCAGCAGGGAGGGCCCTGGGCGGTGGGAGTGGGCACAGGAGAGGGCGGTCGGGCCCCCAGCAGCCCCCACCCTCCAGAGCCTGCCCCTTGAGAAGCTCCCTGGCACAGAGGAGGGGCTGCGCCTGGGCCCTCTGCCCTTCCCCGTCACCCTCCCCTCGCTTCTCGGGGTTTCCTGAAAGGAACACGGTGAGGTGCACACACTCCCGCCCAGGCAGTCCTGGCCCCCAGTGTAGGTCCCCAGCAGCAGGTATTGGCCTCAGATGAGCCATGTGCATGAGCACGCACCCGGGGCAGAGCCCGGGGCCTCTGAGCCACTGGGGGGGCACACTTGGGTTGCGGTGGGGAGGGGCCTCCAGGACACAGGCCCCCGGCACACTCCTGGTTGCCAGGACCCAGTCACCCCACAGCACAAAGGATTTGGTTCCCGCTTTTTGGAAGGGACTTGCCTGTGAGGTCAGGCTGGGGTCACTGCAGGTGTCCCTGACCCTTAGAACTGGGGGCTGGGGCGGGTGGGCCCTGGTCTCCTCTGGACCTTCTTCAAGGCCCAGAGCCTTAAAGCCACAAGCAGGAGGACCGACTGGCATGCGTGCAGAACGCATCCATTTAATAGAAGGTTCCAGCACTGGCGTTCAGACCAGGAACCAACCAGCGCAGCGGAACCGAGGCGGCAGCTCCCAGCCACAGCCGCCGCCCAGAGCGTCCCTCGCTGGGAAGAGCCTCTGGGGACAGCAGCAGCCGCCCCGAGGCTGGATTGTGCTTCACAGAGGGGAGTTTAGCAAGGGGCCTCTGCTCTCAAGGGTGTGAGGGCTCCGTGGAAACGCACCGTCGTCTGCCCCGATGTCCCCACGGCCACAGCTGGGACGGCTCAGGGTACAGTACAGCAAACACCTCTTTTCTGCCAGGTCACCGGCTGCAGGACCCCCTCGGCAGGGGCCTCCTGGCCCAGCTTCCAAGGGCACCGTCTGCTTCTAACTTCCTTCGGAAAGTGCTAGCGGGGCGGACGACAGCAGCCTTGGCCCCCTGAGCGCAAGCCAGGCCGGCTTGGCCTGCAGGGGCCCCTGGGCCTCCCCGGTCCAGGTGTGAGCTCTGCCCCTCCCTGCCCTGCCCACACCCCGGGCAGCTGGGCCCGGCCGTGCAGGGTGTCCTGTCTCCATGCCGTCACCACCCTTGGCCGGGCCCCGTCACGAGTTGCGGTATGTCTGCGTAGAGGCGTGGATCGCACAGGTTTGTAAAAATAGGTTAAAAAACGCTTCCCGCCGGCTTCCAACACTGGGTGGTCCCCCCTCGCCCTGTGCGGGGGTCTCCTTTCCGGGGTCGAGTCTCAGGAGCCTCAGGGAGTGGGGTTGGGCTTCCCAGGCCAAGCCAGCATGACCGGGTCTGCGCAGGCTCCTCCCTCGCCTCCTGCGGCCTCCGGGGCCGGGCACATGCCCGCCCGCCCAGCGGGTGAGCTCCACGCAGAGCCGGCTCAGAGCTGTGTCTCGTCGCGAGTCTCTGGGTTGCAGGACACCAGCTTGTGGCTGCAGCTGCCCTTTCGGCTCTGGGGGCTGCCGACCACGTGGGCCAGGGGGTCCGAGCGGATGAGATACCTGCAGGCAGGCAGAGGGGACCCTGTGGACGTGGACGGGCAGCCCCCGACCCAGACCCCTGAGTGGCGCCGCTGTGCGGCTCTTAGGGCCCGGTGCCCGTCTCCCCGGCCCCCGAGTCTTGCTCGGCAGGTCCCCACACGGTGGGGGAGCAGGGGCCTACTCACACGATGTCGTTGGGCTCCAGCCTGGTGTCGGGCGGGGGATTGATGAGGACGTAGGACAGGGTGTTCTGGTGGTCGCTCATCTCGTCTGCGGAGGAACAGCCGCGCGTCAGTGCTGCGGGCCGGGAGGAGCCGGGGCTCCGGGACAAGCAGGGTCCTCTGCTGTCAGGCCTTCTGCTCGAGCCCCTCTCCCTGGCCAGCCCGGCCGGGCGGTCCTCCCCGGCAGATGCCTGTCCCCAGACCCTCCCTGCGCTGGGCACAGGACAGCTAGGCGCTGGCTCCGACCGCAGCCCGGCAGCCTGCCCCGGGTGGCACCTCAGCCGCGTGGCCCAGGGCAGAGGCACTGGGGACACCTGCACACACCTGCCAAGCACATGGCCTCCTACGTACCTGCACACACCTGCACCTTCGGATGCACCTCCACATACCTGTGTGTACATGGATATATGCGGGCACACAACTGTGTACACCCACACGTTTGTGTACACCTGCATACACCTTCACACCCACTAACACCTACGCACACGCGCACGTACCTGCACACGTGTACACCCAGCTACATACAGACCTACATAGCAGAATGGGCCCGCGCACACCTGACCCGCGTGCACATGTGTCCGACCCCAGCCCTCCACAGCCTGCTCACAATGTCCCTCAGCACTGCCCAGCAGGAGCCGCCGTCCCTGAGGGCCCAGTCAGGCCACCCCCCTGCCTGAGCTCAACCCTTTGCTTGGGACTCAAGTCCCGAGTGGCCATCAGCCCAGAGCACCCACTGAGCCCATCCCGCCGCAGGCAGGGCCCCTGCCCCAGCCCTCTCGGGGACAGCTGAGTGTCTGCTCTGGGTGGGGGCGGGGATGTGTCCCACGGGGTGAGAACGGCTCCAGAGAAACACTCGTCCCTTCACAGCCATCCGCTCAGCCCGCAGGGCAGCCCGGCCACACACGGGACAGTTGGCCCCATCCTGGCAGGGAGCAAGGGGCTTGTGGCCTCAGTTTACCCCTCTGATGACAGCTGAAGGCCCCTCCTGGACTCTTGTTCCAGAGGCTGGAACGTGGGTGGCCCTTGCCCCGGCTGCAGCCCTGAGCAAGGCATCTGCGAGGCTGCGGCCAGCCAGGGCAGTGGGCGCAGGCTCGACCCGGGGCCACCGTGGCAGCCTTGGCGCAGAGGCAACTCTGCCTCAGACACTCGAGTGCCTCGGGCAGGTCGCCCGTGCCAGCATCCAAGTCCACGCCGCTGGGCGGGACAGGCTGACCACAGGCCCTCACGGCCCGAGCGGAGCCATTCTGCCTGGTGAGCTCCCAAACCCGTGGTGGGGTCTCCCTGGCCCTTTGGGCACCCACGCTGGAGGTTGTTCGGGGCCGCACTCGGCCCACGTGCCTGGCGTGTATCTCCGCGGCCAGCACGGCAGGGCGCGGAGGGAGCGTGCAGCAGTGGGTGATACTGGCGGCTCTCGTAGGCTCTTGGGGGACCCTGCACCCCAGACCACAGCGGGACACTGAAAACAGGGGCCACCAGTGTGCTTTGGCCCAGCAGGCATGGACCGGCCCCTACTGTGCGCCGAGCAGCGAGCCTGGACGGGAGAGCTACTGCGTGTCCCCCGGGCCTGGGCCCTGCTGCTCCCCTGGTGGGCTGGCCGTGGGGTGTCTGCAACTATCAGAGCTCGTGGCTGGGCCAAGCCAGACCCGGCTTTGTGCTACTTGGGGGACCCCAGGCCCAGCTGTGGTGCCAGGGCAGGCGTGGGCAGCCACGTGGCCCTGACCCCGACTGCCCCAGGGTGGGCAGAGAAGGCTGCCTGTGTCCACCGTGCCTGCTGAGGACAGGTGGCAGGTGCGCCTGGGGCTGGGCTGGGGTGTGGACTGGCCTCAGCTCTGCTCATGAGGGACAAGGCCAGCGGCCCTCTGCCCAGACCCTCCACGCCTCTGTGGCATCTCCGCCCTACAGCCTGGGACCCCCGATGCCAAGCCCTTGGTGTCCACACTCTTGCCCACCCACATGCCTCAGCTTCTCACTCTGAATTGGGGGTGACTTGAGTGCCTCCCTCCGAGGGTGGCGGTGAAGAGGGTGTTTGTGCTCTGGGAGGAGAGGCCAGGGCTTCTCCCCGTCTGCACGCAGGGCCCACTGGAAGGGCCTGGTGATGCCCCGGGGCCGCCCTGCAGGCCCCGCGAACCAGGTCACCCTTCCCCCAACTCCCGTGGTTCCACACCTCGGCCCAGGCCCTGCCCAACATCTGCGCATAGGGGTGCAGCAGCAGGGCCCGCCCCCCTCCCAGCCCCAGCGCTCAGCAGATGTGCGCCAGGTAGGTCTGGTGACCACCTGCCAGGGAACTGCGGTAGCAGGGGTGGGTGGTGGGGGTGCAGGCAGCACAGACGCCAGTTCCTGGGAGGCGCCGGCAGAGGGCGGGCCTTGCGTGAGTGCCATCCTGAGACGCAGGGAAAGCCCAGACCGGGAACCTGGAAAGTGCCAGCACTTTGCCTCCATGGCTGTCCCAAGCCTGAGTCTGCCTGGACGGCTCACGCATCCTGGCGAACAGAGCCCACCGGGCTCCCCTTGGCTGCCGGAAGCCCCCAAGGAAGGGGAGCCCCTGCCCGGCCCCTGCCACGAGCATGAGTGGGGCATCTTGGAGGGAACGGGTCCACGGCAGCACCTGAACACCCGGACGAGACGCAGGGCGCGACCGGCCTCACTGGACAGGAAGAGCCCCTCGCACCCTTGGGGTGGACGTTGCCATCCGCCCGCCGTCCACAGTGCGGGGACTTCAGGACCCCGTGGACTGTCTTCTGCTGCTTCCCAAGAGCCGGGTGGGCTCGGGGTCCTCAGACACCCCACAGGCCGGTCAGGGCAATGGAGGCGGCAGGACGTGTCTTCTCGACCAGCAAAGGGGCTTGGGCACGAGCCCCAGAGCTGGGCAGCCACGGCCCCGGCACAAAGCGCAGCCGCGGGCAGGCGTGCGGGCTCGGCCCGGGACCCTCTCTTTGTCTGCTGTCCACCTGCCTGGCCGGACGGGGCGGGCGCAAGGCTGCCCGGCGGCGAGGGGTGAGCACGCCCCCTCGTGCGGCAGTCGGCGCCTGCCGGAGCAGAATTACCTTGCAAATATCCCAGGTTTACCCGATTCATGACATCACTGGCTGTTAGGTTTGCTACGTCCTCTACGGCGCACACAGGAAGAGGCACGGACAGAGACAGAGAGAGAGACAGGTCAGCAGGCGGGCGGGCTGCGCGAGGGGCAGCCACACCGCGTGGCAGCGACAGGAAGTGGCTCCTCCTTTGCCAAGCTCTGGTGGGCAGCAGGCGGGGGGGTTTGGAGGCCGAGGGGCGTGCGTGGCAGGCGCCGGCTCAGCACTCGCCGTGGGGGTGGGGGCATCAGACACTCTGAGCCTCGGCAGTCAGCCCCCTCCCCTGGGACGGGGTGGCGGCACCTACCCGGCAGGGACGCTGGGAGGGGACAAGGCATGCCGGGTGCCCTCCACACGTCCATGGGGCTGGGACAGGCTCCTGGGCCACCCCTCGTTAAGTCGCTGCTGGGTCTGGCCAGCCCGGCACGGCCAGGTGTGTGCGGCCCCCAGGCAGCTCCTAGGCGAGCCCTGAGCTCCCGACTCCCCTTGGAGGGGGCTCAGCAGCAGGAAGCAGGGTGGGGCAGGCACTGCGGTGGGACAGAGGCAGCCCGTGCTGGCCAAGCCCAAGGTGGAGCCAGCGGGGGGGTTGGCATCTGACCCAGTCTGGCGTGGATGTGGCTTGGCAGTGGCACTGGCCAGGGCTGGGCCCCCTCTGGCCTTATCAACAGAGGCAGTGTCCCCAGAGCCAGGGAGGGGAGGAGCTTCCCTCCTCTGAGCTGGCCAGGGCACTCATGGTCGGAGTCGCAAGCATGTCGCCCCAAAGCAAGGTGCAGAGAGAAGGGGCTGCGTGAAGCCCCACCTGCTGATGAAGATGGAAACCTGGGGTGGCCACACACAGGGGGGCGGGGTGTCCAGGCACAGGCCGTTCACCCAGCTGTGCCCGTCACAGACCGAGGCCTTGGCTTTTGGGAAGTCCAGCCAGGCCTTCCCCACCCTCAGCCACCACCTCTGGGCCCCAGTCTCTTATTTACGGATGGGGAAACCGAGGCCCCAGAGTGGTGGGAGTGAGCCCTTCCTTAGGGCTGGTAGTGTTGGGGGGTCCTGTGCCCTCCCCACACCAGGGTGGGTCCGGCCACCCCACCTTCCAGGGGGAGGGGCTGAGACAGGCCACGGGGCTGCCTGGAGGTGGCCCCACAGCCGTGGGCGGGCAGAGTGGGGCCAGGAGGCCAGTGGGGCCCCGGAGGGCCACGGTCAATGGTTCCTAGCCACGGCCGACCCCATTGCAAGCTGGCCGTCCGGCCCGCAGCAGGCGCTCTTACCGTAGCCGGTGGTGGGCAGCCCCAGGTGCTTCATGCGGTTCTTGACCAGCTCAGAGAGCTCCTGGCGCTCAGAGCGCCGGCAGAGGCTGAGCCGGTGGTGGCCGATGCAGTCCGCGGCCGCTGCCTTCGCCGCGTGCTTGGGGCCTCTGCGGCTCAGCCTCCGGGCCCACTGCAGGCTCTTGCGCCGCAGCAGCGGGTGCTCCGCCGCCGGGTCCTCGCTGCCTGCGTGGCGGCCATGAGCGCTGCCGCTGCCGCTGCCGGCCTGCCCGCCCCAGGGCCCCCGCACGTCCCGCGTGTCCTCCAAGTCCTCCACGTTCACCGAGATCTGCCACGGGCCGGCAGGGAAGGTGTGGGCTGTGGGCACGGGGGCTGGGGGCGCGCTTGCGGGGTCAGGGGAGAGGGGGAGGGACGCAGGCTGGGGCGCCTGTGCCTTCCTCCTCTGGGGAGGGGCCAGGTCTCCTAAGCCCCCACCACCCAGCCCCTGCCGGCCACGTATCCAGGGATGGGGCCCCGCCCCACCCCCCTCCGCCTCGCTGGGCCCTCACTTCTATGGGTCTGGCTGGGGGCCTGCCGGGACCGGCACAGCCTGGCTTTGCCCGGGGAGGGCCACCCCTCTCTGTGCCCCAGTTTCCTCATCTGTGGTCCCTCTCTGGAACACATCCTTGGGGTGCTGGCGAGAGCAGGGGGCAGTGGTGGACTGAGTGATGGGGCCAGGGCAGGGGCGGGGCGACGTGGGCCCCCGCCTGGGCAGCGCCTTCAGAAAGGCCTGCGAGGCGGGGCGGGTGGTCAGGCCAGGCCAGCTGGGGGTGCTCACCGTGCTGGGGGTGGCGGCACGTGCGGCCGGGGGAGCCAGAGAGGGGCAGCTGGGCCAGGGAGGGGTGCACCTGGTGTCCAAACCCATACGTGACTTCCCCCCAGCCTCAGTTTCCCCACCTGTACATGAGGGGCGACCACCAAGAGCCCCTCAGAGCTGCGCCGTGGCCAACACATCCTCGAGGCCCACTCCCTCCCACAGGAAGCCGAGATGCTCTGGTGGTAAGAAGTGGGGTGCTCACCTGGGCTCTGAGGTCGTGGGTCTGCAAAGGAAACCAGAGTGGTCAGGGACTGGGGAGCACCCCTCCCCCAGCGCTGCCTCAGCCCTTGCGTGTCCTGCGCAGAGCGTGCCAGGGCCCGCGCGGGGCTCCCCGCCCCCCACCCCTGCTCAGGCTCCCACGGGAGGCATCGCAGACGGGGCTCGGGGACCTGACATGGAGGAGCTGCTGGGAGAGGCAAGGCCAGGCACGCCCGGGGCCCCAAAACTGAAAAGGGGCTGGGGAGGAGCGGGGGGCGTGGCGAGAACCTCAGAGGAGGAGAAGACGTGGCACTCGGTCCTGTAGATGCCGATGGGGATCTCGGCACTGGAGGAGCAGAGCTTCTGGAAGAGCCGGCCGTAGGTGCGGATCCACAGGTCCTCCTCAGTGATCTTCATCTGCAGCGAGTGGGGGCCTGAGCGGGGCGGGCGCCCGGGCCAGGAGACCGCCGCGCTGCCCGGGGACGGCCCGTCACTTACGGCACAGAGGTGGCCCGAGCCGGGGGTGGTGTCGAGGCCCAGCAGCAGCCGGGTGATGCTGATCATGTAGTCCTTGACGAAGGACTGCGGGGAGCCACGGGGAGGCTGGCGGGCGGGCGCAGCGGGCACACGTCTGCCCGCCTGTGTGCCCCTCAGCCCCTCGCCCACAACCAGCCACCCGCCTACTGGTCCCTGTGCACAGGACGGCCGGCAGGCAGGAGCCAGAGCCTCCTCTGAGTCCGGGAATCCACCAGGCCGGGCACTGCTTGGTGCCGGGGCTCGGAAGCCCAGGGGCTACAGGCGTGGATCCCGGGCAGTGTGGGGGGACGGGCGGGGGTCCCTCTGTTCTGCTTCCCGGACTGCAGGGGAGTGCGGGACCAGCCCTGGCTGGGGATAGGGGGAAGGTTCCTGCCCGGGCAGCTGACCTGGTAGAGCAGCGTGTCCAACATGCTGATGCTGAACACGCGGCCGGCGGCGAATGGCAGGCGGAACATGAAGGCCAGGTTGGAGCCGTTCTCACGCTCCCTCTGCGGAGAGGAGGGTCCTCAGCCCGAGTGCCGCCCTCACCCTGGCGCCTGGCCTGGCCCTCCCTCAGGGACCAGGTGGAGCCGCCACCGGTCTAAGCAGGGGCGCTCACACACCCAGGTGGCACCGACGGTGGCCCTGCCACCCGCACACCTGCTGGTCCCCAGTGGGTCCCGTGCCCTGGGGCTCCACCCCCAACCCTGGCCGAGGCCCTTCCTGGGGCCCCGAGGAGCAGAAAGCTGACTCGAGCTGGGCACTTGCTCCGCTGTGGGACCCAAAGCAGCTGCACTGCCTTCTCTGGTCTCAGCCCCTCGTCAACACGGGGCGGGCGTGGGAATGAACGAGTTGCAGGCGCCGCATCAGGGACAGAGGCTGCACACAGTCAGGGCCTGTGGGTGTCGCTGGTGCCAACGGTGGCCGGCTCACCCCCAGAACCACCTGACCCGAGGGCTCCCGGCCAACTGACCAGCAGGACAGGCGCCCTGGCCTCTGCCATGCTGCCTGGCCCCTGCTCAGGGAGACGGCAGCTGCTGCTGGCCGGTGGCCCGAGGGCGGCCAGGGAAACGCAGGTCACTCGGGTGACCCTAGGCGTGCTGAGCCCTGGGCTCCCAGCCCCCTTGTCCCTCGGGGCTGCTGGGAGGGGCTGGCAGGGCCCGGCCACTCACCTTCTCCAGTTTGGAAAGAGCCAGGGAGTAGCTGTCTTTGGCGCGGAACTGCATGAAGCGCATGTTGGACGGGTGGGTGAGCTCCGTGGTGATGCTCAGGCTGGGGAAGAGGCTAGGGGAGGCACACGTGTCACGCCAGGGGTCTCAGGGCGGGGTCGCGTCCCGCAGGGGTCTGGGGGGCCGTGGCGTGGGGGGGGGTGGGGGCGGCGCACCGGAACATGGTCTGCACGTTGACGATGGTCTTGGCGTCGGCCATGTAGTCCTCTTCGGCGCTCATGGTGCTCTCCTTGTCCACCACCACCAGGTTGTCGGCGTAGATGACGCCGCACTGCAGCAGGCTGTCCAGGCTGGGGGGCGCCGGCAGCCACGTGGGGGGGCGGCCCACACCCCCCACTGGCCCAGGGTTCCCTCCCAGGGCTCCGCCCCTCCCCCAGCCCTGGGTCCTGGGCCACCCCGGGGAGGGGAGGAGGAGGAGGAGGAGGAGGAAGAGGAAGGGTGGAACCTCCCCACAGCGTGGCCAGCCCAGTGCCGAACTCACTTGTCCACGGAGCCCTCCATGTAGTAGACCATGGGGAAGCAGCAGATGGCTTCCAGGAAGTGGTGGTCGGGCCTGGGGGGCAGGGCGTCCTGGAGGGGTCCACGCTGCTCCCCGCCCTCCCCACCCCGTGGGGCCAGGCCCCAGATGGCAGAGCTGGGCTGAGCGGGGCCCCAGAACCACAGCATGCGGGCCTTTAGGGCCAGCGGGGCCGTTCCTTATTTTATCCAAGGGGAACGGAGGCCCCAGGGTGGCACGCGCCAAGGTCAGATGGCCCAGATGGGATCTTGGCCTGCAGCCGCCAGGCCCTAAAGTCCCCTGGGGGGAGAGCTATGTGGCCCCCACCCTGGAGACCCACTGGGGGAGGGAGAAGCCACGGGAGGAAGTGGAGGGGGGAAAGGCAGCGAGGGCGGGGCAGGGCGGGGGCAGCAGGGCCGTGGGGCCTCACTTGTTGTCCAGCAGCAGCACGATGGGGTTGAGCTCCTTGCGCGATCGGTAGTAGGCACGCAGCGGCACGATGAAGTTGTACAGCCCATTGCCGGCCGTCTCGGCCGACACGATGATCAGCTTGTTCTTGAAGCCGTAGGCCTTGGCGTCCTCGTAGCTGTTGTGCTTGCAGCCCTGGGGAGGAGGCATGGAGGCAGCACTGGCCTGTGCAGCACCAGGACCCCCCCCCCGCCCCCCAGCACGAGCCTCCTGGAGCTGCAGGTGCCACCGGACACCACGGCTGCGGCCACAGGCGCAGAGCGGGGAGGGAAGTCGCGCCAGGTCTGGGAAGGACGGTATCTGTGCACACGTGTGGTTTCAGCATGTGGCTGCAGACACAGGCGTGTTGTGCATGCGTGCTGTGTGCGTGTGTGAGTGTGAGACACGCTTCCTAGCTCTGTCCCCGAGAGGCAGGGACAGCACAGCGGCAGCGAGCACACCAGCGTCCAGATCTTTGTTTCTAAACATCATTTTCCACTGAAAAAAATGAGGGGTCCTCGGAGGAACAGGCAATTCCAGACCGGAGCTGGGCGAGTCCCAGACAAGGCCGGGGCACCTGGTCGAGGCGGCAGAGAAGTGCTCAGAGGCTGGTGGAACCTGTCAGAAGCTCCCGGAAGCCAGGTGGGAGCCCAACCTCTGCAGGCTGGACAGTCTGAGCTTCCGGCTCATTGGCGACCTGCCAGCAGATGGGCTGGGCCGTCGCGCCACATACCTCGGTGCACAGTGGGTAAAACCGTACGGGGGAGGGGAAGCCCCTGTTCACAGCAGACGCTGACAAAAATGCAAGCTGGGTTCTAGAACTAGAAAACCATCCACTGACGCCGGAGCCAGTCGGTAGAAATCCTATAAACTGTAGGTTTATTCACCTACAACCCGTCTCCCCAAACGACTCGTCACCCACAAGACGAAAAGCATCTTGCAGTGGGAAAACTGGCCCCGGCGTAGCCTTACCTTGTCCAGCCGCAGGCAGCAGAACGGGGCCTTGGCAGGCAGCAGGTGGCACAGGGTGGGGGAGCTGCCGATGTAGGGCGAGTTGGGCGGGTAGCCCCTCACATACCTGGTGGAGACAGGCACTCGGTGTCAGCCGGGCTGGCCAGCGTGGGCTGCTCTGCCCTAGACCACCTGTGCGTCAGGAAGCATTCCTCGAGCCACGCCTGTGGCCACGGCAAGACCACGGCAAGGGGCCTGCCCGGCCCTGGTGCCCAGGACCAAGTGTGCTACAGGTTGTGCCCAGGACAGCCACGCAGACACCAGCCTGCGGCGACCAGGGCCTGCCCGACAATGGGGCCTCGGCCACCGCCAGGCCAGGGCTGGGAAGCTGGTCTTGGCCCCTGCCAGGGCCTTGGGGGGCTGGAGGTGAAAATGGGGTGTGGAGGGGCCTCTCACACTGCTCCCTCCTCCCCAGCAGCTGCTCCATGCCTGCCTCCTTCCCTGGGGGTCTGGGGCGAGACCTCATCCAACACACACAACACAGACACTGACCCAGGTACACACACAAATGCACACCGGAGAGACAAGCACACACAGGCAGCACATATAACACACCCTGTATGCACACCACACACACAAGCTTAGTCACGACCCTGAAGCCACAGATAGAACCTGCAGGGCTCCGCCCGCCAGCCACCCCCTCCCTAATGCCCCAGCGTCCAGGACAAGGGTGGACACCTGGGCTGTGAGCACTTCTCCACTTGCTGCTGGGCTGGCCTGGCCTCCTAGCAGGCCACCTCTCTGGGGCCAAGCCCCTGCGCGGCTGGTAAAATGGACAGGAAGGGCCCCTCTCAGAGGGTGGCCCGCCCCCGGCACGTCACCATCACTGAGTGGGGTCTGTGGACCCCAGGGGGCAGCACTGCAGCCAGCCCAGACTGCGGGAGGGCGCAGCCCGGCAGAGCCCCTGCTCCCGGCCACAGCTCTGCGGCTCTGTGTGCACGTCCGGGTCCTTGGAGAGGCCGTTTGCCAAACAAGGACTCCCGCGGGGCCGTTCCAAAGCTGCGACTCAGAGCACAGGCGCCGGGCCCCCCACCGCTGGGACCTTTCCCACCCAGACCTCCCTCACCCCTGCACTCACTCCACCACGGACAGCCCCTCGTCCTCCGACGGTGTCACCTCGTCCTCTGACTGGTCACTCAGCAGGTCGCAGGGCAGCAGGGCCGAGCTGTCCGCCAGCTCCAGGACCGGCGCGATGCTGGGTCGCCGGCTGCCCGAGCCGTTCTCCGTGGGCAGCGCCAGCTTACCGCCCCCGCCACCCCCGCTGCTCTGCTGGGGCCGGCACTCGGCGTGCTGCAGGTCCATGGCCACCGTCCCTGGAAGACAGCCACTGAGCTTGCCGCAGCCCCGCCCACCCCTGGCTCTTCTGGGGCAGGGGGTTCCCAGAGCAGGGGTGAGCACGGCTCCTGTCCTCCAGCTACGGGGCCCCATGGAGCTTCCGCACCTCTCTGAGCCTCAGTTTCTCCCACGCATGGTGTGGACGGTGGCCTGCTGGGGTGGTGCGGATGTTAAACAAAGACCCCAGGGCCCCCACTGAAGTCAGCTGCTGTGGCGGCCATGCCCACCACCCAAGGGTGGGGTGATATTGGCAGCTCTCGGGCTCAGGGGCTGGGCGGCTGGTCAGTCTGCCTTGAGGACACAGCCGGGTGGGAGGGACCGCAGCCAAGATGACACAGGAGTGGCTGGGCCTCTAGCACCTGCTGGAGCAGCCTCTGCCACTCCTGTGCAGCCTGTGCCACCCAGTGGGGGTTGGGGAACCCTAGGGCTCTGGGATCATAGACTGCCTGCCCACCATGGTGTCCTGGAAGCCACCTGGGGGCAGTGTATCCAGTGTGACATGACAAATGGACGTGGGGCCGGTGGTAGTGGCTTCCCTGCCCCTCAAGCCACTTGGCCACCAGAGTGGGCGGCCACAGGGGTGGCAACCTGCAGGCCTGGCTGGGCCCACATCACCACGTCTCCAAACCCAAGGGCGCTTTGGGTCTGGGCAGCTGTGACACACTGAGCCAGACACACGGTGCCCCAATGGGGACCACGCCCTGACCTCCCAGGCCAGTGGTGTCCGTGTGCTGCTTGGGTCAGAGCTCAGGCCCGTCACTGCGCAGAAATGGCGAAGCCTGGCCCAGCCTGTGGTTCTGTGGCCTGCACGGCTTCCTGGCCTGGCCAGGGAGGGCGTCACACCGTCACTGCTGGGGCCGTCACTGCTGGGGCCCTTGGAGCACGGCCCCACCTGCTCAGGGGGTGGCAGGACTCGCCCAGCACAGCCCGGGAGGAGCCCTGGCGGGCAAGGGGAGACCAAAGCCTAGGTTTGGTCTCGTGCAGCTGACTCCTGGTCCCAGCAGGCGTCAAAGCCTCCGCCTATCCGAGGGACGTGCGTAAAGGAGCCCCTTGGGGCTGATGGGACCACCAGGGGTTCCAGCTCAGCTGCCAGCTGGCCATGGGGGCAGTTTACCCACCGGGGTGGCTGCCTGGCTTGTGCACCCCAAGGTCAGAGGCTCCCAGCGACCCCTGACCCAGGTCGGCCCCACTGAGGCAGGCACTGGGCCACATTGACCAATGCAGCAAATGTGGGGACACCCCATTTGACAGATTCAAAAACCGGCTCAGAGAGACTGGACTCGCCCAGGGTGGGGCCCAGGCCACGGGCGGCGGGCTCACCCACGGACGCGATGATGCTGTGCACGGGCAGGCGCCCCGGCCCCTCGCACAGCCCCGGGCCCGCCCGCCTCTGCTGCTTCTCCTCCTGCTTGAAGATGAACGCCGAGTTCTCCTCCTTGGTGATGTTGATGTAGAAGCAGGTGTCCGAGGCCGCCAGGATGTGGCGCGGCCCGGGGTTCAGCAGGATGCTCCTGTGCTCCTCCCGCTTCAGCCCGATGAGGCACACGCCGTACCTGGGGGAGGCAGCTCGGTTGGCCGGGCCCCCTCTCCCCCGTGGATCTCCCCACAGGGCCGCACGCAGGCGCCCACGTCAACCCTGCCGCTCGCCTGAGTCACCTGCTCTGAGCCCCGCCCCCCATCCCTGCCGCCCAGACCCAGGGAAGAGGTCAAGTCCCACTTGCTGGCCCCGCCCACGTGAGGCCCCGCCCACGCGAGACCCGCCCCGAACAGCTCCGCCTACTGAAGCCCCGCCCCGTGCAACGGCCCCCCCCCGCAGTCCCGCCCCCAGGAGTCCCCGCCCGTTACGAGCCCCACCCACAAGAGGCTCCACCCCGTTTCAGGCCCCGCCCCGAACACGCCCCCATGCCCCGCCCTCACTTCTTGTGCGCGTGGAAGGCGGCATAGGTGAAGCTCTTGCCCTGGTACTCGCGGAAGAACTTGCTGTCGCCCATGCGGATGTGGTAGACCTCGTTGCCCGAGCAGCGCCCGTACATGCGCTGCCACTGCTCCGGCGACTCCTGGCCTTCCCTGCGGGCAGCGCCACGCTCAGCCGCCCCGCTTGAGGGTCCCACGGTAACGCCCACTGTCCTGCCCCGTCTCACCCGAATACCCACTGTCCCACCCTAACACCTGCTGTCCTGCCCTGTCTCACCCTAACACCGCTGTCCCACTGTCCCACCCTAACACCTGCTGTCCTGCCCTGTCTCACCCTAACACCTGCTGTCCTGCCCTGTCTCACCCTAACACCTGCTGTCCTGCCCTGTCTCACCCTAATACCCACTGTCCCACCCTAACACCTGCTGTCCTGCCCTGTCTCACCCTAATACCCACTGTCCCACCCTAACACCTGCTGTCCTGCCCTGTCTCACCCTAATACCCACTGTCCCACCCTAACACCTGCTGTCCTGCCCTGTCTCACCCTAATACCCACTGTCCCACCCTAACACCTGCTGTCCTGCCCTGTCTCACCCTAATACCCACTGTCCCACCCTAACACCTGCTGTCCTGCCCTGTCTCACCCTAATACCCACTGTCCCACCCTAACACCTGCTGTCCTGCCCTGTCTCACCCCAACACCGCTGTCCCACTGTCCCACCCTAACACCTGCTGTCCTGCCCTGTCTCACCCTAATACCCACTGTCCCACCCTAACACCTGCTGTCCTGCCCTGTCTCACCCTAACACCGCTGTCCCACTGTCCCACCCTAACACCTGCTGTCCCACTGTCCCACCCTAACACCTGCTGTCCTGCCCTGTCTCACCCTAACACCGCTGTCCCACTGTCCCACCCTAACACCTGCTGTCCTGCCCTGTCTCACCCTAATACCCACTGTCCCACCCTAACACCTGCTGTCCTGCCCTGTCTCACCCCAACACCGCTGTCCCACTGTCCCACCCTAACACCTGCTGTCCTGCCCTGTCTCACCCTAACACCGCTGTCCCACTGTCCCACCCTAACACCTGCTGTCCCACTGTCCCACCCTAACACCTGCTGTCCTGCCCCGTCTCACCCTAACACCGCTGTCCCACTGTCCCACCCTAACACCTGCTGTCCCACTGTCCCACCCTAACACCTGCTGTCCTGCCCCGTCTCACCCTAACACCGCTGTCCCACTGTCCCACCCTAACACCTGCTGTCCCACCGTCCCACCCTAACACCTGCTGTCCTGCCCTGTCTCACCCTAACACCTGCTGTCCTGCCCTGTCTCACCCTAACACCGCTGTCCCACTGTCCCACCCTAACACCTGCTGTCCTGCCCCGTCTCACCCTAACACCGCTGTCCCACTGTCCCACCCTAACACCTGCTGTCCCACTGTCCCACCCTAACACCTGCTGTCCTGCCCCGTCTCACCCTAACACCTGCTGTCCTGCCCCGTCTCACCCTAACACCGCTGTCCTGCCCTGTCTCACCCTAACACCTGCTGTCCTGCCCTGTCTCACCCTAACACCTGCTGTCCTGCCCTGTCTCACCCTAACACCTGCTGTCCTGCCCCGTCTCACCCTAACACCGCTGTCCCACCGTCCCACCCTAACACCTGCTGTCCCACCGTCCCACCCTAACACCTGCTGTCCTGCCCTGTCTCACCCTAACACCTGCTGTCCTGCCCTGTCTCACCCTAACACCGCTGTCCCACTGTCCCACCCTAACACCTGCTGTCCTGCCCCGTCTCACCCTAACACCGCTGTCCCACTGTCCCACCCTAACACCTGCTGTCCCACTGTCCCACCCTAACACCTGCTGTCCTGCCCCGTCTCACCCTAACACCGCTGTCCCACCGTCCCACCCTAACACCTGCTGTCCTGCCCTGTCTCACCCTAACACCTGCTGTCCTGCCCTGTCTCACCCTAACACCGCTGTCCTGCCCTGTCTCACCCTAACACCTGCTGTCCTGCCCTGTCTCACCCTAACACCTGCTGTCCTGCCCTGTCTCACCCTAACACCGCTGTCCTGCCCTGTCTCACCCTAACACCTGCTGTCCTGCCCTGTCTCACCCTAACACCGCTGTCCTGCCCTGTCTCACCCTAACACCGCTGTCCTGCCCTGTCTCACCCTAACACCTGCTGTCCTGCCCTGTCTCACCCTAACACCGCTGTCCTGCCCTGTCTCACCCTAACACCTGCTGTCCTGCCCTGTCTCACCCTAACACCTGCTGTCCTGCCCTGTCTCACCCTAACACCTGCTGTCCTGCCCTGTCTCACCCTAACACCGCTGTCCTGCCCTGTCTCACCCTAACACCTGCTGTCCTGCCCTGTCTCACCCTAACACCTGCTGTCCTGCCCTGTCTCACCCTAATACCCACTGTCCCACCCTAACACCTGCTGTCCTGCCCTGTCTCACCCTAATACCCACTGTCCCACCCTAACACCTGCTGTCCTGCCCTGTCTCACCCTAATACCCACTGTCCCACCCTAACACCTGCTGTCCTGCCCTGTCTCACCCTAATACCCACTGTCCCACCCTAACACCTGCTGTCCTGCCCTGTCTCACCCTAATACCCACTGTCCCACCCTAACACCTGCTGTCCTGCCCTGTCTCACCCCAACACCGCTGTCCCACTGTCCCACCCTAACACCTGCTGTCCCGCCCCATCTGACCCCAACATCTCGCTGTCCCACTCCGTCTGACCCTAATGCGCCCCACTGTCCTGGCGCGTTCAGCCCCACCCTGCGCCCCCCTCCGGAGCCCACCCGCGGCCTGGGTGGCCCCCGCGCAGGCCTGCCTTGTCCCCGCGATGCCGGCGGGCGTCCGGGCACTCACTGGCCGCGGGACGTGTGCACCAGCAGCGTGATGAGCGTGGACGTGGCCGGGCAGATGCAGTTCAGCGCCAGCAGGGCGTACTTGCACTCCTCCTCACACACCACGTGGTCTGCGGGGTCAAAAGGTGGGGTCCACACCCACCAGGTGGGCAACCCACTGCTGCCCTCCCTAGAGCCCCGCCCGCCTGCTGGGCAAACTGCTCAGGCCCGGTTCCCCCATCTCCACCTGGAAGCCTCTGGGCTCTCCAGGCACTTTGAACCTTATGGGGCTTCTGTGCTTGTCGAGAGCCCAGGGCAGTGTGGACCCTGCCCATGGAGGTGCTCAGCCCACAGTGCTCCTGCCCTCACTGACCCCCAGGCCCCTCCCCTGATGCGGTGAGGAGGAGGGTCTGCTGGCCCCTCCAGCGCCTCCTGGTGCTTGTGTGTGGACAGAGTTCCAGCCCTGCACACTGCACGTTCACCTGTGTGCACGCTCACCTGTGCACACGCTCACCCGTATGCACACTCACCTGCACACTGCACCCTCACCTGTGTGCATGCTCACCTGTGCACACGCTCACCCATATGCACACTCACCTGCACACTGCACCCTCACCTGTGTGCACGCTCACCTGTGCACACACCCATATGCACGCTCACCTGCACACTGCACCCTCACCTGTGTGCACGCTCACCTGTGCACACACTCACCCATATGCACACTCACCTGCACACTCCACCCTCACCTGTGTGCACGCTCACCTGTGCACACACCTGTATGCATGCTCACCTGCACACTGCACCCTCACCTGTGTGCATGCTCACCTGTGCACACACCCATATGCATGCTCACCTGCACATTGCCCCCTCACCTGTGTGCACGCTCACCTGTGTGCACACTTACCTGCACACAACACCCTCACCCCTGTGCACATGTGCCCCCGCCCCAAACGTACCGGCAAATTTGACATGAAACTTGTTCTCGGGCTTGAGAATCTGGACGTAGAGGGGGCAGTTGGGGGCAAAGTCCTTCACGGCCCAGGCCCGCAGGATGGTCTGGTGGTCCTGACAGGTGGGGCAGGGAGTGGTCAGTGTGGATGTCTCTGCCTCTGCCAGCAGGTGAGTAGGCGGGCAGCAGCAACAAGCTGGGGGGCTCTGCCCTCGGGGCCCTCCCTGCCCGGTGGGTGTGGGCTGCAGCCGTGGGGGCTGGGCAGGGCTTGCACCTCACTCACCGCCGCGGTGCGGTCCACCTCGTTCCGGCTGCTGAGGATGAAGCAGGCCTCCCCGTTGTCCATCCTGCAGAGCACCGGGGCTGAGCGCCGGCTCGGGGGACCCTCAGAAGGGGCTGAGCTCGGACACTCAACCGGGCACACAAGCCAGGCCTGTCCCCCATTGCACAGGCAGTTGGACACTAGCTGTCCCCAGCTTCTCCAGGCCACAGCATTAACAGGGACCCACTGTGCCTCCCCCTCACAGACCCCCACCCCTGCCCCCCCTTGTCCCTGGGTGTCCAGGTAGGAAGGTGGCAGGAGGCCATGTGGGGGCTCGGAGCCAGGTGTCAGAGGCTGCAAGGGGTGGGCCTGTCGGGACTCCACCTCACTGTGTGCCAATGACCTGGGCACTGGGGCTGACCAGGCCTGGGCGTCAGCCGGCTTCTGGGGGTGCCCATTCTGGATGCCCCCATTAGCCAGGGCGGGGCTGGGCACAGAGGGAGGCGGGTTCTTGGGGTGAGACCCTGTTCCCTCCCCAGCCAGGTAACCTGAGTGACCCCTTCCATCTGTCCTCCCGCTAGGACTCAGGCTGCTGAGAAGAAGCTGTCCCCTACCTGCCCAGGACAGCTACCCCCCATCACCAGCACCCACCGCCCTGGGCCTGACCCTGCCTGGACAGGCACCTCTTCGCCCCACCCTACCGGCCTAGAGCTGGACACCATGGACAGGACCCCAGAACTGGCTGCACCTGGTCCCCAGGGGCTCTAGGAAGGGGAGAGAGGGGCCCCTGGTGCTGGGTCTCCTGCCCTCCTCGGCCCACACAACCCACTCAGTGCCACAAAGGACACGGCAAGGCTCCAGGAATGAAAATGTGGCAGGAGGGGCTCCCGGGGAGTGTCCTAGAACGTGTTCCAGCATGTTCTGGAAAGTTCCATGTGACAATGCACTCCTCTGACCTGAAGTCACTCTGTCAACTTGTCTTTAAAAGGATGCTCCACGCTCAGCCCCCATGCCCCCACCTTGACTCATAGCGGGCGAGTCTCCACCCCTGCTCTATTGTGAGCCTTCCTGGAACCCGACACAGGTCCCCACACTTGGAGCGGGGGAGGGGGTTCCCGAAGGCCGACCCTTGCCCGGCAGAAGGGAGGCAGAGGCGCAGCTGGGTGGGCTGGCCCCGTGGGCAGTCCCCAGTGGGCAGCTGTGCAAGGTCCTGCTCACCTGGGCCGTGGCTGGGGCCACGAGACAACTCCCCCCCCAACACCCCACCCCCACCAGCCCTACTCACACCTGGCCAAGAGCCTCAGGCCACCCCCGCCCTGGGGACCACAGCCTGGAGCAGCTCGCTGGGAGGGCCGGCCCAGGACAGCACCCCCGCCGTGAGGGCCTGGCCCATCCCCCAGCCCCTTGGCGGCACCCGTCCCAGGAAGGGGCCCAGCCCTGCCACAGAGCTCACTTGGCTCGCATGAGGTCCTGGTCCTTGAGCGCAGAGCCCTGCAGGTAGATGACGCGCTGGGACCACAGAGGGATCTGCAGGACTCTGCGCACCTGGATGTCCATCTCGGTGGGGCACAGGATGACCACGTAGTAGTCCTGCCGGCCAGGCTGCGGTCAGACGCTCCGCACAAACTCCCGCCCGCCCGCTCTCCAGCTGTCCTCACGCCCACCGCCCGGCCGGCTGGAGCGCACTGTGCTCTCCAATCAGACAGGGAAAGGCGGGAGCCCCAGCCCCAGCCCCAGCCCCAGCCCCAGGGGCGTCTAGGGACCTGCCCAGCACGCAGCGGTCCTGCGGAGGTGGTGGCCACTCTGGGGCCAGGAGGACCCTGAGGCCTCGGAGGTGGGTGTCTGGCAGCCTCGGCGAAGGGCTTCACCTGGAGCCGGGGGTGTGCGTAGAACTCGTTCAGGAAGTCCATGAGGAGGTCGATCTTGAGAGAGCTGACGCACAGGACCACGTGCTTCTCCGTCTGGGCCCGGTGGCGGCTGTAGTTGCCCCCCGACTTCTGCCTCTCCATCCACAGGTAGACGAGCTCCTCAAACTGCAGGTGAGAGCGGGGTGAGCGCCGGCCGTGGGGTGTCGGCCACACTTCGGGGCCTTTCCCACGAGCGAGCGGCAGGGACCGAGGCCGAGCCCGCAGGGGAGGAGGGCAGCCCGGGCAGAGACGTGGCGGGAATGGGGCAGTCGGGAGACCTCGGGTGTGTGTGGCACGGGCCCCACGGGGAGCAGAGCGGGCGTCCCTGCTGGCCAGCACGTGGGCAGCCCACAGCGTGGCAAGGCCGACCCCACCCCAGACGCCCGGCGCCTGCGCGCGGCACATTCCAGTAACCGTGAGGACTTCGGATCTTCTCCCCAGACCCCGAGACAGCAAGTGAGGTCCCAGCCCAGACAGCGGGAACTTGTGCATGGTGACGCTGCCTGGTCAGGCCCCAGGCGTGGAGGGAGCACCCTGCCCCGGCGGCCAGGACCCCACCTGAGGGAAGGCAAAGGGGCTGCCAGTCTGGGGGCCTGGCCTGCGCCTCCCAAGCACAGAGCCAGCCACGGAGCTGTCCAGGGTGCTGACCCCTCCTGGGCCTAGGGCCAGGGGGCCTCGGGGCTCAGGTCTGATATCTGCAGGCGAAAGTCTCCGGCCTTTGCCATCTAAGCTCTGAGCTTGTTCATTCAACACCCTTCACGGGAACAGCGGCAACAGACCCTTGCTGACCTGCGCCGGCCACGTGCTGTGGGCACGGGAGGTTGTCTCCTACTTTGCTCCAGCACCAGACACCGTGGCCCGGAAGCTCAGAGCTGGGTCCACGGCCAGGAGGTGCTCAAGGCTGAGGGGCCACTGGACAGAGCGGCTTCCCTGCAAGAGGTCCGGGTGGGGCCCAGCTGTCAGCCCACGCCGGTCCCAGGCCGTGTGGCTTCGGTTGCTCGTCTGCAAAGCGGCAGCCTCCCAGCTGCGGTGCGGGTCAGTGGAGCTAACTAGCGTGTGCAACTGTGACCCCTAAAACTCACATCCGTCAGGACCTCTCGAGGTGACCGGGGTAGAAACGGTCCCTGCGGATGTAAGTGGTCACAACGAGGCCACCCGGGTCAGCCGGCTCTAAATCCAGTGAGGAGGCAGGCGCAGAGGAGGCTGCGTGAGACGCAGGCAGAGACTGGGAGACGCCGCCACACTCGAGGAGGCTGGAGGGGCCTGGGGTGGACTCTCCTCACGGGTCTGCAGAGGACCCCACCCTGTGCACACCTGGGCTGCTGCCCCCCAGAGCCGAGAGGGCGGCTCCTGCTGCTGAGCTGCCTGCAGAGGCAGTTTGTGACGGCAGCCCTGGGGCGCACGCCCCATGCCTGGACCACGCCCAGCCCTGCGCCTGGAGCCCTGAGCCGTCTCAGGGGGCGTCTGTGAGTGGGGCTCGGCCGCGCTGCTCTCCTCCCGGGGCTGTGACTGCCGAGCTCGGTCCCACGGGAGGATGGGGGGCCTTCGGAACACCCTTTCTTCTCGCTGACAGGGCGTGGCGGCGGCTGGTGCCGGCTGAGCAAGCAGTGCCGCACGCCAGCTCTCAGCCGTGGCCCCGAGTCATGCTGGGGCTCTGCCACCTCGAGCGTCCCGGCACAGCACACAGTAGGCCCTCAGCGCCTGCTCTGCCCCGGGGGAGGCGGGAGGCAGGCGCCTCACACGGGAGAAGAGGAGGGAGGCCGGGAGCCCTGGACACCAAGGTCGGGGCAGACTCCGGCCAAGGGCCGAGCAGGCCCAGCAGAGGGTCCCGGGTGCTCTGGGCCCGTCTCCCCCAACCCCCATGTACACCTGGGGTCCGGCTCTTCCAAAGCTCCCGGCCCTCCAGGCCCTTCCACCCACGCTCCTGGGGAACGTGCCACTGTGGGTGACAGGGCCGTGCAGGCTGTCCACTCGTGCCCTGGGGCAGCTGTCCCCCCAGGCCTCTGCCTGCCCTGCCCAGTCCCGCCTGCCCCAACCTCGGCGTGGCCAGCAGATGGGCCTGGGCAGCAGCTGGGTGGCCCTCATGCCCCCAGGGCCTCTGCGCAGGTCCTGGGTGGGCGGGTCACCCGCCACCACCTGGGAGACCTGTCATGGTTCACTGCCCCGAGCACCACCGGCCTCAAGACTCGGGAGGCCCAGTGCACACGCCGCCCTGGCCTGGCGCCCCTAACGCCTGTGCCCCAGCGGGGCCGGGCCCACCTGCAGGGGGAGCACCACCAGGGCCACGCAGATCATGACGACCACCAGCAGCTGGGATGGCCAGATCTTGGGCGTGACGTCGCCGTAGCCCACAGTGGAGAAGGTGACGATGCAGAAGTAGAAGGACGTCAGCAGCGACAGGTTCCCGCCGGCTCGCTCCAGGTGCTGGATGCCGCAGGTCCTGGGCACGGGGAGGTGGGCACGGCTGGACCCGGCCACCAGGGTGGCCCCCCACTGACCGTTTGCGCCTGAGCGAGGTGGGACGGCAGAGTCCCCACCCCTGTCCCCAAGGCCTCACCCGATCCCCAGTAGCCCCTGGCCCCAGGACGGTGCCTAAGCCCAGCTCCGGCCCGAAATTTGGCCCCAGTTCCCATCTGATCCCCTCTCGGCCCCCTTCCCGCCTGGTGGCTTTCTCCCGGACCCCAGGAAATCCACTGGGAGGGGGCCTAGCCCCCACCCACCCCTGGCTGCTGTTCTCAGCTGGGCCTCCACCAAAAGGCCCTGCCTGGCCTGGGACCCGTCCCCTCCTCGGGTCCCAAGGCCACAGGCCAGGAGGCCAGACCAGGGTGGGAGGAGCTGGACTCCGTGGGCCACTTGTGTACCAGGGCCGTGGGCTCCGGGCTTCCTGGGCCTCTCCTGCCCCAGCTCTGCCGGGGAGGGTGCCTGGCCACCTGGGCCCTCCCCGCATCCCCCGCGCGGGGCTCTCACCCCGTGAACACGAGGCACAGCAGCGTGCAGAAGAGGATGAGGACCTGGTTGAACATGGCCGACTGCGTGCGCAGGATGGCGCGGTGGAAGTCGTTCTGCGGAAGGCACGCGGCTGTCAGCGGGCAGGGCCCCTGCGCCCCATCCCCCGGCACCCTGGGGGAAGGGTAAGGCGAGGGGCGGGGTGGGGGGTAGGGACTGCGCCCAGCGCTGTGGCTTCATTTCACAGCCAGGGCAGGGATAGGGCCACGGCTGAGGACGATGCCCCCTCAGCTGCCAGCAGGACACAACCCGGGGCCTGCCGTGGCCCTGGGTCACAAGGCGTGGCCTGCCGTGGCCCCAGTCTCTGCGGCCCTGGGTCTCCTGGCTGCCTCTTCCTGGGAAGGGGGAATCTGAGGCTTGACCCGGGTATTCTATCGTGACAGGGACCGGCTGTGTCTGCCAGTCACCGGCCTCCCTCCCGGTCACCGCAGGGTCCCACCCAGGCCAGGGGCCCGCGCCCACGGCTCACGATCATGTTCTCCAGCGCGTGCTTGGCCAGCCAGCAGTTGAGGAACACGGGGATGAACAGGTTCCGCAGCGGCGGCCAGAATATCTGTGGGGGAGACGGGTCAGCAGCCGGCCGCCCGCGCCGCACTGGGCCGCGCAGAGGGGCGCACCCACCGTGATGATGAAGGGCAGCGTGTTGATCATCTCCAGGACGAAGGAGACTCGGAAGACCTGCTCCCAGATGTTGCCCTGGGGACAGAGTGGGCTTCAGGGCGGGCACTGGGGACGGGGTGGAGGCTGTGGGGAGGGGGTGCTAGCAGGGGCACTGGGGGAGGGCTACTGGGGGAGGGGTGCTGGGGGAGGGGCACTGGAGGAGGGGTGCTGGGGGAGGGATGCTGGGGGAGGGGTGCTGAGAGGGGCGTTGGGGGAGGGGTGCTGGGGAGGGCTACTGTGGGAGGGGTGCTAGGGGGAGGGGCACTGGAGGAGGGGTGCTGGGGGAGGGGCGTTGGGGGAGGGCTGCTGGGGAGGGCTGTTGGGGAGGGGTGCTGGGGGAGGGGCACTGGAGGAGGGGTGCTGGGGGAGGGGTGCTGAGGGAGGGGCGTTGGGGGAGGGATGCTGGGGGAGGGGTGCTAGGGGGCGGGCGCTGGGGGGCACTGGCAATGCTGGGAGAGGATACTGGGGGAGGGGTGCTGGGAGAGGATTCTGGGGGAGGGGTGATGGGAGAGGGTACTGGGGGAGGGGTGCTGGGAGAGGGTATTGGGGGAGGGCGCTGGGGGAGGGGTGCTGGGGCACTGGGCACTCACCTTGTAGCTCAGGTAAATGAGGAGCATGGTCTCCAGGAAGCTTATTATGGCCACGATGACCTGGGAGGCGGGGAGGAAAGGCGCCTTGGCTGGCTGGGCTGGGCCGGCCAGACCCGAGCAGGGCCGACCGGAGCCGCCACAGGAGGCCAGGGTGTGTATGGGGGCAGGGGTGCCCACGTCAGGATGGTCTCAGCCGGCCACGACCTGCAGCTGACCCCTCCGGGGGCCGAGAGCCAGACTCTAGAAACGCCTGCTCCCTAGGGTGTGATGGAGGTGGGGGCCCCTCCATCCTGGAGCAGCTGGCAAGAGCCACGGGGCTGCGGTGCAATTCGCGGGAAGGCACCGGGCTGGCCCCGCCTGCCACCCAACCACTTGGCTCTGCGGTGCCCCATGGGGTCGGGCTGGGCAGGAGCCCCGGGCTTCTCAGGGGCTCCCACCGACCCCTCGGAGTTCAGTCCTGCGGGGCTGGGAGGGCGACAGACCCTGCCTGGTCTCAGGTGGAAATGTGAGGTCCATCGCGGACCAGATCAACCACTCAGAGCCGAGCAGCTGGCAGAGCCCGGAACACAACCAGGAGCCACCAGGACCTGGCCTGGGCTGCCCACCCCCACTGCCTGCCCCCAGAAAACCTCAGGGACACAGGTGGGTCAGTAGGAAGGAGAGATTTAGACTGAGAAACAGATGGGGTGGGGGGACAGTGAACCCTCAGGGGTCCCTGGGAAAATTGTGGGAAAAACAGCTGAGTCTGGGTCCCTACTTACTGGGCCTGGGTCGGTCCTCAGTGCTCACTGAGTCTGGGTCCCTGCTCACTGAGCCTGGGTCAGTCCTCAGTGCTCACTGAGCCTGGGTCCCTGCTCACTGGGCCTGGGTCAGTCCTCAGTGTTCACTGAGCCTGGGTCCCTGCTCACTGGGCCTGGGTCAGTCCTCAGTGCTCTCTGAGCCTGGGTCCCTGCTCACTGAGCCTGGGTCAGTCCTCAGTGCTCTATGAGCCTGGGTCAGTCCGCAGTGTTCACTGAGCCTAGGTCCCTGCTCACTGAGCCTGGGTCAGTCCTCAGTGCTCACTGAGTCTGGGTCCCTGCTCACTGAGCCTAGGTCGGTCCTCAGTGCTCACTGAGCCTGGGTCCCTGCTCACTGAGCCTGGGTCGGTCCTCAGTGCTCACTGGGCCTGGGTCGGTCCTCAGTGCTCACTGGGCCTGGGTCGGTCCTCAGTGCTCACTGGGCCTGGGTCGGTCCTCAGTGCTCACTGAGCCTGGGTCCCTGCTCACTGGGCCTAGGTCAGTCCTCAGTGCTCACTGAGCCTGGGTCCCTGCTCACTGAGCCTGGGTCGGTCCTCAGTGCTCACTGGGCCTAGGTCGGTCCTCAGTGCTCACTGAGTCTGGGTCCCTGCTCACTGAGCCTGGGTCAGTCCTCAGTGCTCACTGAGCCTAGGTCGGTCCTCAGTGCTCACTGAACCCCACTGCAGTCAGGAGGCATGAGGAGTGGGCACTCACCTGTATCACCCACAGATCCATCTTCCTCTCCACCCACAGGATGGGAGCCCTGGGGAGAGAAGGGGACAGCACAGGGGACACTGCAGCCACTAGCATCCCCCAGCCACCACCAGGCCACAGCAGTGACCACTGGGCCTTTGCCGGCCCCGAGCGTTTGCTGCTCACTGGGACCAAGGGCGCCCTCCTGGCCCTTGCGGGGGACCAGGATGTGGTGGAAGGAAGGGCCCTGAGGAGGGAGGAGGGGGCAGGGCCCCTAGGAGCACTTGTGCGGCCAGGGCCAGCGTGGCCCAGTGCCCCTGTGGACACGCAGGGGCAAGTGCAGCCGAGTCCCGGCTGGCCTGGGCGGCCCCCTGTTCTCACCTGGGCTGCTAGGGACAGGCTCCCACACGTGTCCCTGGAGGGGAGGGACGTCTGACCTCTCACTCTGCCTCCTGGGTCCCCTGAGCCTCGCACAGGCAGGCCGTGGGCACAGGGAGAAGGCTGAGGGGGCAGCCTGCCCTGCTCTGGTGCAGACAGGGGTTTGGGGACAAGGCTGGCGAGGTCTGGGGACATGTCTCAAACTCTGGGCCTGGCACCTTGGCTGCTGTGGAGTCACTTCCCACGGGCCGTCTGGGGCACCCACTTTCCACGGCTGCAGGATGATGAAGGGACAAGACGCCCCTCCCCGAGTCTCCCCTCCCCCGACGGCTGCTGGGGCTGAGCCCGGCCAGACTCGGGGGTGTCAGTGGTCTCAGGGGCTGCACGGCCGGCTTGTGACAGGTAACGGGGAGGATCGTAGGCTCAGAACTTGTAATTCTCTAACGCTCCCCTCTGACGGGGTCGTCCCCAGCGCTGACCAGAGCTAGGGTCTGGGGTGCAGCTGGATGTGTCCTTGGGGAACCGTAGCGGAGGACAGGCTGAGGCTGGGCACGGGCCCTCAGGGTCTGGGCTGCCTGAACCTCCGTCCTCCCCACCCCGCCCGGCCCTGGGCCTCTGAGCGGTCCGGCCACTGCCGGCCGGAGAGGACTCACCAGTTGATCTCGGGGGACGACTCATTGAAGGTGTATTTCTGCTTCGGGCAGCCCCAGCTGCGGAGAGACAGAGCCCAGCCGAGGCCCCTCCAGCGCTGCCCCAAGGACCCCTCCCAGGGCTGCCGGGGGACGGGGGGCCTGGAGGACACCCACCCACCACCCAGGGCCGCCCCTGCCTTGGGGCTGTGCCCATGTCCCACATTTCCACGGGCCTGGTGCCCCCCCAGAGCCTGCAGGGGGAGGTGGGCGGTGGTCTCTGCCCAGCCCAGCAGACAGGACAGGACAACACACCCCACATCCGCCCCCCAGAGCCTGGCAGCGAGGGGTGCTGCTCGGGGCAGAGCTGGGCACTCGGAGGCAGATTCTGCCTGTGCTGATGGTGACGGGCTCCGGGGAGGGGACTTGCTGGCCAGAGATAGACATGGGTCACTCAGGGGCTCCCGGAGGCCGGAGCAGCCCCAAATGGGCTGGACGGTGCCTGTGAGACAGGGGGTGGGGCGCCCACCCCGAGATGCTGACTCAAAGAGGCACCTCCCCAAGCCACTGCTGAGGACAGGTGTCTCCAAGCCACCTGGACCCAGACACGCTGGCTCTGCCCAGACTGCCAGCGATGCCAGGGCCACTGACCATGGGACCTCACTGCTCACAGCGCCATGGTGATGGCCAGGTCCTCCCCTCTTTCCTCTTAACTGACACTTTCCCCGAGCCTTCTGGGGTTCTTGAAACTCAATGCCCACAGCAGTGTCTGGCCACTCAACATCATCCTTCCCTCCCTACCTCCATTCATCCCTCATTCCCTCCATTCATCTGCCCTTCCCTCTATCCATCTATTCTTCCCTCCATCCATTCTTCCCTCCATCCACTCCTCCTTCCCTCCATCCTTCCCTCCTTCCACTCCTCCATCCATCCCTCCATTCATAGCTTCTTCCTTCCCTCCCTCTATCCCTCCTCTGTCCATCCACCCCTCCTTCCCTTCTTCTGCCCTTCCTTCCATCATTCATTCATCTCTTCTGCCCTCTATCCATCCCTCCATCCACTCCTCCTTCCCTCCATCCTTCCATCCCTCCATCTGTCCTTCCCTTATTCCATCCTTCCATCCACCACCCACCTGCTCTTCCTTCCTTCCTTCCATCCCCCATCCATCCTCCTTCCCTCCATCCTCACCTCTTTCCCTTCTTCCACCCCTCCTTCCATCATCTATTCATCCCTTCTTCCCTTCCTCCATCCATCATCCCTCCATCTGTCCTTCCATCCACCACCCACCTGCCCTTCCTTCCTTCCATCTACACTTCCTTCCCTCCATCCTTCCACCCCTCCATCCGTCCTCCCATATATCCACCCCCCACCCATGTGCCCCAGTGGTGCTGGGGAATGGGGGATGGATGCAGTGACCCAGGCCCTACAGGGATGGGAAGCCAGAGGCCCCGGGAGACTCGGGACGCGGACAGGGTGGGATGAACCCAGGAAGGTGGTTTGAGCGTCAGGTAGCACCTCATTCTCCTGCTCAAACCCCCACGGTGGGTTCCGCCCTCCTCTGACTGGACGAAGACAGAAGGGTGTTTTCAGGAGAGGGTGAGTGAGGACTCTCCCGGGGACGCCAGGCCCCGTGAGTGGGCATCAGATGAGAAGGGGCTGAGCGAAAACTTATCCGCAGGCAGCCAGGACCTGCCCTGCAGGGAAGAGCCCGCTCTGAGGAGCCGGAGCAGAGCCCCCGTGCTGGAGGCTTCACAGATCCCAGCAGCGACGACCACGCCCCACACCCGACTGCACCGCCCGGCGCCTGGGCGCTCGAGTGTAACCAGCACTGAGCATCGCCAGACATTTGCGGAATCCACTGGCATGGGACAGAGGGTTCTCCAGCGCGGGCTCAGGAGAAGCAGCCTGAGCAGCGGAGGAAACGGGACCGGAAGGGACGAGGGCACCGCCCTGCAGGGCCGTGGGGAGGGGCTGTGAGGAGGAATCCCTGGAGCTCGAAGACGGAAGGAAAGGGCGCAAGAGGTGGGACGAGAGGGGGGACACGGAGTGCAGAGGCCAGCGAGAGACCCGGGTGAGTCTCCAAAGACGGGATTCGGGGCAACCTGGCCGTGCTCGTGGGACCAGCACGTGGCGGAGGAGGAGCCACGGCGTCCTTGGCACAGAGAGAAGGTCCCGGTGGCTCTCGGAAAGGACAAGGGGCTTCCCGCCGGGACTGAGGGCTGGAGACCACACCTTTCCAAGCAGCGGCGGCAGCAGTTCCCAGACCGGCGGGAAGGTCCCAGGACCCTCCTGTGGTTGCTGCAGCCCGTGGTGTCCCCGACCAACCATGGGGGGTGGGCAGACCCTGCAGAGGCGCTGGGCCCAGGGCGGCAGGGCTGTCCGCAGGGGCCCGGGCAACCCGCAGGACCGAGGGGAGTCCCCTCCCAGACCCCACGCGAAGGGGGAGACCTATTCCAGACCCTCCGGCCTGTCCTCGGACCTTCCCAAGTCCGTCCACCTGCACCCACGGTCGCGGCAGTGGGTCTACGATGGGCCCCCACCCCACGCTGAGCCAGTCGGTGGGGACCCGGGGACAGCGTCCAGGGATGGACACTGGGATGTGGGGTCACACGGGATGGGAAGGACTCCCAGAGGCCCCGGGCACAGGGCTCCCAGGGGCCCAGCAGGTGCTGGCCACGGGCCTCCCCCGGGGACCCCATCAGCCCGGCAATGATGGGGGGCCCAGGTGGGGAGCTCAGTCCGGGGACCCCGGCCCCCCAGCCCCTCGGGTCACCCACCAGCCGATCCCCAGGTCCGGATCGTCCAGCAGGACCCGCACGATGTAGAGCAGGCAGGTGAGCAGCTTCAGGGAGAAGTTGAACAGCCGGATCCGCAGGCCTGCGGGCGGGGCTCAGGGGCAGTGGCCTCGGGCGGGGAGCCGAGAGGGGGCGCCCCGCACCCCGCCCTGCCCTCCCCGAGGACGCGCCCAGCCCCCCACGCCCCAAGGCCCCACTCACTGGATCTCTGGTTTTTGATGAAGAACAGCTTGAGCCGCTCCTTGAAGGTGTTCTCGTTGACGTAGAACTCCACCTGCACCCTGCGGGGAGCGCGCCATGGGGTCCCTCGGGGGACAGGCCGGGGCCCTGCGCCCGCCGCCTCCCGAATTAGAGGACCAAGGACAGGCCCCGGGCAGGGCCTCGGCACCCCAGAAGACGGCACAGGCCTGGCCCTCCAGAAGCTTCCTCCCGGCACCCCGGGGCCCGCCGGCCGCCGCCTGTTCAGCGTCCGGGGCCCTCTGGGCTCCGAGAAGGTTCCGGGCCGTGCGTGGGCCCTGCTCTCTTCAACCGAGTTTGAAAGCCTGACGTCACTGCCCCCGTGAGGAGGTGGCCCGACACCTCCAGAAGTGTCTGGAACGCCCGTCCTGCCCCCGCGCACCTGACACCCAAGGTACGGGACGGAGGCCCGTGTCGGCTTCGAGGCGGGCCCTGTCCTGGGGCCCGAGGGAGGCGTCTGGGTGGAGCCCCTCCACCCGCCCCACCGCCCCACAGCCAGGACGCGGTGGCCGGGGGCCTCCCAGGACACCCCTTCCCCGCCACTCTCCTGCCATGAGCAGCAAAGGCCGAGCTGGGGGGTCTTCCTGTCCCCTGCCCCTCTCTCACACCCTCCTGGGCCTCTCAGCACCCCCCACACTGGTTCTCCCCTCCCCCATTCACCTTGGCTCCCTCCCCCCACCTCAACCATAGGTTCTCCCGGAGCCCCCCTCCCTCAGAATTCTGGTTCCAACCTGCAGCCCCTCCCCGGGCCGCCCCTCGGACCCCCAGGCCAGAGGGCTCTGCTGCCCTCCCGACATTGCCCACCTCCCCGCAGTGGACACCCCCAGCCTGGGGCTGCAGTGACAGGGTCCTGCCAAACCCTCTGTCTGCCCCTGTCCTCCCTGCCCGGTCTCACTGGACATCACCGTAGGGACCTTCCTGCCTGTCCACCAGCCCCGCCTGCCTCCCACCCACATGGCCCTACCTGGGCTCACCTCTGACCCTGACCTCCCAACTCCCAAGGGTCCCGCCTGGCCTCTGAGGGTGAGTGAAGCTCCACCCTGCCCCCCCCAGCATGTCCCCCCGCAGCCCACACCCAGACCTGGGCTGGCCTCAGAAAATGCAGCCACATGCCGAGACCACGAGACCACGGAGACAGCGGCTTGGGCTCTGCCTTCCTTCGTGGCCGGGAAACCGGGGACGCCCGACCCCGCTCACTGGGCCCCCCCAGGGCTGCCCCGCAGCGACACCCCCACCTCACACATTCTAAACTGAAGCCCCTGCCCAGGCCCCAGCGGCTCAGCAGGGCTGACCTGGGACCCTCTTGCCCTGGCCGGCCCTCGGGTGAGCACCCAGCCGGGCGGCTGCGGACACCATCTGGACGGCCACCCGGCAGCCCAGGGCGCTCAGCGGTGGTGCCCGGCCTCGGGGGAAAGCACGGCCACGCAAAGCCAGAGGAGCCCTGGGGCCCGGCAGACGGGGCTCCCCACTAGGCGGGCGCCCTGCAGCGCCCCGGAAACTGACGAACTGTGACCGGGGCGCCTCCCAGCGCCACCACAGAAGCAGGTTAAAAACGATCGTCTCGCCAAGGAGCACGTTTGAGGCGACCGGTGTGGTCTGGTCCTCCTCGAGGAAGCTCAGGGCGCCTGTGGCCACAGCCCTGGCTGGCGCGGTCAGTCGCGAGGGCAGCTGGTGGGCAGGCAGGGGAGGGGGATCTAAACGCTCTGTGCGTCCCAGGCTCCTCACCAACACGGATGACGCTGTCCTGCTCCCGGCTCCCGAGTGGCCACAGGGCAGCTGCAGGACCCCACCCCCGCCCGGGTGCGCGACGCCCCCTCCCCACGGGGCCAGGCCGAGTAACAGGCGGCCAAGCGCACGGCCAGCTGCTCCCGGCCTGGGAACAAGGTTGACGGCCCGCGTGGGGTGGGCCTGGCCGCGCCGGGAGGCGGAGGGAGCTCGGGCCTCCAACGGTGCCATGTGCACCCGGGTCAGGCCGAGATCCCTGAGCCCTCGACAGGCAGAGCCCCGACCCCGGCTCTGGGGTGGTGCTGTCCTCGGGACCGCGTGTGGGGCTCACGCCTGGCACTGTGAGGACCCGGAGCCCGCAGGGTGCGCTCCCCGAGCTCTGCTGCAGGGACCTGCCAGCCCCACCCCTGCAGGGATGAGGCTGAGGCCCAGGGCCCCCTCCCTGGGTCACGGGGAGGGAGGTCCAAGGAAGTGCCGGGTCTAGGGCCCCAGGCCCCCTCCCCCTTAGGACAGCAGAGTGGACAGACCCAGGCAGCAGCTCTGCCCCGTCCTCGGCTGTGTCGGACCCGGGACTGGGCCCCACGTGCAGCCGTGCCCACTGGGACCCGTGCCCAGGGTCTCGCCACACAGGGGGCCTGAGGAGGCCCCACCCCCACCAGGGGCCTCTGAGGAGGGGCCTGGCTGCCCCAGACAAGCAGGGCAGGCAGAGGCCGGGTGGCTGCAGCCGTCCCCGCCGACTGGGCCGGCCGGGGCATTCCTGGCAGGTGGCCCCGCACAGATGGCCCGTGCTGGAGGAGCTTGAACACAGGCTGCCCGGCCCCCACAGCCCTGCACTCACACGGGGCAGAGGTCGGGCGCGGCCCACGACAGGCGCCCCTCCGCAGGTGCCCAGGGGCGGCACGCAGGCCTCTGCTCACAGCGCTGGGCGGGCAGGGAAGGCCGGGCCCAGGCCTGGTGCCAACCCTGAGCCCGGCTATTCTGAGCCTGGCAGAGTGTGCCCAGCGAGGGGCCCGGAAAGGGCAGACACGTGGCCAGGGCTATGTCCCCGGCCTCCCTGCCTCCTGGGCTCCAGGGGGACGGTAACCGGCCCAGGCTGCCTGCAGGGAGGGGCCTGGAGGAGGGCTCAGGCGGTTGCCGCTGCCGACTGTCAATCAATGCAAGTAGCAGTCGTGTGGAGGCCCCACTGGACAGGCCAGGTGCGGGGGGCGGGCGTGGCTGCCCTGGCCGCAGAGCCTCGCTCCACTTGACCGGATCTCAGAGGCAGCCAGGAACCGCGGCAGCAGAGCCCGGGCACAGCTGGGCACACAGTGGGACGGGCACAGCCTCCGGGAGGCCGGGGCCCCAGCAGCCACTGCGTGCCTGTCCCTGTCAGCCCTGGGGCGGGTCCCTGCTCCCGCCTCTAGCTGCTCTCGAGGGCCGAGGACACCACGGCAGGGGACCCCGTTTCCTCTCCAGGAGTCCCCGAGGGCCCACTGCTGTCCAGACCACACTCAGCGCACTCAGCGCAGAAGCACCTGCTGCGGGTGCTCCAGGCGTGTGGGGACACGGGCCTGCCGCCGAGCCAGCCCTGCCCCGCCAGGCACTTACTGAGACAGGGAGGACTGCGGGCTGAGCTCTTCCGCGGGAGGCCTGGGCACACAGAGGACGGTCAGCGCGGCAGCGCCGGGCGGTGGCGGGGCGGCAGGACCGGTGGGCGCAGACGTGCAGGGAGCTCTGGCCGGGAAGCGGGCGCCCGTCCCCCCACACCCTGACTAGGGGCGCCTGGGCACGGCGGGTGGGGACCGAGAAAGCAGCGCAGCCCGCCCCGCACATGCCCCCCACCCTGCGCCTGGGCCAGACGGGGCGACAGCCGCACCTGAGGCCACAGCCACCCGCCTGCAGCCAAGCAGTGACACTCGGGAGCAGGTGCCAGCACGCAACCTGGCTGGGCCCGCCTGACCCCGGCGTCCGGGAGGAGCAGAGGCAGCTCCAGCACCCAGGGAGTCCCAGCTGGCACCGCGCAGCCGGGCGGCCAGGCAGGGCTCAGGTGCGCCCGGCCTGCCCGGGCTCCGGCTCTGAGGGCTGCCGGCTTCCCCCCTGCCCTACACCAAAGTCAGGCCTCTAGTGACAGGACCGGCCAGGGTGGGGAGTGACACCGCTCCAGGCCGCCCAGGCAGCCTGGCCTTGGCTCGTCCCAGTCTGGCTGGCAGGAGGGCGTGGCCGGCCCTGGGCAGCAAGCTGGGCGGGGGCTGAGGGCTCTGGAGGTGCAGCCTGTGCAGGGGTTGGGCAGGGTGGGGTGCAGAGGGTCTCTGCCTGCTCTACGTGCCAGGCCTGGGCCAGCTCCTCCTCAAAGGACTTCAGAGGGGCTTTTAATGCTCCAAGGGGCTTTTGTCTTTTAATGCTCAAAGCAATCATTTCCCAGAAAAGGAAACGAAGGTTCAGAGAGGACCACTGCCTAACCAAGGCTACACAGGCAGGGAGGAGGGAGCCGGCCTGCAGAGAGGGGTCAGCCTCCCACACAGCCTGGGACACAGGTGCAGGCTCCCTGCCCTCTTTGGCAGGGCCCTGGGTGGGCGAGGCAGAAGCCGGACACACACCGGGAAGGCCAAGCCCTGGCCAGGCCAGCAGCGCACGCAGGCAACACGGGCTTAGCCAGGCCTGAGCCGTGGGGACACCGGGAGGTGCTGGCAGACCCTGCGTCCTGCCTGCCTCAGGTCCCTCTGCTGCCCTGAGCTTGGGGCTGGGGCTGCCGGGGCCGTGGGGAGGCCGGGCCCTGGGACACAGACACAGCCCATGTGGCTGCACTGCCTCCTGTCCTCCCTGTCAACTGCACCCGGGGCAGGGCCTCGGGGAGGGGAGGGCGAGCCCTCCCCCTCCTGACCACACTCCTCCTGGACCTGACTACCCATCTGTCACTCTGCCTGTCACTCTGGCCCCGCTGTCCACCTCACACGGCCCGAGGGCCACCTCACAGCTGGAGGGTCCTGCCCGCTTGCCAGTGGGCAAAGGGGCGTGGCCGCCGCTGGTCTGCGCAGACCCGGCTGAGGACCCGAGCCCCCCATCACCAAAAGACCGTGCCAGGCAAGCTCAGAGTGAGGAGGGAGGGGAGAGAGCTGGGCCCCCTCGGGATGTCCAGGCCCAAGATGGCCCTGCGGGGCCTGACTCAGCTCCCACTGGGCCCGATAGCGGCCGGGAACCACGCGGTGCCTCTGCCAGCCACGCTGCAGCCCTGACACGGCTGGGACACAGGTGGGTGGGAGCCCTGGAGCCTCCCTCCCCCACAGCGGGGTCAGCTGCCAACACGGGTGGCCCGGTCACAGACGCTGCCACCCCGTGGGGAAGGTCTGAGCCCCGCGTGGCAGCCATGGGCAGCTGGAGGGGGGGGTTGGTGCTGCCTTCCCCCTGTGTCCCGCGGGGCTGGGCTCGGGGACCCAGGGGCTGCCACACACCCGCCTCCTGCAGGGAGGATGGGCTCGGCCACCCCGTGTCCGAGAAGCAGCTCCCCCAGGCGGACTGGGTGTCCTCTTCCCCTGCACCGGGGAACCCCAAGGCCCAGGAGAAGCTTCACAGGAGGGTTCCGTGCTCAGGTGGGTTTGGGAACTTCCACACCCACGCGGATCTCCAAGCCTTCGAGTCTCAGCAGGGCCACATGGGGCACCTGCTCTGGGCGCATTGTGTCCCCCAAACCCACATGCTGAAGCCCTCACTCCCAGGACTGATCCCGTCCGACTGGGGCCTCGTAAAAACCGGGGATCAGGACGCCGACAGGCACGGTGGGGGGACGGCGGCGAGGACACAGGGAGGAGACACGCCCACGCCGTGACCTGGGACCTTCAGACCTGCACGGGGGAATCGGTTTCCGCTGTCTTTGCCCCGCCTGGCGCTTTGCCACGGCGCCAGCAGTCACTCACGCTCAGCGAGGGGTCGCGTCCCCCCGGGACTAGGACACGCCCTGCACCTGCCTGTGGCCAGCCGGGTCCAGGACAAAGCAGCCACCGAGACAGGTGCATGTGGGGGGGCGATGGGAAACTCAGGGGCGGGGCGGGAGGCCCGGGCAGGAGGGAAATGAGTGGGTGCACCAAGAGAAAGACGCCACGTCACGTTAGTGCCACTGAGTGAGCACCACGGGTTAGGGCCAGGGTTCAGGCTGAGTGGCAGGGGCTCCTTCAGCGGGACTCGGGGCACACGCATGTGCTCACTGGGGAGACAGCAGGAAGGGACTCCCGGGGACACCAGCCACGCAGGCCAGGCGTGGGTGCAGGGACCGTGTCCTGAGTGCACTGTGGGGCGCTGAGGCGTAAGTCGGGACCCGTCAAATGTGAGGCTGGGAGACCCCACCCGGGAGGCTGAGGCCACCAGGCCCAGGGCCGGTGGGGGCGCTAAGGGGTGGGGCCTGCACGCTGGCGGCGTGGTGGCGCCTGTCCCATGGGGGGCTCTTACCCCCCACCCGGGTCAGGCGTCCTCACCCCTCCCCCACCCCCGGCTCACGCTGGAGACAGTGTGGGGGCCCAGGCTGGGCCGGGGGATGGGGAAGACCCGTGGCAGGGGTGGCTCCCCCACCTGTGGCCAGTCCTTGGGGACAGTGGAGACCCCTCCCTCCACCTCCCTGTGGCCCAGCTGGGGGCTGAGGGAGCCTGGGGGCCCCTAGGTGGCCCAGGCACGCAGGATGGCGGCCGCAGGCTGAGTCCTCCTCCCCTCTGGCGGCGGACACGCCCCCTCCCTGCTCCGGTCTCGCCCAGAACCCTCGGTAGACCCACGTACACAAACGGCTCATCTGCCAAGTCCTCCTCTGCTCAGGAACCTGCACTGGCTCCCTACTGCTCGCTGCGGAGGGCACCGAACGCTCAGGAGAGCACACTGCAGGGCCCGGCCCGGCCGTGTGGACGGCTCCCCCGTCTCTGCTCTGCAGAAGGAGGCTGGCCAGGGGGACAGAGCGAGGCCACCCACGTGGAGGGGTCAGCACAGTCAGTGGCCCACAGGGCCAGGAGTGACCTTGGAGAGGGCTTCCTGGAGGAGGTGGCCTTGGGCTGCGCTGAGGGCTGAGAGGCAGCTGGGCCGGCCGTCGCTCTGTGGGTCCCACAGGAGCAGGGGTGGCCAGGCCGCCTGCCAGTGGAGCTTCTGGGATCTCCGGCCCCTCGGTGTCCAGGGGGCCCAGGGACAGGACGGGGTCCGGCCCCCAGGGTGGGGCCACAGCGAGGCGCTTGGCCTCAAGCGGTGGGAACACAGCTGGGCGGCACCCATCGCCCCCCGGGGTGCCACGAGGAGCCAGAAGCGGGGTGCAGGAAGGGGCCCGGACAGCGTGGCCGGGTGCGGGACAGGGGAGGCTCGGGCACCCTCGCCCCTGCCATCTGCCGGGCCCTGGCTCGCCAGCCATGCCTGGCCGTCCCCCAGGCCTGGCCACGCTGCCCCTCTGCCTGGAAGGCCCAGTCCATCTCCCCCCCCCATGTCCCCAGGTTCAGCGCCCCAGGAGGGCTGCGCTCCTGCCCCAGCCCGGCGTGCACCTCTCCCCGCAGGCAGCGTGCGCCCACGCGTGTGCCCACACCGGCCGGTCTGATTCATCGCAGCCCCCACAGCACCAGCTCGCTGGCTCGGGGGTGCCGGCGGGGACGCACTGCGGACCAGGCCTCCGTGTTCTCATCCGGGAAATGGGGGTGCCGCACCCCACCCTGAGCTGGCTGACGGGCCCCAGGGGGAGGGGAGGGGCGCCCACCCACCCTGGCGGGCTCCATCCCTGGGCAGGCCTCCTGCACGCTGCCGGGCCTGCCCCCGCGGGCCGCCCCCACGGCCTGAGCCCGCTGTCCAGCCCGGGTCTGCGGAGCCGGGCGCGCGAGTCCCGACCTGCCTGGGCCTTCCCCCCCTCCCCTCGCGTGGGGCCGGCCCTGCCTCCCCGGGCGGAGCCGACAGGAGCGGCCCCCGTGGGACAGGGCTCGGCGGGTCCACTTCCTCCTCCCGGGGTCCTGCCTGGACACCCCGCGTGCTCAGCCGCGGAGAGGGGCGGCGCGAGTCCCGCAGGCTCGGGGCTGGCCGGGCACGGGGCGCAGCGGTGCGGCCCGCAGCGGAGACCTGGCCGCCCCTCTCCCCCACCCCGCGGCGGCGAGCGGCAGGTGCAGCGAGCGAGCGCGCGAGCGAGCAGGGTGCGCGGGAAGCGAAGCAGCCCCAGGCCCGCGGCCCCTACCTCTGGCCCATGTCGCTGCCCACGGAGCCCGCGCCGCGGGCCGGCAGCAGCGGGCTGAGCCCGTGCGGCTCCTCTGGGGCCGCGGCGCCGGCAGGGGCGCCCCCCGGGCCCGCCTTGCCCTCGGAGGGTGAGCGCGGCAGCTTGGCCCGAGCCATTCTGCGGGAGCCCTGGCGGCGGCGGCGGCGGCGGCGGGAGGCGATGGGGGCGGAGCCAGGCGGAACCGTCGCCCCGCCCGCCCCGCCCTCCCCGCCGCAGTGGCACGGCCGGCCCGCCCGCCCCCGCCCCTGCCAGGGCGCCCCCATCCAGGAGCGATGCCAGCACCCCGCGGTCCTGCAGCTGCTTTGGCAGAAGTAACAGCAACAGTGACAGTCACCGTGGGGGGCAGGGAGGAGCCAGGAGCAGGCGACTGCTGGAGGGGCTGGCTGTCCCCTCCTGGCCACAGCCCTGCCCTCCGCGCGGCCCTCACCCCTGCGCCAGGCCAGGTGGGACACTGCGGTCTGCCCTGCTCCCCTCCGAAGGCACTCGGGGTCCTCACCCCACGTCCCACCCCAGAGCTGTCAGGGCACAGCCCACGGGGCACCCCCTGACCACGGCCCGAAGGCCAGCCTGGGCCCTGGGCGCTGGCTGGCACCAGGTGCCTGCCACGGCCTGCTCAGGGTCCCCTCAACCCTCAGCGGGCGGCAGGGACTCTCATCCTGTTGCAAGGTGGGGACTGGGGGGCAGTGGCTTCCCAGGGGCTGATGCAGGAGGGAGCAGAGCCAGGATTTGAACACAGGACCCGCTGACCCGGCCCAGCTCACTATGGCCACGTTATGTGGCCTTTCCAGCCCAGTCCCGTCCATTGCACTGACGGGGCTCCAGGTGACTCCCCCAGGTGACAGGCAGGTCCCAGACGGTAGGTGAGTCCAGTTGCCCGGAAGCCCTGCCCGGTGGGGCAGGAGGCCCTGAGGCCAGAGCGGGCTGAGGAGGGGACGCCGGCCCTGGGCCCCAGCACGGGGTGCACGGAGCAACGCTGCCTGACGTGTCCGGCACTTCCTGCTGCAAGGTGTGGACGGCCTCGAGCCCGACCGCTGCACAGGGGAGGAAGCCCCTGTTGGGAACACACGCTTCTCGTTGGGGCGGCCCCAGGGATGGGCCAGGTGTGTCCTGCAGGTGGGCCGGCCAGGCCTCCTGGAGGACCAGCTGGGGGAGGAGGCGGGGGTGGGGGGTGGGGGTGACGCCCAGGCGGGAAGATGGAGCAGCAGGCAGGGCGATGATGACACCCACTTCAGACATTCCCAGGGTGACTGCCAGGCCGTGCACGGCTTGACGGGGAAGGGCTGCAGGAACCACGTTTGGGCACTCAACCGGGGCCGAGAAGCAGGCGGCTGGCGTTGGTGGAAGGAGGAATGGCGAGGGGGAGCAGCCAAGCCCCCACGGGGCCAAAATCCCCAGCTGCCTAGTGGGAGGTCATGTGTCCACAAAGTGACAGGTCACCTTGAGGTGACAGGGGACATGAAACCACCCAGTGGAGGGGCCCGGCTGTCATCGTTAGCCCAGTAGTCCCTCGGGCCACCTCTAACGGGACAACCCAGACTTGAGGCCACACGCAGCCCCAGTGGCACCTGGGATGTTTCTCACCTGCATCGAGCACAAGCTGAGCCACCCACAGAGGGGCCCCAGACACGGAAAGACGGTGGAACACTCCGCAGGGCCAGAGGCCAGGTGTGTTAGCGACCCACGCCGCGTAACAAACTGCCACCAGCCTGGAACCTTAAAGCAACACCCTTTATTATCCCTCAGTCCTGCGGGTCGGAAGCCCAGGCGGGGCTTCGCTGAGGGTCTCCTGAGGCTGAGCTCAAACGGCGGCAGGGCTGGGCTCCCACCTGGAGCCCTGGGTGCAGCGAAATCCACGGAAACCCAGCAGGCAGGAGGGCCAGGGTAAATTCACACCTGACGGGTGCAGTGCACACTATCTGGGTGATGGGCACAGGTAAATCCACACCTGACGGGTGCAGTGCACACTATCTGGGTGATGGGCACAGGTAAATCCACACATAATGGGCATAGCACACACTATCTGGGTGATGGGCACAAGTAAATCCACACATAATGGGCATAGCGCACACTATCTGGGTTATGGGCACAGGTAAATTCACACCTGAGGGGTGCAGTGCACACTATCTGGGTGATGGGCACAGGTAAATCCACACCAGACATGTGCAGTGCACACTGTCCGGGTGATGGGCACAGGTAAATTCACACCTGACGGGCACAGTGCACACTATCTGGGTGATGGGCACAGGTAAATCCACACCTGATGGGCACAGCACACACTATCTGGGTGATGGGCACAGGTAAATTCACACCTGACGGGCACAGTGCACACTATCTGGGTGATGGGCACAGGTAAATCCACACCTAACGGGCACAGCACACACTATCTGGGTGATGGGCACAGGTAAATCCACACCTGAGGGGCACAGCGCACACTGTCCAAGTGATGGGCACACCTATACCTTTGACTCAAACTGTATAAAAGCAATCCACAGAACCAAAACGTCTGCACCCCTATAATACTCTGAAATTAAACATAAATAAATTAAAAATAAAGAAAGAATCCACTGCCGGGCTCAGTGCACAACCCGCAGACTCCCGTTCCCTGCAGGACTGAGGTCCCCTTTCCCTGGGGCTGCCGGCGGGGCGGCTCTCAGCTCCCGAGGGCCCCCACCCCTTGGCTCCTGGCCCCATCGTCAAGCCGAGATGCCGCCTTGGGGCCTCCAAGCGCTCTCACAGCCTCTTCCGCCCCCCAGCCTGGGCACACCCACTTCAGAAGCTCCTGTGATGGGATTCTGCCCCTGACAACCTTTCCGGTGAACTCGGAGTCAGCTGATCCATAACCTTAATTATCCCTCCCTGCACTTCTGCCCCCCAGCTGCCCTTGCCGTGCGGGGACACCCCAGTGACCTCGTTGTCCCTTGATCACCTCTGCGAGGGCCCCATCCCACGCACAGCCCGATTCTGAGGGTGCTGTAGGTTATGGCTTCAGTGTATAAATTTGGGGGGTCACAGTGCACCCCCTCACACTGTATCACGTAACAGTCCTGGTGTGACGCCTCCTATTCCCAGTCTCCGGGGCAGGGCAGGAGTCTGAGGGCCACACCCGATGGCTGCTGTTCCGGATGAAAGCGGCTGGTGGCCGTGACATCTGCACGGGGCCCCGAGCTCCTAGACGGGACAGCCTGCCATAGACACGCGGGGTACACGGGGCACATGGGAACACGAAGCCATCTCCCCGGCACCGCCGGCCGCTCCTGCCGGGATCTGCCCAGCCCTGGCCCGCCTACCTCCAGCCCTCTCCTGGCCCCACGGGTGTGACCCTGGTCTCCCCACGTTCTGGGAGGGGGACCCCTCCTCCCTCCCCACCTGGCACAGTGCGAGTGTCTCGGGTGTCCTGACGTCTGCCCTTCCCAGTCCAGCGCGGCGGGCTCTGCATCCTGGCGAGGCTCTGGGGTCTCACTTCCTAACGGGGGAGGGTGGGACCCCCGGGGAGCATGGGTGGGGGGTGGGGGGAAGGGCCTGGCCACCCAAGGTAGGGGTGGGGAGACGGCCCCCACCCCAGTGGCCGCTGCTGGTCTTTTTCTCCCCCTGACAGAAGCGAGGTGCGTTTGTCCCAATGTTCATTCTCCCTCTGGACATATGGGGTCTCCAGGCGTAGGACTGTCGGGGGCCGCCAGGCAGGGGCTCAAAACAGCAGGACTATTCTCTCTCAGGCCTGGGGCCACCAGTCCCAGTCAGTATCCCTGGGCTCGAATCAAGGTGCCCCAGGCCTCGGAGTCCCTCGGGGGCTCCTCCCGCCCCCTCCAGTTCCTGGTGGCCCAGGTGGCCCTGGCCCGTGGCCACTGCCCCACCCTGCGCCTCCAACCTCACGCAGCCTCTTGGTAGTGGTTTTTTTTTAGTTCTGTTAAGGTTTTTATTTTTTGATAGTAAAATTTGCATAACACAAACTCCACCAGTTTAACCATTTTTGCCCCCTCTTGCAAGGAGATGGCATTTCAGGCCCCCCAGGGTGGCCTCCCCACCTCAAAATCCTCAGCCACATCTTCAGTCTTTGCATGTGAGGCCCTCGTCACAGGTCCCAAGACAGGGACAGGCCAGCATCCCGCCAGCTGGGAAGGGCGGATCCCCAGGGGCCCCACCTCCTGCCGGCGATCGGGGGCGGGGCAGCACACTCTGCATGGGGGGCTGGGCGCTGGCCCAGGGCCACCTCTGGCACCACACCTGCCTTCCAGGGAACCACAGCCACCCCCGGGCACAGGAGGGGTCCGCCCCCAGGCAGACCTGGTCTGGGCTCCCCCTGCACCCCCACCCTTGCCTGGCCCTGGGGGCAAATGGCAAAATCACTTAGCCAGTTACCAGGGGAGTGGGGCAGGGTGAGGCCTCCCCAGAGTCTCACCCTGGGCTCTAAGGGGGGCTCCCAGGGGTCCACACGCAGGGCAGGACAGCTCTGCCTGCCTGGCGTGACCTCGCCTTGCCCTCCAGACAGCCTCCACGAGGTGGGCATGTAAGAAGGGGCCCACTGAGGCTTGGACCAGGGGTCAAGGGAGATAGGTCTGGGGTCCAAGGTGGCAGCCCTGGCCACAGTAGGGGGTCGGGGCTCACACCCGCCCCCAGGCTCCCAGGGGTGGGCCAGCTCTGCCCCCAGAGACCCCCACATCCAGGTCTAGGGGAGCTGAGGCCCAGGGTCTGCCTGGGGGCTGCTTGCCCGCGAGGCGCTTATGGGGAGAGCTGGGGCGTCCTCAGCCCCCTTCCCTGGTCCACTCGAGCTGCAGGCCTCTCCCAGCCCCTTGCTGGCTCTCGGGGGCCAGAGGGGAGGTGCCCTCCCCAGAACCGTGTTCCGGGGTGCAGGAGCCCCGCCAGTCCCGCCTGCTGTCACGACCTCCCCTGGCCTGGCCGCCTCTGCTCCCCTGGGTGGCTGGGGGGCCCTCACCAACGCCTCCCCACCATGGGCGGCCCCAGGGGAGCCTCTTTTCCGCCATTCCCGCTTCCTGGCATGTTGTCAGCCAACCAGGACCCGCCCCGGACGTGGCTGGCAATTGATGGGGCCGTGGCGTTTGCTCACTCACTTAAGAATCAAAAAGCAACACATTTGCGCCAGCGTCCTGTGCCCATTATGCATTTGCTTGTGAGCAGGATGCTAATAATCACAATTACGAGACGTTACAATTAATATTAATACTTTGTGTGACCCTTTAGGGAAAAAAAACATTCCAAAGCTATGGAGGACTTCACGAATATTATCGTTTTCAATTTCAGGATATCACGGGGCACCAACGTTTTGGTTACCTAAACTATTTTGGTGCCATGTGAGTCCGTTATGAGCGTGCCCATCCCCCAGACAGCGGCCCTGCCTCCACTGGAGGTGCTCGGGGCAGACCCACCCTGCTCGCAGCAGGACGGCCCCGCCCTGGGGCCTGGCTGGCACGGGGTGGGGGCTTCCTCGCCCTCCAGGGCTGTCTGAGCTCCCATGGGTCCCCATAAAACCCTCTCAGGCCCAGGTGCTCCCTGGGCCATGACTCCCAAACCCGCTGCTGTCCCACCTCAGCCTTCACCCACCCCGTAGCTCCCTGCCCTGTTCTCAAACCTCTGCTGCCTGGCATACCACCACCGTCCCCTAGACTCTCAGCTGTGTCCCCACGTCCCACCCTCACTGTGGGACAGGCCGGGCCACACCCCCCTCCTGCCTGTCGCTTTCGGTTTCACACCCCAGATGCACCTGGAGCTGCACCTCTGAGTCAGGGCCGGGGTCCAGGGGCTCCTTCCCTGCCACCCCACCCCCACCCCCAGCAGGTGCAGGGTGGCGCAGGCTCCGCCAGCCCAGCCCCCGTGCTGCCAGAACACCCCAGAGCGGAGTCACAGTGCCAGGTCCCTCCCCAAGCTGCTAGCGCCTTTAGCACCTGGTGGCTCTGGGCAGGTGGGGCAGGGAGTGTGAGCAGAGCCAGCCCAGCCCAGGGCAGGAGGCTGCAGTGGTCCCTGCTCCCTGTGAGGCCAGCCGGTGGGGGATGGGGCACTTAGCAGGCTCCTGCGCTCTGGAGGGATCTTCCACAGAGGCCTCACCCAGCCACGCCCAGGGCCACCGCACCTCCCGGCCCAGTCACTAATGGTGACCGGTGAGTGCTCTGGGGGTGGGGCCATCCTTAGAGACACCCCCTCCCTGCGACTCCTGATTGGAGGCCTGGTGGGGCCTTCACCCCAGGAAAGGAGCTTGGCCTGTCCCCAGGGGCGCGAGGTCCAGCCCTGCCCCTGCTGGGCCGGGGGCCCCGTCCTCCAGGCAGGGACGGCTGCCCCCAGGTTCCTGGCAACGCTGGGTCCTGCCTGTCTTCCCACCTCTCAGCTCGTCCATGTGGAGAAACATTTGTTGTTGCTCAAACGCCAGGGAGCCAGGTCAAGCTCCACTCTCGGAACGGGGCCTTCCGGGCAGTGTCCCCGCCCTCCCTCGCGCCCTGCAGGGTGCTGTCCTGGCCAGCTCAGCCTGGGCAGCAGCCAGGAGCAAACCCCGGGGCAGGGGCGTCCTGACCCTTCCCTAGGCCGCCTGGCCAGTGCGCAGAGCCTGGGAGTGCGGGAGACCCTGACGTGGCCTCTGCCCCCTGCCCCCACCCCCACCCCGGTCCTCCCCACCAGGGCTCTCCCTGTGGCGAGTCTGCCCCTTTTGGGAGACAATCCTGGGGTGTGGCTCTCGTGTCCCCGCCCAGAGCCTGCTCCCCCCACAACATGCACAGTGTCTTCCGGGGCCTGGGGGGCCTGGGGGGCTCAGGACGGCCGGGGCTGCACCTCCAGACCAGGGGCAGCAGGAGGCACCCAGAGCCAAGAGCATGGGGACACCCATAAGGACCAAAGCCCTTGGGCACCTGGGGGGCTGCTAACCCCTCTGCAGAAGGGGGACCCAGAGTCTGTGGCCATGGCGCCTGCGTGGGTCTCCAGGACATGGAGGTGGCTCTGGTGGGGACGGGCAGTGGGACGTCTCGGGACTGCCGAGGGCCTTGGCCTGGCAGGTGGAGGGGAGTGTCCGCCTAGGACCCCGCTGGCCCCAAGGGGCGAGCTCCCCACTCTGCCCTCCTCCCCTGGCAGGGCTGACTCACAGCTCCGGCCCTCCGGGAGCGGCCGCCCGGCAGGAAGCCTCGTCCGCCCACGTGGGCAGCTCGGCTCTTCCCTCCCCCAAGGCCACGGGCATTGAGGCTGCCGTGACTCACTGGAAGCAGCTCTACCCCCGAGAACACGGAGCCCACGGCCACCCACAGCCGCCAGGAGCAGGGCAGCAGCCCCCACTCCCCATGGAGCCTGCTGGGGCGGAGCAGGGGAGGGCAGGGGAGGGCTGGGGCAGGCGGCTTCGTGTGCAGACCCCACTCTGCGCCAGCCCCATGCCAGTGGCTGGGTGTCCCCACCTGGAGACTGAGCGGGGCTCCCCCTTACCCAGACGTCCCCTTATTAAAGGCCACCATCCCAGTCCCGGGGGCCGTGTGGGCCTGGGCCGCTCCATCCCTGCCCCCCCCATCTCTGCCCAGAGCCTGCAGAGCCTCAGGCCTGCAGGTGCAAGGGCAGGTGTGGCCAGGCGCTGCCCGCTGGGCCCTCTGGCCGCTCCACCCCTCAGACTCAGCACCTGCTCCCCCTCCCTCTTCCTCTCCCCCTCCTCCCAGCCCACCTGCCACAGCTGCCCAGGCAGCCCCCTTGGGGCAAAGAAAGTTTGAGAAAAAGAAAGCCTTCTGGAGGGGGGGCTCCTGCCCCACCTTTGCTAGCAGGTCGAGGAGGAGAGGCCGCCGGGCTGGCGAAGAGACCAAGAGTCCTAGCCGTTCCTGAGGTCCGGGCTCCCCTCCCGCACCCCGTCAGGAGGGCCTGAGTGTCCAGTGTGCACAGTGATGATGCCACACAGGGCTGGGTCCACCAGCAGGTGACACGCCTGCCGGCCCCCTCCTCCCCGCTCCCGTGCGCCCGGAAGGCTGCCGGCCCAGGGCCCTGCATGGCTGGCACGGGGCCTCACGGGGCCCCTGCAGCTTCCATGGGGCGCGGGGCGGATTCGCTGGGCCTCGGCCATCCCTCCCCACCTTGGGCTCTCTGGGTGCGCCAGGGCCCACCGCTCCCCCCAGGCCTGGCCTCCTTGCTGGGGCAAGAGGTGGAGGGGCCTTTCCCCTCCCCCACACCCGTGGACACCAGTGCCCCGCTCCCGAGCCAGCGCCACACGACAGGCCCCACGACTGCTCCGCCTTGGTGCCCTGCGTCTCCCCAGCACCCAGGCGGCCACGGCGACTCGAGTCACGTCCAACAGGCAGACAAGGACGTGTGTGTGTGGGGGGGAGCACAGACGCTCTGCAGCCACGTGTGTCTCTCCTCGGGGGACCGACAGCCACGCAGCCACGCACACATTGCAGTCCGGCTCCAACCCCGTCACCCAGCACACCAGGGGCGTCCCCCTCAAACCAGGGCCCAGGTGGCTGCCGGGGTTGGGGGCCGACTCCTGACAGTGAGGGTCTCCGAACGCACCAGGAGTCCCTAGCGGTGAACTCTCGGTTTTACGTCTCCGGAGGACCACAGCTTGGAAAGCCACGGGGAGGGTCTGGGCCCCCTGCCGGCCCGGCCAGGAGAGCTCTCTCCAGGCATGCCCACGCCGCGTGGCTGACACCATCGGCCGCTGAGAGCCGGGGGACGCAGCCCTGCCATTATGCCAACCACAGCCGCCACCCAGAGGCCCCGGCACCATCAGGAGAGACGCCGCCGCTTCCTGCCCAGCGTCGGAAGATCTCCCACGCTGCCTTCCAGGACTAGCCTCGTCCCAGCTGAGCAGCCGAGAGGCCGCCGTTGACGTTGACGCACAAGAATGTCGAGTCCACAGGGTTTGGCCCCGGGAAGCCCCCAGCCCTGCCTGGGGCGGGGGGGGGGTGTCCCGGCAGGGTAGGAGAGCCCCCCGCCATAGGGGCCTGCCTCCCCCCACCCCCGCGCCTGAGCAGCCAGGTGAACTCAGCTCTGCACCTGGAGCACACGCTCCGACACGGCTCATTGGCTGCTCCAGCTCTTAATCACCCGGTGAAAACCGGTCGGGTTTAAAAGGCAGAGGCAGGACCTGCCCCCAGCCCCTGAGTGGGTGAAAGCCTTTGGCTCCGAGAGCCCGGAGGTCCGGCAGGGAGCGCGCTGCTGGAGGGCAGAGTGACTCTGAGGTCACTCCCCACGCGCCTTCCCAGCGCCTGGGCGCAGGGTCCTTTCGCGGTTCTCTTTTCGGCTGCAGTTTCAGCCGTGGGCTGCGCCGAACGCTCGGCGTGTGTCCCGGCGGCTTTCGGCCGAACGCACCCTCCTGTGCCAGCCTGAGTAATCGCCCTGCCGGGGAACCTGCAGCTCTGCCTGTGGTGGCGGCGGCGGGTTTGGGGGTGGCGGGAGGAAGCCGTCGGCCCCCACGCTAAAGGGGAGCGCCCCTGACCCGAGCCGCAGGCTCCCCCGAGAGTCTCCAGCACTCCTCTTCCAGACGACGGGCAGGCGCCTCCCCCAGGCAGGCAGGTGGAGCGCGAGTGCCTGCCGGGTGTCTGCCCGAGACAGCTGTGCAGGGAAAGGCAGAGAGAAGCAGCGTCTCCTCCCACCTCCCGCCAGCCCGGGCACAGGAGTGACGCCCACGGCTCGTCCTGCCTGCTCTGCAGAAAAACGCACGCTCGTTTCGCTTTGCTACGTAGGCACAGGAGAACTGGAGGGGGCAGGACACTGCCACTCTGCACGAACGGCCAGGCATGATCCTGGAGGACACTGTCCCCCGTGAATGACAGACAGGCCCCCCCGCAGGCTCCGACCAGAGCAAAGCAGCCCCGGCCAGACCGCGGGGCTGCACCCCCAAGGTTTCCGCTGGCAAAGCTGCGGGACGGGGGGGCCCTGGGTGCAGACTCGGGAGGGCGGACCACCCGCCGGACGATCTCGGGGAGACTCCCCGGCACCGAGCACCTCGTGCCACCCTCCGGGCACCCTCCCGGGAGGTACTCCCCTAGCACCACCCCCTGGGGGAGCGCGGCATGGCACGGCCTTCAGCACCGCGGACAGCACCGACCCGGCGGCCGTCCCTACCTGTCGTCGCTCTGGAAGGACTGGTCGCCCAGCAGCAGGTCCCGGAAGCGGTACCGCGGCGGCAGCGGCAGCACCTCCGAGTCCAGGTCGTTCATCCTGCGGCGGGCGGTGTCCGGGCGCCTGCCGTCCCCAGCGCAGGGCCGCCTGCGGGCACACGCCGGCCCTCAGCCCCCAGCCACGAGACCGACCGACAGACCTGCGGGCGGCCTGGCAGCACCTGCCGGGGAGACCGACTGGGGCAGGAGCGGGGGCGGGGCTCCCTCTGAGAGCCCTGCGGGGGAGGAGGGGGCGGGAGCCGTCTCGGCCACTGAGGGACACAGACGCCCTGGTCCCGCCCCCTCTCCTTGGACCCCACCACGGCCTGGGCAGCCCCTGCTCCCTGCTGCTGCCGCCCCGTCCCCTTGGTCCTCGGTCCTCACCAGGGCTGCACAGCCGTCCCCCAGGGTCAGGACCCCCCGCGGCCACACAGACCCTCAGTGCAGAGGGTGGGGTGAGTGGCCAGCAGGCTCCAGAGGCCCCTATTGGCAGAACACGGGGGTCAGGCCCTCTGGGTCCCAGGCTGCCCGCTAGTGTCACCAGATGGGGGTCCCCTGAGTCTTGGGGTGCGGGGGCCGAGCAGGTGAAGGGGGTCCCCAGTGGTCACAGAACTGTAGGACCAGGCAGGGCTCCTGCACCTCCCCCGTCTCGTGTCCACATCTCTGTGAGTTTCCGCCGCACCAGGGAGGGCGGGACACGCTGAGGGGCAGCAGGGGGGATTCTCCCCTGGTGCCAGGCCTGCCCGTGCCCAGGCTGGCAGGGGGGCGGAGGGGAGACAGAGAGGCCTCGTGTGGCCTGGGGCAGGCAGGAGTCTGCCAGGCACGCCCAGGTCCCCAGCGGGGCAGACTGTGAGACCCTCCTCTCTCCCCACCGGGCGGGAAGCGCGGGCACGTCCCCTGCGCCCCCCACCCAGTGCCCATCCCATGCCCCCACGCATCCTCCAGTGGCCTAGAAATGCCAGGCACCGTCCCAGGCTGTGGCCGCAGGTGGCAGGCGCTGGCCCAACACCCTGCCCCCTGTTTCATGGGTCACAGGTTCAACCTCGAGAATCTGGCAGCGTTTGAAAAATAACATTTTCCTAATTGCATCAGCGTAGCTGCATGTTTTTCCCGAGTCACAAGCCGGCCGGGACCGCGGGGAGGCTCGGGGAGGTGGGGGACCCTGTGACCAGGGTGGGGCCCGTGTTTTCTCCGTTTGGCCCCTTTCCTAACGAAAGCCCTTTCTCTGTGCAAAACCCCGGGGACGGCGGTCCCAGGTGCGGCTGCCTCTCCCCCCACCCCAGCTGCTGAGCTCGGGGTTTGCTCTCCTGGCCTTGAGGCCCAGACTCGGGGCCCACGGACAGGCCGCAGGGGCACACGGGTGGGGGGAGGAAGTGCAGAAGGACCTGGTACCCCAGAGGTGGCCTGGGGAGGGTGACACGGGCAGACACCCTTCTGTGCTCGGGGTGCACCATACCAGTGAGCACGTGGCCGTGAGCAGGCGTCCCGCAGGCCTCCTGGCAGCGGCCGGCTCCCCCTGCGGAGCCAAAACCCTTGAAGAGGCTTGACTGCTGGGCTGGCCGAGCGCCAGGGCCTGGGGGGCTCCGGGAAAGGCGCCCACTCCGGGGAGGACGGGGCCCAGCGGCTGCTTGGAGCTGGGAGACCTGCGTCAGCCAGACCTGCTGGGCGTGCGGGGCGAGGCGGGGGGGGGCCGTCTGGTCCCCACAGAGGCTGGTGCAGGTGGACCGGGAACACGAGCCTGGCACAGCTGCCAGGACACAGGGAGGATGTCCAAGACCCCCGAGCCCACACCTGCGACCCTGGCCTCTGTGTGACGCCCTGCCAGAGAATCGCCGAGGTCTACAAAAATTCCTGCTTTGGCGGCTTAAGCCAGGCGTCCACCTGCCAGCCTCTGCCGCCCCTGGGACGAGGTGTGGGCGTCGCCCTGTGGCAGGACTCAAGCCCCCTGGAGCCAGGCAGAGCTGACAGGACAGAGCAGACCCCTCCGCACTCCCAGCCCCTGCTCTCCCCACGGGCTCGCTGGGACGCACGGCACACACGCATGCACCGGGCCCACGGTGAGGTTGAGGGCCCCGCCGATGTGAGCACAGCTCAGTCCTGGCTGGGCGGCCCGGCGCGAGTCACTTGGCCTCTCTGGGCCTGAACTTCCTCGTGTGAAGGGCTGCACTGAAGCCGCCCATGCTCACCGGACGACCACAAAGATGCTGCAGGCATCACAAGCGCAAGGCAGCCCCACTCACTCGGGGACCGCGGCGGCAGTGGACGCCCGGCCTGGGCTCCACGGTGGAGGGGGACTCACGAGGGATGAGGAAGAACGGGGGCCGCGTCTGGAGCCGGCACAGCCGCTCACCGGGAAAACCCGAGAGGAATCGGCTGAGAAAGGATCAGATCGGACGTCCAAAACGGCTGCCACGCCGAGGAGTGTCACATGGCAAGACCAAAGCTGCACGCGCGTGCACAGCGGCGCCGGGAAAAGACCCTGCACGCGGCAGCTGCAAAACCCAGGACCTGCGGCTCCCCCTGCCCCGGGGGACGCTCCTACCACGTCCCTCGGAAGCTGTCGGTGCTGGGAAGCAGCAGCCGTCCCCTGAGCAGACGGGCGAAGCGAGTCCGCTCTGCCGGGCACAGCGCCGTCATCCCACAATTTCACAGACTGTGTGACAACTTCGTCCTGTCTTCCGTGTGCGAGAGAGCGGCCACTGCAGCCATGGGGGGCACGGCAGGGAAGGGCTCCTCTCCGGGGCTGCCGGCACCGACTCACGGCCACACCGGGGGCTGGCGCTGGGAAGCCCAGTGAGTGGCGGCGGAACACGGCAGCGCCGCCCGCAGGTCCCGGCTCACGCTGGAGCCCGGGCAGGGGTGGGGGCCGGAGGAGGGGTCGGCACTGCTCACTGGGCGACAGCAGCTCCCCGTCCCGACTCGCTGGGTCTCGGCGTCCCTGTGCGGTGGGACGACGTCCTCCCCGTTTTGCTGATGGGGAAGTCGAGGCGCCAAGAACTCACGTAACCTGCCCGGCCCCGTTCCCTCGTTAACCCGGTCACCCGCCCCCTCGCCTGGGCGGGGCCGGCGCTGGAACCCGGCGTCCCAGCCCCAGCAGCCGCGGCACATGGCAGCCATCTGCAGGGCAGGGTCAACCTGGACCCCACACCGCAGCCCCGAGCACGGCGGGACCCGGAGAACGCACGGAAACTCGAGAGCCGAGAGGCCTCTCGTCTGACACGCCAAAGGCGGAGGGGAACCGACTACGTCTCGGCAAAAGTACTAACTGTCTAACTGTCTAACTGTTAGACTGTACCGTCTAACAAAAAACATCATCGACACGGCAGGAATCGCTGCCCGTCCGCGTCAGAAAGAAGAGCAACCACACACGCAACTCATGGGACGGGCGAGTGACAGCTCAAAGGACGAAAAAGGCGGGTAAACTAACGGAGAAAGGATGCCCCGCCGGCTGGCACCATGAGCCACGAGGACTGGCGTCCTGACTGTGACGTCCCCACGGGCGTCCCGACCTGGAACCTGCCCGGGGACGGCTCCCCCTGCGCCCAGCGCGGCCGGCACAGAGCGTCACCTACAAGGAGCCCTGGGGGCCGCCAGCTCAGGACCGGCCGGCAGCGACCGCCAAGGCGCCCCGAGCACACGTGTGCCTGCCAGCCGGCCGGCGCGAGCCTGGCCAGATGCTCAGCGGGGTCCCCATGACAACCAAACACAACCTCTTCCAAAGAACCCCAGACGAGGGGTGGGTTTCCCAGGGTACCCAGCCTGCGGGCGCTGTGGGGACCGTCCCCACGCGCTGGTGGCCGCAGGTCCAGGGCAGCGTCTCGTCCACACTGCGGCGCAGAGAGCGCCTCGAGTCACCTCGCGGAGAGGCGGGGGCTGGCTCCCCAGGGCCCACAAGTGAAGCCCCAGGAAGAACGCTCTTGCTTAATTTACAGAGTCTCGCTCTGTCGCCCGGCCGGAGTGCAGTGGCGTCCTCACAGCTCCCGGCAGCCTCCCGCCTCAGCCTCCCCAGCAGCTGGGACCGCAGGTGTGCGCCACCATTTCTAGCACCACTGGCAAAGTCTTCTACTTTTTGTAGAGATGGGTCTTGCTGTGCTGCCCAGGCTGCATTCTCCCCTCGGGTTTGTGCGGCTCAACCCGGCCGTCCCGAGGCTGCTCCCTCTGCGTAAGGGGCGGGCTTCCGCTCCTAAAACCCCTCCTCAATTGTTTACTCACAGTTCAAAGTTTTCAGGAGCTTGGAGAGCCATGTTTGACAGAGAGGTCAGGGACCCGGGGTTGGGAACACGTGTGTGCAAGCATGTAACCGTGAACATGTAAGTGCACACATAGGTATGTGCATGAACATGTACATGTGTACACGTGGGCATGTTGTTTGCGTGTCTGCATGTGGGTATGTGGGTGTCTGTGTATGTCTGTGTGCGTGTGTGTCTCTGTGACTGTGTGTGTGTGCATGTGCACGTGCATGTGCACGTGTGTGTACCCGCCTGCATGTGCTCGGTTGCTCCGCCCAGCGCAGCCCGCGCCAGGCGCTGCGGCATCTCTGGCGGGGGCGGCAAGTGCCGGGCTCGGTGCCCGGCAAGTGGAGACGCACGGCCCTTTGCTGACCACGGCAGAAAAACCAAACGCTTCCTCTGCACGTTAATTAAAAGCCAGAGCTGTGCAAGCTGCCCAGAAGCTGGGGGCAGGCGTCCCCGGGTGACATGCCCCTCCTGGGGGAAGGGCTTCGTGGCCACGTCCACGGCAGCTGCTCGCCGCAGTCTCCCGGGACACGCCAAGGTCCAGTGTGGACGCTCAGGACACGTCGGTGAGCGGGAGTCACCCGGAGCGTGGTCCAGACTGGCGCTCAGAGCAGCGCTGTGCGCCAGCCACCCGAGGGCAGAGGAGGGCCCCGGTGTGGGCAGAGGCCACGGGCGTGGGCTGCCCCAAGGTTGGGGGGGCAGAGGCCACGGGGAATTGTGGCTCCCAGCCCCAGCCTCGCCGGGGGGCTCCCCACCTGCCCCCAACCCCGAGGTGGGCAGCGGGGTGCAGGGGTCACTCAGTGTCAGGGGTCAAGTCCACGTCTGTATCTCAAGGCCAAGGGGTGCCTGGGCCCCCTCTTCTGGCCCTGCCACGGGCCACATCTCGTCCTCCGGCTGAAGCTGCCCTCGTTCCCCACCCCTGGCCTGACACGCCACAGCTGCGAGAGGCGCCCAGGGACTGCACACGTGACGATCGCCACTCCCCCACCCTACAGGCAGCACATCCTGCAGCCAGTGTGTATGGGGACCTCGGGGGCAGCCCTGCCGGGGTGGACGCTGTGAGGGTGGGGAGGCCGGGGCAGCGACGTGGGGCCACAGCTGGAGGAGGCGGCGGCCCCTGCCGGGGACGCTCAAAGCAGCACAAATGGGTCGGCCTCGGTGGCTCACACCTGTGATCCCAGCACTCTGGGAGGCTGAGGCGGGAGGATCGCTCAAGGTCAAGAGTTGGAAACCAGCCTGAGCAAGAGAGAGACCCTGTCTCTACTAAAAATTGAAACACATGAGCCGGACAACTAAAAATATATACAAAAAACTAGCCGGGCATGGTGGCACATGCCTGCAGTCCCAGCTACTCAGGAGGCTGAGGCAGGAGGATCGCTTGAGCCCAGGAGTCTGAGGTTGCTGTGAGCGAGGCTGACACCATGGCACTCACTCTAGCCTGGGCAACAAAGCAAGACTCTGTCTCAAAAAAAAAAAAAAGCAGCACAAACGTATCTGTGCCCTGGTGTGCCACAAGGACCCTCCTCCCCAAGGTCCCCAGGGGTCTCCTGGGCGTCCCCTCCGCCAGCCGGGAAGCCAGGCGGCAGCTCTCCCAAGACAGCAGAGGCTGCAGGGGCCTCGTCACTGTCACACAGGGCAGGACGGCGGTGCAGGAGCCCCGAAGGCACCTGACACGGGGAGAGGCGGGCCCAGGGGAGCCATCCAGGACGAAGACCCGTCGCCCGGCCCGAGAGGGGCCTGAGCTGGGCCCACGCAGGGCCCGGGCGGCCTGCACAGGCTAACGGTGGTGTCCGGGGACGAGCCCGCCCCACGATAATAAAGAGGACCAGAACACACAATTTCCAGAAAGCCCCCGTATGGGCCGGGGTGGACCCAGAGCCCTGGAGGGAGCCGGGGCTTCCTGCACTGGGGTCAGAGGCCGCGGCTGCAGGGGGGCCGGGGTGGGGGGGGGTGTGCAGGCGCTGCCGCCAGGGGCCGCTGGGCACCGGGGCAAAAGCCTTAACGCGGCCATGCAACTCCTCTGACCCGAAACCCCACTTCTGAGAACCGGGCTCAGGGGAACACCCCGCAAACGCTTCGCTCCAGCCCCACGAGTCTGTGCGGAGCCGCTTACCAGAGCGCCAACCATGCCGCTTGCAGGCCTGCGCTGTCCTCGCGGCTCTGCGAACTCCGTGCGCGCGTGTGCACGCCACGGGCTCCCAACACAACCGTCGGAGGTAGACGCTTCCGTTCCCGTACCCGGTGGAGGGGACCGAGGCTCAGAGGGGTGCAGCGGCTCAAGGAGTTCACACAGCTGCTGCATCCAGGTACTGAGCTGGACCCGCCCCACGACCCCGCGGCCCCGCCAGGCCCTCTGCTCCTCCCTGGAATCCCAGTCCTGCCCCAGACCAGCCTGCGACGTCCTCCTGCCCAGCGGTGCCCTCACGAGGCCCCCTCCTCTGCCACCTGCCCCCTCCTGCCCGGGTCTAGGAGCAGCTGAGGCTCCTCCTGAGAAGGGCCTTCCCAGGGCCCCACCCTGCCTCTGTCCTGCCAGCCCCACGGGTGGGGGCGGTTTGGGGCGCATGTGGTGGCCTCAGCACACCCTTGAAGCACCCCCTTTAACCCGGCACCCAGCCCACACGCCAAGCCCCTCTTGCCTTTCCCCAGACTCACCGGAGCCCTTCTGACCTCTGTCCTGAGCTAAGGCCTGGCCACCCCCGGGGCCCCTCTGCCAGCTAGGACCGGGCTGGACCTCGGCCCTCGAACCTCTGCCATGGGCCTGGGCCACTTCCTGCTGCCTGCAGGGCCAGATCCCTGTGCCTCCGTCCCAGGCCCACATGGGGAGCAGGACTGCTGGGAACTGGCCAACCCAGGAGGGGCCGGGCTGGGGTCTCTTCCAGGAAGTGAGCCGGGCAGGAGGCGGGCACTGCCTGGCTCTGGGGCTGCCAGGGCCACCGGGGCCCCTCCCGGCAACAGCTGCCACCTCCAGGGCAGAGCAGCCAGGCCGGGAAGGAGCTGGCACACCAGGGTGGGGGGGGCTCTAAGGAGCTGGCTAGGGGTGGGGGGCCGGGTGAAGCCCCCTGGGAGGGGAGGGCCAAGAGCTCCTCTCTGGTGAGCCTGGAGCACCACTGGGAGGGGCTGCGGGTGTGGACTGGGGCAGATGTTGGGGGGTGGGGTCCCGGCACTGCTCCAGCACCTACAGAAGACAGACGCCTGGGCCCTGAGGCAGCAGAGGCAGGCACCAAGGCCGCTGCACCCAAGCTCCGGGTTCTGACCACTGCTGCCTGGCCTCTCTGCCCTCACCCACTTGGCGGCTCTGCCTGAGACACTTCCTTCTGCCTGTCAAAGTCCACCTGCACAGGCCTCACCTCCCCAGCCTCTAGCCTCGGCCTCCCGGAAGCTCAGCTACCCCCTCCCAGCCCAGGCCAGATCTTGCTCCCTCCCCAAACCTTATATTCTGGGGGTGGGGGTGCCTCACCTACCCTCACCTTTCCTGGGGGGCCCCTACCCAGCCTGGGCCTCCCTTGGGGGGTCCTACCCAACCTGCTGACTCCTACCAAGCCCTGACAGCTGCTCTACCTGCAGTGTGACCGTGAATCTCTGCAGGGACAGGGGCCAGCTCAGACCAGCGGGGAGGACAGGGGCCCCTGGGTAGCCGGGCAGTGCCAGGTGGGAGACACGGAGGCCTGGGGGGACTGAGCCCACCAGGCCGGGACCTGACACCCAGACCCTGAGGACATGGCCTGAGGCATGACCCTGAGGACCATGACACCCATGACCAGGGACCTGACACCCAGACCCTGAGGACACGGCCCTCCCACCGTGCCTGAGGCAGGTGGTCAAGACCAGCTGGGTGCCACATAGCTGGGGGTGGGGGGACACCAGGCTGGGGAGGGAGACGGCAGGGCCACCGTGGTGAGGACACAACCCAGGAGCCCTGGGGCCACGTGCTCTGTGCCTGGCAGGCAGGCAAACATCACCTGGTGACCCCCCCCAGAGCAGCCCCCCCTCCCAAAGACACCGCCAGCACCTGCTCCTCACCCCCGCTGTGCCCACCAGGACCACGCAGGACCCAGCCCTGCCCCTTGGCACTGGGGTCGGAAACCTGCCTCCAGTCTGGTCCTCAGGAGAAACGGCCCTAAAAGACCGTGACCCTAAATGATCCACCTCCTCATCTTACACACGGGGAAACTGAGTCTCACAGAGGAAACGGGCAGCAGTAGCACCTGGCCTTGAACCCAGGCCTCTGGCCTGTCAGGTGCTCATCCCCTCCCCCCAGCCTTAACCGCCAGGTCACTGCTGGCTCCGGCCACCTTCTCCGGCCCTTCTCAGCTGACCCCTCCCAGGGATGGGGAAACGGCGAGAGGGCCGCAGGCCCCACCTGACAGCCCACTTACACCCCACTGCCCAGTCAGGCGTCTTCCTGGGAAGGGCTGCCCTAAAAGCTCTACTGCGTGGGGGGCCCTGGCCCCAGTGCCCCACCAGGGCCCACCCCACACAGGGGGGATGAGAGAGACCCTCCCCCAGACGGGGGTGGGGCAGGGTGGGAGGCGCTGTCCCCAGCCCCTCCAGCCTCCTAGGGGCAGGGCCCCCAGCCTCCCTGCCACCTCTCCCACCGCCCAGAGTCCCTGAGGATGGCCGCCCCCCTTCCAGAGTACAGACACGTGGACGCAGCACCTCCCGCAAGCAGAGCCCCACCCCCCCAGGGGTGCCCTGAGCCCCACGCTGTCGGGAGGGCACTCCAAGGTCCAAGGGGTGGGTGGCCCTGGGCCTGGGGGTTCGGGGCTGAGGGGGTCATGGGGTGGCGCTTGCTCCGACCAGGGTCTCCAGCTTGGGGGAGGGCGCGGCAGGCCGTACCTGGGGGCGCAAGGGCCGGCGTCCAACTCGAAGTTCTGGTTGGTGCAGCCGCCGCCACGCGCCCCCTGGCAGACGCTCCCGGGGCTGCGAGCCCCGTCGGGGAGCGGCATGCGGGCGGCGACTCGGACAGAGCTTAGGTCCCCAGAGGCGCCCCGGGTGCGCGCGCACGAGCCCAGGTCCCCGGAGCCGTCCCGGGCTCGCGCGCACAAGACGTCTTCTGTTCCAAGGTCGGGCTCGGGCGCCTGTCCGCGCGCGCCCCCTGCCGGCCGCGCGGGGACCTGCGGCGGCTCTGGCTCAGGCGCGGACCACGTGCCTCGCCACCGGGGACCCGCCCCCATCACGGCGCTCTTAGCCCTCGAGACCCCAAAACACAAGAGGGATCACTTAATGGCCAAAAACCCCCAAGCGCGCCGCCCAGCCACGCGTACCTGGAATGGCTCCGTGGGGGGGTGGGTGCATAGGCGCTCGGGGCCCTTCTGGTTTAAATGCTGGAGCCAGGGCGCCAGCTCTGGGGGCTGGGCAACTCCACTCTGACCTCCCCTGGCCGGCCCTCGCCCCTGCGCAGCACCCGGTCAGGACGCGGTCACTCACGCACAAACCAGCCTCTCGACCGCTGGGCAGCTGCCCCTGCGAGGTTTTCTGTCTATGGGCACCACCTGTGCAGGAACCCACTGGGCTGGGCCTGGGGGGCGACGGCAACTTGCCCCTGCCCACCTGGTGCCCAGCCCTGCACTCTCACCCACCCCGCACACACAGCACGCCCAAACAGGCAGTGAGGAGGGACCCCGACCTCAAGTGCCGCAGCCCACCCACTGCCCCCAGGGAAGGTCAGCCGGAAGCAGAGATCTGGCCTCAGCCCCCGTTCCAGACACGTGCATACTCCTGGGACAGGTCACCTGGCTCAGATGGCCTCAGCCCCAGGGAGCCCAGAGTGCTGTCCCTGGCACTGTGTCGGTCTGTAACCCAGGGCTGCAGCAACGAGAGAGACAGACACACACACACAGACCTCTGAAGGCCTCGGGTCCTTACGCAGCCTGCCACCGGGGGCTGAGGTTGGTGTGAGCCAGTGTGGAGGGTTCCAGGTGTGTACTTCCTGGTGCGTGGCAGCCTCAGTCTCCCCTGAGGCCACTTCCCTGTTTGCCTCCGGGAGACAGTAGGCTGAACACAGACTTTTTTTTGGGGGGGGGGCGGCTTGGCAGGGGTCTAGGACACTCTCAAGTCCCCAGAAGAGGTGCAGTCCTGCATCTTGGGGGCTTTCCCCCAGAGGGTCCTGGTAGCACCGCCCCAGGCAGGGCTCTGGCCCCTCACACGTGCTCCTGGGAGGCCCCTTCTGGCTGTGGAGCGTGCCCAACGCAGCTGTGACGGATCAGCGGTAATTACAGGTGCCCTCAGCAGGAGGGAGTCTGATACGCTTGCTGAGAAACCAGAACTCGGCCCCACTCTGCCAGAGCCCAGCCCAGAGCGCCAGCCCGCCCCTCATCCCCACCCCCACCCCCGCCAGAAGCAGGGAGGCGAGACAGCCGGGCCCCCACTTCCTGCCCACCCCTTCCACATCCGGGCTGCACCCCCAGGCCTCCACCCACAGCCCCCCCTGTGAGTGGCCCAGGCTGAGCAGCGGGGGGCACATGCAGCGCATCACGCCCCCCCTGCAGCGGCCTCGGCGCTGCCCTGCTCCTTCCACCCGCCTCTGGGCCCCGCCTCCTCCGCTGGATATTGGGGCACCCTGGGCAGACTCCCTCTTGCTGCTACTGTCAGGAATGGAGCTGTCCCCTCCGCGCAACTTCATCCGGCACCTGTCCCCAGGAGGATGCAGTCTCAGCACCCCCCCTTCCTATGTTGCTCTCCTCCCGGTCCTTGGCTTCCTCTAGGGGTCACCTCTTTGGGCAAGGACGCGTCTCCACCTTCCCCTTCCCTCCGGCATTCATCCCACAGTTTATCCAGGGACTTCTGCAAGCCACATTCAGCCAGGAGGTGAACAGGGACAGCCGGCTGGCACGCGCCTCACGGGGCGCTGCTCGTTTGGACCTTACCTGTCCCGACCTGCCAGAGGCGAGGCGTTTGGTGGAGCTGGGGCCGGGCGCGGGTGCAGGCCAAGGGCACGGGAGCTTGGGCCGGGCGGCCCCCGGTGCCAGGACCACAAGGATGCCAGCGACCCAGTAGGGCGGGTGGCGGCCCTGCACTTAAGCGGAGCGCCGCGCACGAGGATGAGATTTGGGGGAGAGGGATCCGGGTCACACAGTTCCCGGACTAGGTAGGAAGGAGGGGGCGCGTCCTCACGTCACTCGGGGCACCCGAGGGCGGCAGGTGGGCAGAGCCCGAGCCCGGGTGGGAGCGCGCAGACCGTACTGGGAAGGGCAGGGCGCGGACAGGACGCCCAGCCCCGACTTGCAAGGGTCGCACCTCCAGCTTCTGGCAATTTCTCTGGGGGAGGGACCTGTGGGTTGCCAGCCACGTGGGGCGTGGGCGGGGCCGGTGCACGTGTAGGGGCGGACCCAGCGTGGGCGGGGCCGGGGCTGATTGGGTGGGAAGCAGAGCCTTGGGCGGGGCGCACGCGAGAGCAGGGTGGGGGGTGGTCTCTGGGCTTCAGGAGCTTCCCGTGGTAGCGACGTGCATGGCGTCCCGGGACCTTGAGCCCGACGCCGGGGTACCCCAAGTCCTTGCCTCGGGGGGATGCAGGTGAGGAACTGTGTGGGGGCGGCCAGCGTCGGTCCTGCGAGTCTCCGGTCTTCCCCGCGCGGCCCACCTGGGCAGAGCCGCCAGACCCCAGCCCTGGCGCGGCGGGGCGCCGGGGTCCGCGCGTACCCGGGATACCAAGGCTTCGCCCGAGCCTGCAGAGACGCCCGCACCCTGGTGGTCCCCGGTTCTCAGCCCGGCGCCCTTGCTCTCGGCAGCTCCTCTTCCCCGTCGGGCGCCCTGTCCTGCCGCGAGGACCTTGCCCCAGGCTCGGGCCCCGCCACAGCCCCTCCGGTGGCCGAGGGTCCCAGCCCTGGCCTCCCGCGGAACGTGCTGAGCGAGAGGGAGCGCCGGTGAGTGGCGGGCCCCAGGGGTCGGAGGCTTTTAAGGGGGTGGGGGTTAGATTGTAGTGGTGACCAGGAGTGCGTACTGGTACAACCTGTGAGGTGTGTTTCCATTTAAGCAAGAGCTAGCACGTGGCCGCCACGCAGCTGCTTTGGCCTGAAGCCCTGGGTTCCCGAGGTTGTGCGTTTGGGACCCTCTAGACCCTGACTTTGCCTGTGACCCCCGGTTGGTTCCCCACATCACAAAGCAGGGGCGCTCCGGGCCTGGGGGAACGGCTGCAAACATCTACGCAGCCTGTGGCCGCGGTCAGGCCCACCCTGTGCCTGATGAGGTCGGAGGGCGCAGACCACGTGGCGAGCTGGGTGGCCTTGGGCTCCTGACCCTCTGCCTCTGTAGCCCCAGGGTGGCTGCGTGGCGGGTTCCAGTACCGCTGCGGGCCTTTCTCCTGGCGGAGGCCGCAGGTTGCTCACGGTATTTGTCGTTTGCCGGGGAGCAGGAAGCGGATCTCCATGAGCTGTGAGCGCCTGCGCGCCCTGCTGCCCCGCTTCGCTGGCCGGCGGGAGGACATGGCCTCGGTCTTGGAGATGGCCGTGCAGTTCATCCGGCTGGCGCGCGCGCTGGTGCCTGGCGCGGAGAGCTGTGAGCGGACGGACCTGGTCAGTGCTCTGGGGAGTAGCCGGTGATGGGACATCTCACCAGCCTGGGGGCAGCGTGACCCTGCCTCCGGCCTCTAGGGCCCGGCTGGTTCCAATCCCCGCAGCGCCCACCCGATTTGTTCAGACTCCGCCTGCTGTTGTCTGTCTGCTGGGCGGGGCAGGGTGGGGCCGGCCACGCCTTCCTCCCCACACCCCTCTGTTCTTTGGATGGGTCATTTGTCCCAAAGCTTGATGCCGGTTTGGGGGAGAGTTGGGGTCCCCATGGTCCCTCCGCTGAGCACTGGCTCAGATCATCATCTTGCGCTTGGGCCAGGAGTGGGTTCTGTTCTCTCTCCCCATCCCACGGGGGTCTAGGGGGGGCTATCTTCTCTTTTGTGGGGTCTCAGCGTTTGCCAAGAGGCCCTCGGGTGGGCGTGGCCTGCCCTGCCCCTGGGAAGAGGGAGCCCTCCGAGTGGTGTTCTCAGCCTTGGCTGTCACCCACCCCCATCCTGAGCAGGGGGCTGAGCCCAGGCTGGACATCTGGGCCCCGGGGTCTGGCCACAGCCTGCCTTTCCTGTGGGATTCCGGGTTGACAGTGGCCGCGTTGTCACCGTCTCATCTGTCTGTTTAAATTCCAGGTTCTTGCTCCTTCCAGGGAGACCTGGCACTCACTGCAGAGGAACGTCGTGCAGCTGGCCCTGTCACATCAGGGCCCCGCAGGCACGCCGGGCCCCGAGACGGGGGCGCCTGTCGTGACTCTGTTAGTGTTCCCCCTGGCCCACCCTGCAGGGCCCTGGGACCCCCCGGGGGTGGCAGATGCAAGGCCCTCACCCAGCGTGTCCTAGAGTGGGGAGGCCTGGAGGCCTGGCTGGGTCTGCACAGCCAGTAATGTGCCCGGCTGTGGTGGTGGCGGCCCGGGAGGTACCTGGTACTCCTGTTCCATGGGGTCGCTGAGAGGCGCTGGATCCCCTCCCTGGGTAGGACCCCCATCCTACATGGGTTTCAGGAGTGGGGGTCTCCTGAAGTCAAGGTGATTTGGTCCTTTTCAGAATGATGGGTGGCCAGGCTGGAGGACTGTCCGCCTGTGGGGTTAAACATGCCTGTTTTTACCCCCGGGGGGCCGGGGCCAGCAGCTGGAACCTTCTGGAGCTGGGGGGAGGGGCAGGGCTGGGTGGGCACGGGCAGAGAGCCTCTGCGTGGACGCTGCTGGGCTGAGCTGGCCCCAGGTGGGGGCGCAGTGGGGGGCTCTGTGTCCCTGGGCTGGGAAGGTGGGGGCAGCCCCGGGTCCCCGTCAGCGTGTTCCCGTCAGACCCCCAGGCACACGGGTGCTTTTAGGACGTGCTTGGTCCCGGGGTCAGGTGTCTGTCCCTCCCGTGGGGCTCAGAGTCCCTGCCTGTGTCTGTTGTCCAGGCAGGGGGACGCCCCGCACTGTGTGGCCCTGGGCGTGGCCGAGAGCGAGGGTCCCATGGGGTCGTCCGAGGTGCTAGACAGGCCACCCCCGATCCCTGGTAAGTGCACGTGTGAGCGTAGCTGCGTGTGGGGTCCTGGGCCTGGGGGCCTGGCCGGCTGGGGCCAGACCTTGTTCTGACCCTGAGAACAATGACTCTAAACGGGTTCAAGGTTTTTGTCAGCCTTACGTATGTGAAAAATCTGTCCAGGCTGACCTTGCAGGGACCCTCGGGCCGAACTTGGTTTTCCTGTAAAGGACATGTGTCCAGGAGGGGCAGGCGGGACAGGCTTACGGCAGGGGAGAGGGGAAGGAGGCAGGCTGGGGTGCCTGGTGTCCCGGCCGGCGTCAACCTTGGGCCTGTCCTCTGCATCCTGCCCACCCTGGGACCTCTCTCTGCTCTGGGAAGTGGGGTCCCTCCTGGCCCATGGCTGCCTCTGGTTTCCCCGATGCCTACAGCCAGGCTAAGATCCCTCTTTGGTGGCCCTGCAGGGCACCTCTGTGATGCCTTCTCTGGCCCATGTGCCCACCGTGGCAGGGCTGGTGCCAGAGGCGGGGTCTCCAAGGCACGAGGGTGCAGAGGTTGAGGGCAAGGGCACAGGTCAGAGGGCAGAGCCTGGGTTAGGGAGGCAGCACCGGGAGGGTCCCCAGGTCTGAGCCCCACACAGTTGACCCAAGGCAGAGTTGGCACCTCCAGGAAGCCCCCTGACCGCAGGTGCCAGGCACCTTACCTCCGGGTGGTCGCCTTCTCCCTGGGTGCCTGTCTGCCGCCCGCTCTGAGCTGCCCTCTGTCCACACGTCCCCTGCAGGAGCGGGCGGCTGGGCAGGCACTTGGCTGGCATGAGGGGACTGGGCTTGGGCACTGTGGGGACTTCGGGGCAGCCTGTGGGGCCGGGCCGACCCGCTTTGACTCCCACAGAGCCTTCCAGCCTGGCGCCCCAGCCCGCAGGCCCGACCGAGGTCCCAGGGCCACCCTCGCCCTGGCCCCGCTGCCCCGTGATGAGTGAAGAGGCCCCCGGCTGGCTGGGCCACACGGGGCCCCTGGCCAGGGCTGCCACTCCTCCAGGCGGGCCGGCCGAGGAGGCCCTCGTGCCTGTGCCGGACCCCAGGTGGGTGCTCGGGTGCGTGTGCACACGCGTGTGCATGTGCCGTCACGCCTCCTGTCTGCTTTGGCCCCCCAGCACCGGCTGGGAAGGCCTCGCCCCCGAGTCCGTCTGGGGTGCCCGCAGGAGGTGGGCTGAGGCCTCAGCTGGGCCAGGCCCGCCGTGTGCTCAGTGTGGTTTCTGAAAACGCTTTTGTCTTCCTTGTTGTCCTTTGTTTTGGCTGGTGGTGGAATGAGCGTGTGTTTGCCGGGCGCGGCCAGCTGGGCGTGGGCAGGGAGGAAGGCAGGGCGGGGCCGGCAGCCCGGGTGGGATGGGAGGTGCCGGGCGGCATTGGCGGCTTCTCCTGGGCGGTGGGGGGCAGCGCCCTGGTCCCCCTGGACTCAGAAGCCGCCTTTTAGGACTCGGGCCCGGCCTCTGCCTTCTAGGGCCTGAGCCTGCCCGGGGGTCTTCTCGCCCTCAGGTCTGCGTCGGGCTCCGACGGGGAGGACAGGACGTCCTTCCTGCTGACCGCCAGTCCCGACTGGTGGCTAGGTGAGCGGGGCTGCGTCTGGGGCCGCCTCCTCCCGCACCATCACCTGACACGGGGCTGCAAGGGGGACCAGGCCCGGCAGGCTGCGTGACACGGGGTGCCGGGGTCTGCGTCTGAGCCCCCCCTTCCCTCTGCGGGTGCCTGGTTGTCAGGGTGACTGGCAGGAGGGCGGGTGGTGTGTGTGCGGGTGTGTGTGCGCCTGTGGGTCTGCGTGTGTGAGTGTGTTTGCCACTCCTGGGGCTGGTGGCACGTGGGACCCCGTGTCATTTTGCTGGCTAGACCCGGCCAGCCCCCACTGGCTGCAAAGGCGTCTGGCTGTGTGATGTGTCCAGAATCCACTTTCCCCGGTTGTAGTGTGCGGGGCACCCTCCCGGTTCTGACCCTGCGGGTGTCCTGGGCCTGGAGCAGGGCCGCCAGGTGTCATCTGCCCTCCTGGTCACAGGCTCCATGCCAGGGGACGAGGTGGGGGGGGTGTCCCTGTCTCAGGTGTGCAGAGCCTCCGGAAGGGGCAGGGCAGATGGGCAGGGGTCGGAGCCTGCACCTCTCTGGTCCCACCTACCCGCCCCTGCGCCCTGGAGCTCCCCTGACGTCTCCGTCTGCTTCCAGGGTCCCTGGAGGGCAGAGGATGCGGGGCCCCCACCTGGGCCGGGGCCAGGAGCAGCCCACCGGACGGGGCCGAGCCTGGCCTCCTGGAGGACCCCGAGCCGGGCTGCCAGGAGCTCCAGGACGGCTCCCTAGAGCCCTGGGGCTCGGACCTGGGCTGCTCGGGCCTGGCCCTGCGGGACGAGGTGGACGGCATCTTCCCCGACTTCTTTGCCTGCTAGGCCCTGCGGGCACGGGAGCGGGTGGGGGCGTTTCGGGGCGGCGGTGCGCCTGTCGCGTGTCAGGCGTCGTATTTCGGGTGGGCTGCAGCTGTGCTCTAATTTGAGCGGCTGCCAGGCCGGGAGTGGCGGAGGCGGACTATTAAAGAGGAAAATCGGTTTTCCGGAGGAAGCGGAACTCGTGTGGCTTTCGTGTAATTAATCCCATTCACGGGAAGGTCACGCCGCCTCCCATCAGCGCGCATGCAGCTGCCCGGTCCTGCTCTGGGGGCTGCCAGCGCCGTGGGAGCCCGGTCACCCGCCCCGCTGCCTGCACAGGCTCAGGCTGCCCCGCTCGGGGCCTGGCCTGCGGGCTCCTCCTCCTGCACGTCCCGCAGAGTGGCAGGGCCAGGCCTTGCGCCGCCGCGTGGGTTGGTCTCAGGACCCTGGGCAGAGGGCCCCTGGCCCCAATGTCAGGACCACCCCTGCCCCCAGGGCCTGGGGGCCAGCCCTGCCAGCTGCCTGCCTGCCTCAGCTGTGCAGGCGTGGGCACGGTGCCCGCCCAGGGCTGCCGTGCTCACCCTCTCTCCTGGAGACACAGGCTCGGGCCCTCCAGGTCAGCGTGTTCCGGGGCCAGAGCAGTCTCTGTCCCCCACAGAGAGGGGACAGTCCCCGTGTGGGCACAGCTCCACCAGGCTGCAGCCTTGCGCCTGTACGCAGCCCGCCCCCGCAAGCCGGAACATTCCATCCGTTCCCGGGAGTCCCTTCAGAACAAGGCTACAGAGCCCCTGCCGTGAGAGGACGGCGTGGAGGCTCCGTGGAGCAAGCGTCATCACGAGCTGCAGCCATGGGGGGTGGGGGGTGGAGTCCAGCCACCCAGAGGGGGAGGGGCAGGGGCTTCAGCCGGGTGCTCGGGGCCGTCAAGGAGAGGACCGGAGCCCGCCGTGTCCCCGGAGGAGCCCAGGCGGGTGCTTGGGGCAGGGCTGTCTGCTGCAGACCCCCGAGCCCCTGGTTCCCGGAGCTGAGACCCTGCAGCAGGAGGGAGGAGCCTCAGCCTGGGGCCCTGTGGAGGGCCACGCTGGGACGTGGCTGGATTCTGAATCCACGTGCCGCACGGGGTCATCCAGGGGCCTATCGGGGGCACAGGTCCTGACACCCCCCCTGCCAAGACCTGCAGTGTCCTTAGATCCTCTGAGCACTAGCATCCCGCTGTGAAGATGGCAGCCAGGCCCCCCCTCCCTGGAGTGTGTGCTGCAGAGAATCCCCGAGGCTGTTGGGTCCCCTCCCATGCCCTGGAGCACAGCCCCCAGGCCCAGCCCTGGTCGGGGCTCAGCCCCGTCTGCCCCAGCCACTGGCAGCTGCCACGACCAGCCTCCCCGTGGCTCTGTTCTCAGTGGCTTCTCCCACCAGGCCTTTCCATGTCGGGGCCCCCAGGCACACCCCCAGTGTTGCCTGAAGCTGGCCCCCGATGGCCCTGGTTTGCCTTGCCCCCCACCCAGCCACGGCAACCCCAGCCTCTCCGCGTCCAGGCCCAAACCCCCGCTGGCATCCGGACCTATCTTGCTCCATGTCTGGCTCCTCCGGCACGCCCATCACCTGGCCTCCTTGTGTCCCCTCCGCCACCCCCTGCCCAGGCCACCATCTTTCCCTACTGCGTCCTGTGCCACTGCCCCCAGCCACCCCACCGTCCACCTCGCCGTGGTAGCCACAGGCCTGGGTCATCCTTCTGCTCCGAGTCTGCATGAGGTATTGCCTGCTGCACGGCCCCGGGCAGCCGTGGCGAGCTGAGCCCTGCACCGCCCAGTCTGCCCCACCGCAGACGTGCACACACGGCCCCCCCGAAGGACCGGCGGGATGGCCTCGCGGTGGCCCGGAGCTGCGAGGAGGGTGCGGCCCGGCCGCAGTGGGCGCTGTGACTCACAGGTGCAGGTGTGAACACTGAGCCCGGGAACCGCGAGGAAGTCAGCGTGGAGCCTGCGTGTGTCGGCGAGAGGGGTCTCTGGCTGCTGCCTGGGGCACAGGTGCTCGCTTCCGACAGTGCGCTGAGCTGCGTGTTGATGTTTTTGCACTTTTTGTGTTATGTTGCAACAGACAAAACCTCAACTAAAACGAGCACTCGGGCTGGTTCTGGACACTTTCTGGGGACCTCAGAGTCCCGGGGCAAGGGTGGTTGAGAGGGCCCGTGCGCTGGGCAGAGTGTCGTGGACACAGGGTTTGCGCGGGGCAGGGCCAGGCAGCAGGTGCCGGTGGGCTCGCCGGGGCTGCCCTTGGTCCTGGTGCTTTGGGACACCCTTTGCCAGACTCTGGAAGTTTCCTCCTAGTCCCAGTTTGAAGGACACTTTGGCCCCTGAGGCTGTGGAGTTTGGCAAGGGCCTGCTCTGCGGGGCCTCGCAGGGTACCAGACGTGGCTACAGGTGGGGGCTTTGGTGTGAGGGAGGGCCCGCCCGCCCCAGCCCTGCCACGGAGACCCCGGCCTCAGGGAGGAGGCAGCCCCCCAGGTCGGCCCCTGGACCAGTGCAGCGCTGCGGTGTGAGCAAGTTTCCATGCAGCCACAGGCATAGTCACAGCCACAGTCACAGACACAACCAGAGACACAGACACACAATCTCAGACATAGCCACAGAGACACAGACAAAACCACACATACACACAATCTCAGACACAGCCACAGCCCCAGTCACAACCAGAGACAGACAAAACCACAGATACAGACACAGACACAATCTCAGACACAGACACAACCAGAGACAGACAAAACCACAGACACACAATCTCAGACACAGTCACAACCAGAGACAGACAAAACCACAGATACAGACACAGACACACAATCTCAGACACAGCCACAACCACAGACAGACAAAACCACAGATATAGACACAGACACACAATCTCAGATACAGCCACAACCACAGACAGACAAAACCACAGATACAGACACAGACACACAATCTCAGACACAGACACAACCACAGACAGACAAAACCACAGATACAGACACACAATCTCAGACACAATCACAACCAGAGACAGATAAAACCACAGATACAGACACAGACACACAATCTCAGACATAGTCACAGAGACACAGAACCACAGATACAGACACGCTCTCAGACACGGTCACAGACACAATCTCAGACACGGTCATAGACGCAATCTCAGACACGCAATCTCAGACACGGTCACAGACACAATCTCAGACACGGTCACAGACACAATCTCAGACACGGTCACAGACACAATCTCAGACACGGTCACAGACACAATCTTAGACACGGTCACAGACACAGTCACAGACGGTCACAGACACAATCTCAGACACGGTCACAGACACAATCTCAGACACGGTCACAGACACGGTCACAGAATCTCAGACACGGTCACAGACACAATCTCAGACACTGTCACAGACGGTCACAGACACAATCTCAGACACGGTCACAGACACAGTCACAGACACAATCTCAGACACTGTCACAGACACGGTCACAGACACAATCTTAGACACGGTCACAGAATCTCAGACACGGTCACAGACACGGTCACAAACACAATCTCAGACACTGTCACAGACGGTCACAGACACAATAGACACGGTCACAGACACAATCTCAGACACGGTCACAGACGCAATCTCAGACACGGTCACAGACGCAATCTCAGACACGGTCACAGACGCAATCTCAGACATGGTCACAGACGGTCACAGACACAATCTCAGACACGGTCACAGACGGTCACAGACACAATCTCAGACACGGTCACAGACGGTCACAGACACAATCTCAGACATGGTCATAGACACAATCTCAGACACGGTCACAGACACAACCACAGTCACAGCCACAGCTAGTCACAGCCACAGCCACAGTGACAGCCACAGCCACAGCCACAGCTAGTCACAGCCACAACCACAGCCACAGCTAGTCACAGCCACAGCCACAGTGACAGCCACAGCTAGTCACAGCCACAGCCACAGTGACAGCCACAGCCACAGCCACAGCTAGTCACAGCCACAACCACAGCCACAGTCACAGCCACAGCTAGTCACAGTCACAACCACAGTCACAGCCACAGCTAGTCACAGCCACAACCACAGTCACAGCCACAGTCACAGCCACAGCTAGTCACAGCCACAACCACAGTCACAGCCACAACCACAGCCACAGTCACAGCCACAGCTAGTCACAGCCACAACTGCAGCCACAGTCACAGCCACAACCATAGTCACAGCCACAGTCACAGCCACGCCAGGGCTGGAATCCAGTGTGCAATCTTTGCCCCGGCCCGGAGCCCCTTCGCCCACCCGGCCCTGACGCCGCGCTCCAGCTGGGGCGGGGGCTCCCCTCGGTCTGTGTGTCACGGTGTGGGCGTCCCCAGCGCCTGCACCACCGGCGGCTCCCTCGACTTCGTTTTGAGTAAAGGCGCACAGCCGGACCGCGGGCTGCGTGCGTGGTGTGAGCCGGATGCTCGCAGGCCGTTTGGTGGAGTCGGCAGGAAAATTCTAGACAGGTCCCTCCAGGCCCGGGACCGTGACTGCGCCGCAGTTCTGCAGGGCCTGCGCCCGGCCCGAGGAGGGCGACCCCCCGCTGACCCCTCAGCCGGAGCTGGCACCGTGCCTGGCTCAGCCGCAGGAGGTCTGAGGGCGTCGGGGCACAGCCGTGTCACTGGGGCAGGCACGGGTGTCCTGTGCCACTCCTGCACCGCTGGCCGCTCTGCCCGCGGAGCCCACCCCCACCCCCCGCCCAGACTTGGCTCCCGCCCGGCGCAGGGAGGGCCCGGCGAGCTCAGGGGCGACACAGAGTCGTCTTGTGATGGAGAATCGTTTATTGAGTGAGCAGGGGCCACAGCCGAGGGGGGAGCGTGGACGGGGCGGGGGCCCGGCCGGTGGGGCACGGGGCCCAGGTGAGGCGGTGGGAGGGCGGCACAGCAGGGGCACGGGGCGTTCTCGGCGGAATTCCTGGCGGGTTGGGAGGGTGTGAGTGGTGGGGCCGAGCAAGGGGCTCACCTCTGACCCCCGACCGCCCCCTCAGCCCCAGGTGACCCAGACCTGGCTCCGTAGCTCACTGTCCCCTGGGCTGGGGTGGCGGAAGGGGCACACAGGACGGGGACAGGAGGGTGTGGGCCCTTCTTCCCACCTCAGGGCGGGCACGGGATCCCCAGGGTGGCGAGGGGACGGGAGTATGGGCCTCAGCCCCCAGTGTGCCTGGGGTGTGCTGGCGTGTGCTGGCGTGTGCTGGCAGGAGCACAGCCCCGGGGGTGCCACCCACCTGTTGCAGCTGCCGACGGCCCTACTGTCGGAACCTCTGGCAGCGATCTGAGGGGCAGAACGGCTGTCAGCCTCGGGCCTGGGCCCGCCCCGACCTGCCCCAGACACCCGGCCTGCCCCGGACACCCGGGCAGACCCTGACACCCGGCCTGCCCCGGACACCTGGGTGGACCCCAGACACCCGGCCTGCCCCGGACACCTGGGTGGACCCCAGACACCCGGCCTGCCCCGGACACCCGGCCTGCCCTGGACACCCGGGTGGACCCTGGACACCCGGCCTGCCCCGGACACCCGGGCAGACCCTGACACCCGGCCTGCCCCGGACACCGGGCAGACCTCGGACACCCGGCCTGCCCCGGACACCCGGCCTGCCCTGGACACCCGGCCTGCCCTGGACACCCGGCCTGCCCTGGACACCCGGCCTGCCCCGGACACCCGGCCTGCCCTGGACACCCGGGCGGGCGTGGAGCGGAGGGAAGCCGAGCAGGGACAGGAGGGCGGGGCACTGACCGGTTTGCTCCAGGGGCACGATCTGCTCCTTGTGCAGGCCCAGGTCCTGACAGATGCTCTCAAACCTGTCCAGCAGCTCCTGCTCCGCCGTGGGCTTCCGCGCTGTGGGCAGAACGCGGGGGCTTCAGGGCTCCCTGCTGCCACGGGACGGCCGTGCAGGGCAGCGGGTCCAGGGGCCAGTCCTCCTCCTGGAGCACACCTCGGATGGGGCCTCAGGCGGGGGCTGGGGGTGTGGGGGATGGGGTGCTGCGGGGGATGGGGTGCTGTGGAGGATGGGGTGCTGCGGGGGATGGGGTGCTGTGGGGGATGGGGTGCTGTAGGGGATGGGGTGCTTTGGGAGATGGGGTGCTGGGGAATGGTATGCAGTGGGGGATGGGGTGCTGTAGGGAATGGTATGCTGCGGGGGATGGGGTACTGTGGGGGATGGGGTGCTGTGGGGGATGGGGTGCTGTAGGGGGGATGGGGTGCTGTAGGGGGGATGGGGTGCTGTAGGGGGGATGGGGTGCTGGGGAATGGTATGCGGTGGGGGTTGGGGTGCTGGGGGTACTGGGAGGGGTGGGGCACAGGTGTGGGGTCCTGGGGGTGGGGCACTGTGCTCTCCGGGCCGAGGGGACCAGGACTGCCACACCGGGCCCTGCCCCTCCTGGCGGGCGGTGGTCCTGGGGGTCTGCACGCACCGAACAGCGCGGCCACCAGGCTGGTCACACCCTCGTACTCGTTGATCAGGTAGAGAACCAGGAGTTTGTCGGGGTCGGCATCCGCCAGGTAGAGCTTGTTCTGTCCCCAGACTGTGGAGAACGCGGGGCTGAAACGGGGCTCGGGGTTGCCCAGGCCCCCGGCCACGGCCGACCCCGCCGTCCCCTGCACAGGCAGAGCTGGCCCCCGGCCTCGGCAGAGCTGGGCACGGCGGCTGCTCTTCCTGGGGCGAGGATGAAACGTGGCCGCCCGTGCCCGGGGGCCTGGGCTCGCGGCTGGGACGGGACTCGCAGGTGCGGGCTTGGCTCTACCCACGGACCCCTCGAACGGCGCCACACTGGGGCGGCACGGGACAGCCCACCCCACCCTGCCCCGCCCAGCCCCACCCCGCCTGAGCACTCACAGTCCATGGAGAACTTGTCGCCGTCGTCTGTCTTGAACGCGATGAGGGAGCGTGTGTGGCACTGGCTGTCATCCCTGGGGACAGAGGCGGGGGGGAGGGGCACTTGTCCCCATCCTCCGTTTCTCATCAGAGGCGCTGGAGGGAGCGCCAGGTGGGGGCTGTCACCGTCCCTCCGCTTCCTGGGTTCCCCTGGCTCCGGCCACGCCCCCCTCCCTCCCAGCTCCCACCTCCCGTGGTAGCCCGTGTGGTCTGCCCACGGCAGCCAGGGGACAGCAGGGACAGCCCCGCCCCCCCACACACAGGGCCCTTAAGCTCCCCACACAGCACCGGGAGCCCCACAGGGGTGTGCCTGGACAGGCATGGGGTGCGTGTGGACAGGCAGAGTGCACATGACAGGCATGGACAGGCGTGGGGTGCACCTGGACAGGTGTGGATGGGCATGGGGTGCATGTGGACAGGAATGGGGTGCACGTGGACAGGCATGGATAGGCGTGGGGTGCGTGTGGACAGACGGGTGCGTGTGGACAGGAATGGGGTGCACCTGGACGGGTGTGAATAGGCGTGGGGTGCACATGGACAGGCATGGATAGGCGTGGGGTGCGTGTGGACAGACGGGTGCACATGGACAGGAATGGGGTGCACGTGGACAGGTGTGGATAGGCATGGGGTGCACCTGGACAGATGTGGGGTGCACATGGATAGGCGTGGGGTGCACATGGACAGGTGTGGCTCCGGAGGGAGGTCAGCAGTCTCACAGCAGTGTCCCTGTCCCGGTCCCCCCGGGCCAGCCAGGCCCACCCAGCTCCTGCACCCACCCGAGCGTCCCCCTTGCCCCGACTCACGGCACCAGGATGTCCCCGTGCAGGTTGCCATCCTTCACGTCCATGGTGTTGATGAAAACCCTGAAGTGTCCACCGGGTGCGACCAGGGCGGAGTTGTTGGAGGCCAGGGCGGAGGTGTACCAGTGCCCAGAGATCTGCCAGCGGCGAGGCAGGCCAGGTGAGGGGGTCGGACCCCTTGTCTGCCCGCCGCCTAGCTGCCTGCTCAGATCACACCTAGCAGAGCCCCAGGTGCTGCCTGAGCTGTGAGTTCCCGGGCTAAGGCACACCCCAACCCCGAGATCCCTTCTGGGCTGAACCGAGGTGCCTTCCGCAGCAGGGCTCCGAGCCCCAGAGGCCCCTTGGACCACCCTTGAGGCCCGTTCACCAGTGGTGTTCAGGCGGCTCCGGTCCCAGCCCGTGGTCTGGTGTGGGTGGTGGCGCTGTTGGCACCTAGCGGGGCCCGACCGGCGGTCCACAGGGACCACCTAGACCTGCCTCCCGAGCACCTGTGTGCACCCCCTCCCAGACTCCCGAGCTCTGTGTGTGCACCCCCTCCCAGTCCTGCCTCCCGAGCTCTGTGTGTGCACCCCCTCCCAGTCCTGCCTCCCGAGCACCGTGTGTGCACCCCCTCCCAGTCCTGCCTCCCGAGCACCGTGTGTGCACCCCCTCCCAGTCCTGCCTCCCGAGCTCCGTGTGTGCACCCCCTCCCATCCTGCCTCCCGAGCTCCGTGTGTGCACCCCCTCCCAGTCCTGCCTCCCGAGCTCCGTGTGTGCACCCCCTCCCAGTCCTGCCTCCCGAGCACCCTGTGTACACCCCCTCCCAGTCCTGCCTCCCGAGCACCCTGTGTGCACCCCCTCCCAGTCCTGCCTCCCGAGCTCCGTGTGTGCACCCCCTCCCAGTCCTGCCTCCTGAGCACCGTGTGTGCACCCCCTCCCAGACCTGTCTCCCGAGCACCCTGTGTGCACCCCCTCCCAGTCCTGCCTCCCGAGCACCCTGTGTGCACCCCCTCCCAGACCTGCCTCCCGAGCACCGTGTGTGCACCCCCTCCCAGACCTGCCTCCCGAGCACCGTGTGTGCACCCCCTCCCAGACCTGCCTCCCGAGCACCCTGTGTGCACCCCCTCCCAGTCCTGCCTCCCGAGCACCCTGTGTGCACCCCTCCCAGTCCTGCCTCCCGAGCACCGTGTGTGCACCCCCTCCCAGACCTGCCTCCCGAGCACCCTGTGTGCACCCCCTCCCAGTCCTGCCTCCTGAGCTCCGTGTGTGCACCCCCTCCCAGACCTGCCTCCCGAGCACCGTGTGTGCACCCCCTCCCAGACCTGCCTCCTGAGCTCCGTGTGTGCACCCCCTCCCAGACTCCCGAGCTCCGTGTGTGCACCCCCTCCCAGTCCTGCCTCCCGAGCACCGTGTGTGCACCCCCTCCCAGTCCTGCCTCCCGAGCACCGTGTGTGCACCCCCTCCCAGTCCTGCCTCCTGAGCTCCGTATGTGCACCCCCTCCCAGACCTGCCTCCTGAGCACCGTGTGTGCACCCCCTCCCAGACCTGCCTCCCGAGCACCCTGTGTGCACCCCCTCCCAGTCCTGCCTCCTGAGCTCCGTGTGTGCACCCCCTCCCAGACCTGCCTCCCGAGCACCGTGTGTGCACCCCCTCCCAGACCTGCCTCCTGAGCTCCGTGTGTGCACCCCCTCCCAGACTCCCGAGCTCCGTGTGTGCACCCCCTCCCAGAGTCCTGAGCACCGTGTGTGCACCCCCTCCCAGTCCTGCCTCCCGAGCTCCGTGTGTGCACCCCCTCCCAGAGTCCTGAGCTCCGTGTGTGCACCCCCTCTCAAAGTCCCAAGCTCCATGTGTGCACCCCCTCCCAGATTCCCGAGCTCCGTGTGTGCACCCTCCCAGGGATCCTGCTCCAGGAAGGTGCAGGCGCTGGAGTCCTTTGGGACTTGGCGAAGCCTCCACATGGGCCGGGGCTGGCCCACCCTCTGCCCACAGCGAGACTGCCTGGAGTCAGCCTCCTCCCGGCCCAGCCCTGGGAGCACCCGGGGCCCTGGTCCCGCCCTTCGCCGCCTCACCTGGGACAGGTCTGACTCCTGCTCCTCGTGGGCCTGGAGCCCATGGACGAGGGCCACGGCTAGCAGTAGGAAGCGCATCCTCACAGCACGGTCGGTCTGGGTTCGGTGGCAGTGGGGACTGTGGCTGGAGACTGACGCTGGGCCCTGGGCGTCTTTATAGCCGAGGCCACGCGGAAGGGCCCCCATGTCCCTGGCGGGGTGCGGGGCTCTTAATCCGCAGAGGCGCTCGCCAGCCCCATCCACGCCTGTGCGCTGCCCTGGGCACCGGATCTGTGTTTCCACGGAGCCACTTTCCAAAGTCAACAGCCCACGGGCCAGGCCGGCTTCCTGGGCTGCGGGGTGTCACAGTCACCTTGGCTGCCCTCTGGTCCGCCCGGCTCACGGCACGTGGCTGGGTGGACGCAGGCCTGGGACTCGGGGCCCGGTGGGGCCGGGGTACCTGGCAGCCACGCCAAGTGTGCCCCACCTGTGAGAGAGCCAGGGCTCCCAGCTGGGCAGCAGAACAAGGACGGCGACTGGGGATCTCTTATGGGTTGAACCGTGTCCCCCCAAATGCACACGTTGAAGTTCTACCCCCGGCACGTTGGGAAGGGACTGTGCTGAGCGTGGGGCTGGAAGTGGAGCGCTGACTTCTCATGGCCCAGGGACGGCGGCGTTGGGGCCACGGGAAGCAGAGACCACCTGGGGGGTGGCAGAGTCAGGTCCGTCCTGAGCGGAGCGGACCTGCCGGGCGTTGGCGAGAGCCAGGGAGAGTGTTCGGGCGGGTCCCGAGTGCCCAGCCTGCTCCGGGCGCCCGTGGGCGTTTATTCTGGCCGTTTACGGGACGCCGAGCCCCACTTCCTCCTGGGAGGTCTCGGTTGGCCGAGCCAAACGAGGGGCCGTGGCTGCTCCCGGGGGAGGTCACCTGTTCAGCTGTAGCCCCCGGCCGGAGGGCGGGACAGGCCACAGGTGTGGATGGGAAGGGGGCACCTGGGGACACCGCGGCCCCCGCCTTCCCTCCCCAGCGTGCCCAGGTGCGGTGCAGGCCGTCCTGCCGGTCCTGGCTCAGACAATGCGCGATTGTGCAGGGGCGACCCAGGCGCAGGTCGGGGCTTCGTCTGCTGAGCTGGAGCTCCTGCCCGTCTCTCCTCCGTGCCCAGGTGCCGGCCGTGCCCCGTCCCCCCCGCCACCCTCCTGCTGTCTGTCCCTGCCCTTCCCTCCACCTTCAACCCCAGGGACCAGCTTTTGGGGCTGGGTGGGCGGGGGGTAAAGGGCAGTGACATGCCCCTGCCTCCATGGGCTCCCTCCCCGCAGCTGCTCTGCTCCCCTGGGCTCCACTCCTGACTCCGCACCCCTCGGGAAGCTGAGCTCGGTGGGTGCAGCTCGAGCTTGGAGCTCCTGTCTCGGCACCACTGGGCTCTCGGGGGCCACCTGCCCCGGGCAGGTCCCCTGGGGCCTCCTGGGAGATGGTGAGCAGGTCACGCAGGGACCTTGCTCTTGGCTCCTTGCCCCCGACCTCAAGTCACCCTGCGCAGCTCTGCCCGCGGAGGGGCTGCTGGGGTCTCATCCTGGCAAGGGCAGGCCTCCCCGGCGTGGGTGGTGAGGCCCCGTCCTCAGCCCCCCCACTGCAGAGGGGCACTTGGGCCCGGCCGGGCCTCTCAGCTCAGAGCTCCTCCCGGCCCCGCTTGGACGCCCAGCACCTGCCCCTCCCTCTCCCTGCAGGGTCCCCAGCTCCGTGTCCTTCCCCAGGGGCCAGGCCAAGGTCACCCTCCCTCCCGCTGCTCATACGCAGCCCTGTCAGTACTTTCTGAGAAAACACGGTTGCAGGATGCAGGCTTCCAAATGTCACTGCTCGGAACAACAACAGAGTGTTTTGACGGGCAGCTCCTCACACGCGGCCTGGACTCCAGCCGCACCCTGGAGCCCCAGCATCCGCCTGACCTGCGGCCCCCTCCTGGCCGGGCCCCTGCGTGTTGCTCAACAGAGAGAGCCGTGTGCAGACTCTTCCTCTAAGGGTGCTCGGCCCCGGCCCCACCCTGGCTGTCCTGGCAGTGGGGACAATGCTCGTTAGGGTTCCAGGTGCTTCAGTCCTCACTGACTGAGCCCTCTTGACAGCCTTGTGACGCAGGCGCTGTTGTCACCCGAGCCGGGCAGGCGCGGGGCTGGGGCGCGGAGGGGAGGGGCTGGACAAGGCCACGGCGGCACAGCCGGTGGGCGCAGAGTCTGGGCCCCGAGCCCGGTAACGTGCACCAGCGTGACAGGCACAGCCGCAGCCTGCGGGTGACAAGCGGATTAAAATTGTCCTACGGCAAAGGACACCATCTGCAAGGTGACAGGCAAGTGACAGACTGGGGTGGGGGGAGAGACGCCAGCCACTCAGTGAGCAGAGGTGGGTCGACGTCCAGCACAGAGAACCGAACAAGGACAAGGGAAACCCGGAGACTGGGCCAGGGGTCCGCATGGGCCACTCCCAGAGGAGGAACCGCGTGGGAACAACACCACGCCTTCCACCGCCAGGCGTGCCGGGTCGCGCTGGGACGCGGAGGCCGCCAGGGGACACGGACGGCAGGTTCCTCTCCTCGGGCTGAGGGCCGGGTCGGGGACACCCCAGCGCTCCCCACCACCGTGAGGGAGAACTGAAGTGGGTGGGCACAGCAAGGCCACCCCAGAGCCGGGCGTGGGCGCGGTGGCTCACACCTGTGATCCTAGCACTCTGGGAGGCCGAGGTGGGCGGATTGCTCAAGGTCAGGAGTTCGAGACCAGCCTGAGCAAGAGCGAGACCCTGTCTCTACTATAAATAGAAAGAAATTAATTGGCCAACTAATATATAGAAAACATTAGCTGGGCATGGTGGTGCATGCCTGTGGTCCCAGCTACTCGGGAGGCTGAGGCAGGAGGATTGCTTGAGCCCAGAAGTTTGAGGTTGCTGTGAGCTAGGCTGATGCCACAGCACTCTAGCCCGGGCGACAGAGTGAGAATAAGAACGGGGGTGGGACCTGGAGCAGTGAGCTCCCGGAGGAGGGCCGCGGTCCTGGTGGCTGCACCCTGCCTGCGCTGTGCCGCTCTCTTGGGTGTCCGTCCTGCTTCGGGGTCGGGTTCTGTCCTGGCGGGTGCCACCAGGTGGCACCCGGGTACCGCAGGGCGGAGGGCAGGGGCCCTCTCCACGGCCAACCCCACCGAATCCCAGCCAGGCCCCTGCGCCCCCTTCTTGGCTTGGCCTCAGCCTTGGCCCAGGAGACTTGGACACCCTCCGACACGGCTTCTCCAGGCCGAGCCCCAGGACACCCCCGCCCCTCCTCCCGAAGCTGCCCGAGGGACCCAAGCCTGCGGGGACGTCCTGCTTGAGGCCTGCAGCGCCTGGGGGTGGCCTGGCCCCCGCCCGGGCAGGAACCTGGCTCCGGGAAGCCCCCATGCGACACCTGGTCCAGGGGACCTGCCCTGTCTGCTTCTGTGACTTTTCTCTCTCCTGACCCCTCGGAGCCCCGGGGCCCCTCCCCACTCCCCCCTGCGCCCAGACAGCTGGTCCCCACTGTGCGGACAGGACCAGAAGGGAGTCCAGTCCCCCACGTGACGGTGATCCCTGATCTCAACCTCCCTCCGGCTTCGTCTCAGACACGGTCTGCAGCAGAGCCCGGCTGGACCCCCAGTGACGTGGGGAGGGCAGGTCTCCTGCCCTGGACCCGGCCCAGGCTGCTCCCCAGAGACTCAGGGCACCCATGACCCAGTGGGGGGCTAGAGCCACCCCCAAAGGGCCCCCGAGAGATGCCACAAGGCGGCGGCTCTGAGCCCCTCCCCGGGCAGGTTGGCGTCCCTGCGCCTGGCCCCAGGGACCCCCTGCGGTGGCCTGGCCGGGCGCCCGCTCAGAGCCCTCCTCCCCGGGTCTGGCTGCTCTGGGGTGCCCTCCTGGGCAGAGGGCGTCTGTCTTGCTGAGTGAAGGAGGCCGTGGCCCCTGTGACGTCGGGGGTTGTCAACATGCTTTTCCACTGAAAATAAAACCGACTTTCACCGCGGCAGGCAGGCGGGCGGGTGAGACGTGGGCAGCGCTGTGCTCACGCCCGTGCAGGGCCACGCTGGCACCAGGCGTTGGGGCGTGTCGCCCACAGCCGAGGGTCTCACGGGGCCAGACTCGCCTCCCATTGTCTGAGCCACTGCCCGGCTGTGACCTGACCGGGGCCGCCGCAGCTGCCCACGGCGACGTGGTCTCTCGGTGATTCTTTCAGCCCCACCCCTCAACCCTGGGGCCCGGCCCCTGCACACCACCGGCTCCCCCACCTGGAGGACCCAGGGTGGGGCTGCTGTCCGCCGGACGGCAGGGCCGGGCTGAGGACCCCCTGCTAGCTCTAGGCTCAGCTCCCCTCAGTGGCTCCTTCCAGGGAGCAGGCAGGGCTCTGCCCACGGCCACGCCAGGGCACCTCCTGTGCTGAGGGTCAGCCCCTCCCAGCACCCCTCTGCTGTGCTCCCCAAATGCTGCCTTTCCGAACCGGCAGGCCGGCACTGTACGGGCCTGCGTGTTCCAGTCTCGGCTCAGCGGCCACACCGGGAGCTGGACGGGGTACAGGAAGCTGTGGGTGCCTCCCGCCCACCTGTGCCAACGGAGCGGCCCGTCTCAGCACCGAGCGCCTAGGAAGGGGCGCTGCAGCTGTGCCCGGCCTGGCGTGCCCGGGGGAGGGGCCGGCCCCCCAGCCTGCACTCCCTGGCAGCTCAGCTCAGCTCCCCCCAGCCACAGGGTGTGGACGGCCCCGTTCAGACAGCACAGTGGGCTTGGGGCTGTCCAGCGACCCCAGCCTGGCCACCCGGTGTGTCCCCTTTGCAGAGATGGGGGGGGGGTCGGGCGGCGGCCGTGGGTTGGGTCTCTGCCGCAGGAGGGTCTCGGGGCCTCAGTTGCACGTGCAGGAAGGCGGTCTCTGTCCCCAGGACCCGGGAGGGCGGAGGTTCCCTGGGCTCCTGGGGACTGGCTGGGCCACCGTCAGGGGCAGCCCGGGAGTCCCGGGCGGTGATGGGGGCGGGGCGGCACCTGCCGGCATTTCACCGGGTGACAAGGAGGGAGGGACACATGCTTTTTCATCTTAACTATTTATGTTGAGAGAATCGTAGACTCGTGCACGGTTCTGAGAGATAACTGTGACCCCGACCCTGTCTCCCCCCTTGTCCCCGGGGGCAGCGGCCGCTACTCCCGCCCTGGCCCGTTCCCCCGTGTGTGTGCCTATGCCTGTTCCTTCTGTCACACGGCGGGGCCGTGCGTTCATCACCGCTGCTGGGGCCCGGAACGTTCCATCCCCTCGAGGACCCAGCAGCCGTACCCGCTTCTCGGTCCTGACCTCCGGAAGCCCCGCTCTGTCCCCCGCCTCTCAGCTCTGTCCTCGCCCACACCGTGAAATGGGACCACGAGGCAGGGACACTGCCGGGCCCCCCCCCCCCCCCCCCCGCCTTCCTCTGCTGAGCTGTCCCGGGCATGTGTGACATTGGGGGCTGCTGGGCTGTCTGTGGCCGGGTGGTGTCGCACGGAGCTGCGGTGCGAGTTCTGGAGAGGTTCGGGTGGACAGGGTCCCGGTCTCTGATGAAGAATCTCCCATGGGCAGGAGGGGTCTCGGGAGGGGAGGGGGCTCCGGGGGGTCTTTTCTGGGAATGGTGCCTGTGCCCGGGGGTGGAGGGGACTGGACGGCATCGCCAGAGAGACATGTTCGTGTGCTGGTGCCGGGGTGCCTGTGATGGGGTCTGCACATGCGGTGGAGTTGCCGGTCTCGAGAGGAGGAGATGTAGGGCCCGGGTGGCCCCCAAGCTGATGATGACAACTGTCATTACAGGAGGAGACAGGGACAGAGAGGGAAGAAGACAGCATGAGGCAGGAGTCGGGGTGATGCAGCCACTGGCCAAGGGACATCTGGGGCTGCCAGCAGCCGGCGGGGACAGGAAGGGTCCTCCCCTGGAGCCTCCGGAGGGGGCGGCCCTGTGGCCCCTGACCTCAGACTCGGGGGCTCCGGAGCCGCGAGGGAGCACACCTCGCTGTCCCCAGCCCCCCCACCCCCAAGGGCCCTGTTTCAACGCAACCTCCCCCCCACCCCGTGACATTGTGTGCGTCATCAGTCAGTCACCAAGCACTTTGTGCATTGTTCCCTCTGCAGGAAAAGCCAGCAGACGGTGAGGGGGAGGGCACCAGTGTCCGTGCTGGGCCGGGACCCCCGGCCTTCTGCCCTGACCCCGAGCCAGCCCTGTCCCGCCTCTGCCCCGTCCCACCTGGATGCTCACCCACCGGAGGCCTGGGCGTGCTGCACCTCTGCTACTTTTAGAAGCAGTCATCTGCAAGACAGGACGGGGGGGGGGGCTCAGATGGGGACCTCCTGGGAGCCCCCCACCCCACCCCGAGAGGCCCTCGGGCTCTCTGGGCAGGACGGGGCTGGAGCTTGTCTTCCTCCAGCCGCTGCCGTGGCCCCAGCCCGTGGCACCCACCTAGCCTGGTCATCTCGATGATGTTTTTTGAGCTCAGTCCGTACTTTTTGCAGATTGCTTTGAATTTGTCCAGGAAGGAGGACTCCAGATATGGGTACCGTCCTGGGAACAGATCGGGGACTCGGTGTTGGGACAGCCTTGGGGAGGCGACTCAGGCAGGACTAGGACCCCCCACCCTGACTGCGTCTGTGGGTGCAGCCAGCAGGTGGGGACGCCCCCCACACACACACACATCTCAGGGCGTGGCGCGGCTCCCCGCCCAGGGTGGGGCTTGGCTCCGGAGGAGGAGGAAGAGGAGGCTGCCCCAGGGGACCAGGGGTGGGTACCGTAGAGAGCCAGCACTTGGGTCTTGGTCCCGTTCCTGATGTTCTGCATGTGCAAGGTGATTTGCTGGTTGTAGTCCGTCTCAAGGATGGTGACCGTGTTCTCCCCCTTGTCTGCGTGGAGACGGGTCTCAGCGAGGCCCCACCCCTGCCCGCCCCGGGGTTCTGCGACAGGTGTGCTGGTGGCTTCGCGCCCCTCTGTGGTCGGCCTGCAGACCCCGCTGTCCCTTGGGCTGCCTGCCGCCTCCCGGAGCCCAGCCCGGCACCCGCCTCCCCGTGGGCCTGGGCCGGGAGCCCCCCGGGACTGGTGCCAGGCCGGGTCCCCTCGATTCGGGGCCAAGCTGTCGGGGTCCCATAAAATCCCCTCAGTCGGCGCCCACTAGCAAGTGGCCGAGGCCTGGAGAAAGGGAGTCACTGGCTGTCCGAGGAGGCCGCGCCCCACTCACAGGCGATGGAGAACGCCCCGTTCTGCCGCGTCTTCATGCAGACCACGTCCACAGTCACGCACTGGCGCTGCACCCTGCGGGCGCGGAGTAACGCCAGGGCGCCGGGCGGCACACAGTGTCGGGGCCACAGGCTTCCCCGTCCCGGCGCCCCGGGCCCGTTCCACAGCCAGACACCGCCAGGCGCCCCATCATCTCACCAGGCGTGGCGGGCAGCCCTCCACTCCCGCCACCCTGCCCTGCGGTCCCCTGTCCCCCAAGGGGTCACCCACTCCGCCCGGGCCCCCGAGGCGCCTGAGCTAGTGAGTGCTGGCTGGCTGGCTGGGGTGGGGTGGGGTGGGGTGGGGTGGGAGGGGGCCTCCCCCAGCCCCAGCCCCGCGCCGGGGGACACCCACTTGAAGCGGAAGTTGAATCTCAGGCTGCCGTTGCTCAGGTGCTCGATGCTCCGGACGAACAGCCGCAGGTCCCCGTTCTCCTGGATCCAGCCCATGTCGTCCGAGGCCGTGGCGACCGAGAACCAGTCCCCCTCGACCTGGGGGAAGGTGCTGGCGGGTGGGCCTGGGACGGCCACACCACGGGGGGACAGACAGGCGCCCCCGCCCCTCAGGGGCCCAGCGCAGCCCCACCTTGGACATGTTGAAGTTCCCCCGCACCACCGGCCACGTGGCGAGCTCCAGGTTGTCGCCCAGGCTCAGCCACAGGCCCAGCAGGAGCAGCAGGACCCTCCCCATCCTCGCTGCCAACGCCGGCCCGCCGCCCGGCCTTTATACCCCGCTCTGCTCCGCGGGCTCCCGCCCCGAGGGGCCGCCCGTCCACACACATCCTGTGACCACAGGGAACACAGCCGGAGGCCCCCGCTCACGGCCGCAGGATCAGAAGGCCAGACAGGGAAGTCGGGACAGGCGGGGGAGGACGCCGTCCCAGCCCCGGGGTCTTCCGTGTCCGTGGGCACAGGGCACCCGCCGCGCCTCACTGGAGGCGGCATCCTGGCCAGAGGCAGGGCAGCCACTCCGGCCGGCCGGGCGGGGACCCCGCGTGGCTGTGTGCACGGAGGGCGGGGGTCCTGCTACCCCTGGGCCTCTCCCCCCTCCTTCCTCCAGCCCTGCCTCCGGGCTCCCAGGCTGGGCACAGGGAGGTGCTTGGGGCCGGCTCCAATTTTGGGGGGCAATGGAGTCTCCTCCTGCGACGGCGGCGAGGGAGGGTGCTCTGGACAGTAACGGGGTCTCCCCTTTCTCGCGGCGCCCCTGGTCGCTGGGCCGTAGCTCCTGGCAGGAAGGCCAGGCCTCCAACGCTCTTGACGGGGGGTGGCATGTTGGGGTCAGACTGGCTGAAGGTCCTGGGAAGATGTGGGAGGTCCCAGGAGGGGAGGCGAGGGGGTCCTATCACGGGCAGGACCGGCTCCTCCAGCATCAAAAGTCCCCGGGGTGCAGCTGGCCACGCCCACGGGGTGTCCCCGGTCCATAATGGACAGGGAGGGAGGCTCGAGGCCTCACCCCTAGGGCGGAGCCCGCCCGACACCAGGGGCCCCTGGCACCAGGAACCTAGCAGATGCCAAGCGTGGGGGCTTGGGGACACGCCTGTCCCCCCACCCATGGTGGAGGTACCACGTTTCCCTGAAAATAAGACAGGGTCTTATATTTATTTTCCCTTAAGAAGACACCCTAGGGCTTATTTTCAGGGGATATGTTATTTTTTTTTCAGTAAGGTGCAATCATCTACATTTATTCAAATAGACTTAAGTCGTCTCCTTCTGGAACATTATCATGATTCTCCAGACCCTGAATTCCATCCTGAGTGTCTCTCGACTCTATTTCCTTTAGAACCATTGGCCCCAGTCTCTCCTGCCCAGCAATGGAGTTCTCACGGGGCAGGTGAGAAGGGCTGCTCATCTTCTCTGCCGCTCCCCGACGAAATGCACGGGTCGTGCAGATGCGCTGCGTAGCCACGGCCGTCACTAGGTCTTACTTTCGGGGTAGGGCTTCTACTGCGCACGTGCTTAGAAATCCTGCTAGGGCTTATTGTATGGGTAGGTCCTATTTTCAGGGAAACACGGTAGAAGCTGAGACTGCAGGTACGCGTGCACAGCCCTGGCCGGCACCTCTCGCCCCATCAGGACGTGGGGTGTTTCCTGCACCCCAGGAGGGTCCTCCAGGAGGGCACGGTGCTGCTTCTATCATCAGAAAACTTTGAGAAGCTGCCAGAACGTCGAGGCCCCCGGTGGCCTGCCTGAGGGTGCCCAGGTCTCCATGGTCAGTGGAGAGACCACGTCGTGGCCACGAGGAATCTACTCTGGTGGAGAAAGAGATTCCACTGCAGTTCCTCCCCTCAGCAGCTCCAGACTCCCGGCGTCTGGCCCGAGAGGGCTGGGGTGGCCTGGTCCCTCTCTGAGCTCAGGGTGGGGGGACCCTGGGGGAGGCCCGGGTGCTGTGTAACAGCCCCAGGGTGGGGGGATCCTGGAGGAGCCCTGGGTGCCGTGTGTGGAACAGCCCCAGGGTGGGGGGATCCTGGGGGAGCCCCGAGTGCCATGTGTGTAACAGCCCCAGGGCGGGGTGGGGGGATCCTGGGGGAGCCTCGGGTGCTGTGTGTGGAACAGCCCCAGGGTGGGGGGATCCTGGGGGAGCCCCAGGTGCTGTTTGTGGAGCAGCCCCAGGGTGGGGTGATCCTGGGGGAGCCCCGGGTGCTGTGTGTGGAACAGCCCCAGGGTGGGGGGATCCTGGGGGAGCCCCAGGTGCTGTTTGTGGAGCAGCCCCAGGGTGGGGGGATCCTGGGGGAGCTCCGGGTGCTGTGTGTGGAACAGCCCCAGGGTGGGGGGACCCTGGGGGAGCCCCGGGTGCTGTGTGTGGAACAGCCCCAGGGTGGGGGGACCCTGGGGGAGCCCCGGGTGCTGTGTGTGGAACAGCCCCAGGGTGGGGGGATCCTGGGGGAGCCCCGGGTGCTGTGTGTGGAACAGCCCCAGGGTGGGGGGATCCTGGGGGAGCCCCGGGTGCTGTGTGTGGAACAGCCCCAGGGTGGGGTGATCCTGGGGGAGCCCCAGGTGCTGTTTGTGGAGCAGCCCCAGGGTGGGGGGACCCTGGGGGAGCCCCGGGTGCTGTGTGTGGAACAGCCCCAGGGTGGGGGGATCCTGGGGGAGCCCCGGGTGCTGTGTGTGGAACAGCCCCAGGGTGGGGGGATCCTGGGGGAGCCCCAGGTGCTGTTTGTGGAGCAGCCCCAGGGTGGGGTGATCCTGGGGGAGCCCCGGGTGCTGTGTGTGGAACAGCCCCAGGGTGGGGGGATCCTGGGGGAGCCCCAGGTGCTGTTTGTGGAGCAGCCCCAGGGTGGGGGGATCCTGGGGGAGCCCCGGGTGCTGTGTGTGGAACAGCCCCAGGGTGGGGGGACCCTGGGGGAGCCCCGGGTGCTGTGTGTGGAACAGCCCCAGGGTGGGGGGACCCTGGGGGAGCCCCGGGTGCTGTGTGTGGAACAGCCCCAGGGTGGGGGGACCCTGGGGGAGCCCCGGGTGCTGTGTGTGGAACAGCCCCAGGGTGGGGGGATCCTGGGGGAGCCCCGGGTGCTGTGTGTGGAACAGCCCCAGGGTGGGGGGATCCTGGGGGAGCCCCGGGTGCTGTGTGTGGAACAGCCCCAGGGTGGGGTGATCCTGGGGGAGCCCCAGGTGCTGTTTGTGGAGCAGCCCCAGGGTGGGGGGACCCTGGGGGAGCCCCGGGTGCTGTGTGTGGAACAGCCCCAGGGTGGGGTGATCCTGGGGGAGCCCCGGGTGCTGTGTGTGGAGCAGCCCCAGGGTGGGGGCATCCTGGGGGAGCCCCGGGTGCTGTGTGTGGAACAGCCCCAGGGTGGGGGGGATCCTGGGGGAGCCCCGGGTGCTGTGTGTGGAACAGCCCCAGGGTGGGGGGATCCTGGGGGAGCCCCGGGTGCTGTGTGTAGAACAGCCCCAGGGCGGGGGGATCCTGGGGGAGCCCCGGGTGCTGTGTGTGGAACAGCCACAGGGTGGGGGGATCCTGGGGGAGCCCCGGGTGCTGTGTGTGGAGCAGCCCCAGGGTGGGGGGATCCTGGGGGAGCCCCGGGTGCTGTGTGTGGAACAGCCCCAGGGCGGGGGGATCCTGGGGGAGCCCCGGGTGCTGTGTGTGGAACAGCCCCAGGGTGGGGGAGATCCTGGGGGAGCCCCGGGTGCTGTGTGTGGAACAGCCCCAGGGTGGGGGATCCTGGGGGAGCCCCGGGTGCTGTGTGTGGAGCAGCCCCAGGGTGGGGGGATCCTGGGGGAGCCCCGGGTGCTGTGTGTGGAGCAGCCCCAGGGTGGGGGGATCCTGGGGGAGCCCTGGGTGCTGTGTGTGGAGCAGCCCCAGGGTGGGGGGCATCCTGGGGGAGCCCCAGGTGCTGTGTGTGGAACAGCCACAGGGTGGGGGGATCCTGGGGGAGCCCCGGGTGCTGTGTGTGGAACAGCCCCAGGCCGGGGTGGGGTGATCCTGGAGGAGCCCTGGGTGCTGTGTGTGGAACAGCCACAGGGTGGGGGGCATCCTGGGGGAGCCCTGGGTGCTGTGTGTGGAACAGCCCCAGGGTGGGGGGATCCTGGGGGAGCCCCGGGTGCTGTGTGTGGAACAGCCACAGGGTGGGGGGATCCTGGGGGAGCCCTGGGTGCTGTGTGTGGAACAGCCACAGGGCGGCGGTGGTGGTGGCAGGACCAACCCCTGCCTGGGCCGTGGACGTCTGTCCTTTTGGCCCCTGCTGTGACCCTGGCTTCACAGTCATTCCTGGGAAGCCAAAATCATTTTGACCAAACTCAGCCACCAGGTGACCGGGAAGTGCAGCGGCCCACGGCTCTCCTCTCAGCTGGATGAAGGAGCGGCCGGAGGCAGGGGCCCCAGCGGACCAGGAGGAGGAGAGCGGAACGGGAGCTTGGCCGTCGCCCCTCTCGTGTATTCTGCACCGGAGGAGCCGCCAAGGAGAGGAGAGGAAAGCAAGTGAGGAAGAGTGGCCATGGTCCTCAGGCGCCTGCGGGTTGGACCCGTAAGGAGGCCGGTGAGGGGCCGCGGAGCTGCACGGCCACGGGCTCCCGTGCTCGGAGCGCCAGTGTCTCCTCTCTGCGATCACAGAAACCGTGCCGGAGCGGGCCAGACCTGCAGGCAGAGGGCGCCGAGCTTCCCTAAGGGCCTGAAAGGACGTTGGCGGGAAGCGGGGGCTCTGCGTGCTGGATGGAGCCCCTACGGTGAAACGGTGAATGCCACAGAAGTCTGAGTTCTCTGCAGACGCGGCCTGCATCCCACGCGGCCTGCATCCCACACGGCCGCGACCGGGACGGAAGGTAGATGGTGACAGGTTGGAAAGAGCTGTCCCAGGCACAAGGGCGTGTGCACAGCCAGCTGGGCGGGGCGGGGGGGGGGGATGTCCTGGCAGAGGGGAGGGGAAGGGACGAAAGAGAAGAGAGAAGGGGAGGAAAGGGAGAAGGGGAGGGAAGGGAGAAGGGGAGGGAAGGGAGGAGGGGAGGGGAGGGGAGGGGAGGGGAGGGAAGAGAAGAGAGAAGGGAAGGGAAGGGAAGGGAAGGGAAGGGAAGGGAAGGGAAGGGAAGGGAAGGGAGAAGGGAAGGGGAGGGGAGGGGAGGGAAGGGAAGGGAAAGGAAGGGGAGGGAAGAGAGAAGGGAAGGGGAGGGGAGGGAAGGGAAAGGAAGGGGAGGGAAGAGAGAAGGGAAGGGAAGGGATAAGGGAAGGGAAGGGAAGGGAAGGGAAGGAAGAGAGAAGGGAAGGGAAGGGGAGGGGAGAGAAGGGGAGAAGAGGGCAGAGCAGGGCAGAGGGAACAGAAAGGCGAGGCACAGAGGCGCAGAGGTGGTACGTGGCCAGGCCCGGGCGGGGGTGGGGGTCGTCCGTAGCCTGGAGAGTGGCGCGTGACAGAGCAGGTGGCTGCCTTCACCCCCTGAGCAGTGGGAGGCCTGTGGAGGGTGGACCTGCTGAGCATTGGCCCTGAGTGACCCCCATGGACGGCCCTGGGTGTCGGGCCCCTGCCCACCCAGCTGCCCTGGGACCGTGCTCCTGGGTGTGGCCACAGAGCAGGCGTGCTCTCCGGGCCGTGCAGACAGGCCTCCCAGCCGCCGGACAGGGGCCTCTCAATGTCACAGGCAGCCAGAGGCTGGGTCTCGGCCTCCCGCCCCAGGTGGCCCCACCTGCAGCCCCTGGCTAGACGCAGGTGTGGCGCTGGGGACGCCTGATCTGGCTCCCGCACCCCCGGCTTCCTTTCTGCTGACACAGAGCAGCACTCAGACGGGCGTCTCTGAGCGTCACGATTCCCTTCTCTCAAACCAGGCGGAAGATCCGGCAGGTGGGTTCTGTCGTGGCCCATTTACAGGATGGAGGATGAACACAGAACACAGAACACAAACGCAGAACACACAGAAAAACGCGGACACACACACAGACGGTTGACTCGAGTCATAATACACTGGGTCAGTTTTATTTTTGTACTCTAAAAAATTAAAGTTAGTTCCTTGTACGTAACCACCCAGGCATTGCAGCAATGGCCATAAATTCTGGAATACCCTTAGGGAAGCAGACGTCCCCTGACTCAGAATTTCCAGGTGGTTGCTCTAGGCGCCAGGCATAGATAAAGGACCGAGATTAGCAAGGATGGGCAAGGTGAGCCTCAGGGGGCATTTCTCATCCCCAGCTTCTCTTAGGGTGACCCCCTAAGATCTTTGGCTGAACCTCGGCCGCTGTGCCTGGCTTAGGTCGCCCCTCCCTTGAGGGGTCTTACCCGTCATTGACTAACCAGCCATCTTATGGGGTGTACGCAGCAATCACAGGAACAATGTATTTATCGTGTGGCCTCCAGACCCCCAATGCCGTGGGGCAGAGCAGCTCTTGCTTACTTGCAACTCAGGTCCTTTGTTATGCCTCTAGGCAACAGCCTTGTTTATCACAAGAAGCTTGTCCGGAACAGATTACTTTCAAACGCTCAGGGAAGAACACGTACATTACTCACTAACTTTAATTCTTAAACTAGGAAAATATATGTCAGTCCCCTACAGGTTTTCCATGGCAGTGGCTGTCCTTGTCACCCGGAGTACAACCAGTGGCTCCTTCTGCCCCTTCCCTTGCTGGGCTCCCTAACGCAGGTCTGCAGGGTGCAGGTGTCCCCCGAGATTTCATCACCAGCGGACCCTTCCCGGCACACTCCCTCCCCACCGCCTGTCACTGCCCCTTCCCGCTCTCTGTGTCGGGAACACTTAAAGGCCCCCTGGCTGGCCAAGCGTGGTGGCGTTTGCAACTAACCGATCACAGCCTGTTACAGATTCCTTTGTTCCTTCTCCACTCCCACTGCTTCACCTGACCAGCCTTCAAATAAAAACAAAAGAAAGGTCTTCTATTTACTTATTCACAAGCTGCCTTCCCCCGTAGACTGTGAGCTGCATGAAGTAGGGGTGGGCAGGACCCCCAGAGTCCAGGGCTCTGCCTGAGTTCGGGACACAACAGTCGTGAATAAACAGGAAAGCGCGGGAGGGAGGAAGGAAGGGAGGGAGGGAGGGAGGGAGGAAGGGAGGGAGGGAGGGAGGGAGGGAGGGAGGGTGGGAGTAGACACAGCCACGGGGGAAGGTGTAAGAGGACCCCAGGCCCACAGTGGCTGGCAGTGGCCGTCCCCGGCTGGGCCCGCACCTAGGACCAGCTTCCCCCGGTGCCCTGGAGGTGCCACCCAAGGACCCTGCCAGGTGAGGCCGCAGGTGCAGGGTGTTTGCTGCCGGTCAGTTCCTGCCTGCGTCTCCTGCGCACCTGCCCCCCAGGCTCCTGCAGGGACTTCCCAGACAATGGGCAGAACCTGCGGGCAGGTGCGTCATTATGACGCTGGCAAGGTCCACGGAGCCCGGTGATGTCACCACCCACAGAAGACTCCGGGACCAGGGTCTTTGATCCAGACCCGAAGACATGCTGCTCGGGAAGTGCCTGTCCTCCTGGGCCGAGGCCGGCCGGCCCTCCTAGTCCCCCTGACCCAAGATACGGGGGCCCTTGCTGAGGGACAGAGCACAGCTCGCAGGCCGCAGTAAATCGGGTAGGGTCATCCCCTGGCCTTGACCTCTGGCAGGCAGACGGTGCTCAGAGGTGCAGCCAGGAACGTGCCAGGGGGACGCCAGGGAGGAGGGCGTGCCGCCGAGGGGGCTGGCGGATGGCCCTGTCTTCACCCCTCCTGTGGCATTTTGGATGATCCTGAATTTAAAAGGTGGTCGATTTCAAATTGCAGGAGCGCAAAACCGTGCCCGGCTGAAGCTCGCCCGGGACGGCCTCACACGGAGCACTGCCTGCTAGGGATGGGACGTGGGCCACGACCGTGATGCCCACCTTCCCAGTGGCCACGTTATAAAAGGTGAAAAAAAAACAGTGAGCAGATTCTCATCGTTTATTTTTATTTAACACGGTTTATGCAGACTGCACTCCCCAGACTCAGCATTTCGACACACAGTCAACGTGTTATATTCGAGATTCACAGGGCCGCAGGGCAGAGAGACAGAATCACCGAGGCTGTAATTATCAAAAAGAGTTTTATTGTCTAGCTCGAGCTAGGGTCCGAGCCCCCAGAGTGCAGCGCAGTGGTCTCATCTCCGGGCAGGGACCTTCCTTTGTATATTAGTCCCTTTTTTATAACTCAGTTGTTTATACACTGGTCATGCATCCGCCCCACAGAGATTCTTACTTCATGCTGCCCCTGATACGCTCTAACCTGTTCTCGCATCTAGCTGAAGGACCCCAGTTGCCGCATTCCTTTGTCTTTTTCTTCTGCATCCCATAATGTACTCATAATGCCTTGCGGTTAGCAAACAAGCAGTAAACAGAAGCTAGAAGGTGTCCATTGTACTTACAGTGTAGTATCGTACTAACGTAAAATTATCAGCGAGCTGTTTAGATTCTATTCTCTCATGCAGTGTGTCCCCGAGACCCAGTATGTTATGCACACTTGCGGCCCCTACGTCCCAGGCTGCGGGTGCCTAACCCTAACCCTAACACTCTAACCCTAACCCTCTAACTCTAACCCTAACCCTCTAACCCTAACCCTAACGATCTAACCCTAACCCTAACCCTCTAACCCTAACCCTAACTCTCTAACCCTAACCCTAACCCTCTAACCCTAACCCTACCCTCTAACCCTAACCCTAACCCTCTAACCCCAACCATAACCCTCTAACCCTAACCCTAGCCCTAACCCACTAACCCTAACCCTAACCCTCTAACCCTAACCCTCTAACCCTAACCCTCTAACCCTAACCCTCTAACCCTAACCCTAACCCTCTAACCCTAACCCTCTAACCCTAACCCACTAACCCTAACCCTAACCCGCTAACCCTAACCCTCTAACCCTAACCCTCTAACTCTAACCCGAAACCTCTAACCCTAACCCTCTAACCCTAACCCTAACCCTCTAACACTAACCCTAACCCTCTAACCCTAACCCTCTAACCATAACCCACTAACCCTAACCCTAACCCAATAACCCTAACCCTAACCCTCTAACCCCAACCCTAACCCTCTAACCCTAACCCTAACCCTAACCCACTAACCCTAACCCTAACCCTCTAACCCTAACCCTCTAACCTTAACCCTCTAACCCTAACCTTAACCCTCTAACCCTAACCCTCTAACCCTAACCCTAACCCTCTAACCCTAACCCTCTAACCCTAACCCACTAACCCTAACCCTAACCCTCTAACTCTAACACGAACCCTCTAACCCTAACCCTCTAACCCTAACCCTAACCCTAACCCTAAGCCTCTAACCCTAACCCTAACCCTCTAACCCTAACCCTCTAACCATAACCCACTAACCTTAACCCTAACTCTAAACCTCTAACACTAACCCTAACCCTCTAACCCCAACCCTAACCCTCTAACCCTAACCCTAACCCTAACCCTAACCCACTAACCCTAACCCTAACCCTCTAACCCTAACCCTCTAACCCTAACCCTCTAACCCTAACCCTAACCCTCTAACCCTAATCCTCTAACCCTAACCCACTAACCCTAACCCTAACCCTCTAACCCTAACCCTAACCCTCTAACCCTAACCCTAACCCTCTAACCCTAACCCTAACCCTCTAACCCTCTAACCCTAACCCTAACCCCCTAACCCTAACCCTAACCCTAACCCTAACCCTAACCCTAACCCTCTAACCCTAACCCTAACCCACTGTGGCTGGTGGCTGCCACGCCGACCAGTGCAGAACCGATGCCTGCGTACAGACCTGAGCTACCAGAGAGCCCCGATGTCTTCAGCACAAAACTCAGAGGCGCTGCCCGCAGGCCGTCCACACACAAGCACGCAAAACTCCTGCGCCAGCTCAGGGTGCTGGCTGAGCCAGAAAGTCCGTTTTAGAGCTTAACGCCTTCCACTGAGACTTCACTCCCTGCTGGCGAGCCCCTACCTTTGAGAACACTCACACACTTTTATTTTTTATTTTTTTTTGAGACAGAGTCTCACTCTATTATCCGGGCTAGAGTGCCGTGGTGTCAGCCTAGCTCACAGCAACCTCAAATTCCTGGGCTCAAGCGATCCTCCTGCCTCAGCCTCCCGAGTAGCTGAGACTACAGGCATGTGCTACCATGCCCGGCTAATTTTTTCTACATATTTTTATGTTGGCCAATTAATTTCTATTTTTAGTAGACACGAGGGAATCTCACTCTTGCTCAGGCTGGTCTCGAACCCCTGACCTCGAGCGATCCTCCCTCCTCGGCCTCCCAGAGCACTAGGATGACAGGCGTGAGCCACCGCGCCCGGCCTACACTCACACGCTCTTAGACTAGTGTGATCCTGGGACAAATTACCCGTCTTACTATCTCTGTGAGGAAGAAAAGATGAAAAGTCAACTTGGGGGCCAAAATTCGTTCTCTCCCAGTGCAGGAAGTCGCCCTCGCCAGGACCTCGTTCCATGTTCACAGTCAGTGAGTTTCTCCCGCCTGGCCGAGGTCTGCTTGGCAGGCTCACGGGCACCAGACACTCGGAGGGCACCCGCCCGGCCTCGGGGAGCAGCCCGCACCGTGGGACCTTGAGGCAGAGCTGACGCTACCCCCGCACACCCTGGGCATCTCCCAAAGGCTGAAGGTTCTAGAAGCACGCCCTTAGGTTGGAGTCCTAATGCCTATCCATTAATCTGTTGTTAGAAGGTCACAAAGTCGTGGTTTTTTTACTGCTGAAAGTCTACTTTTTTCTCCCTTTTCCCCAGGAGACAATGAATTATAAAAGAAGGATGCTGTTACTGATCTCGTCTACTTTATTGCTGATCTTGGTGGACCGTCATTTCAGGTGAGTATGAAATATTGATGAATCGTCATGACCTTTAGCAATTGGCAGAGATGACCTACACCACTGAGTTTTGTCCAGAGATATTAATAACTGTCTCTAAATTAATCAGGAGTTACCTGCTGTTTCTGGGACAAAGCAAAGGAGATATATATATATATTTTTTTTTTTTTTTTCTTTTTTGCGACAAGGTCTCACTCTGTTGCCTGGGCTAGAGTGCCGTGGCGTCAGGCTCGCTCACGGCAACCTCAAACTCCTGGGCTCAAACGATCCTCCTGCCTCAGCCTCCCGAGTAGCTGGGACTACAGGCACATGCCACCATGCCTGGCGAATTTTTTCTGTATATTTTTAGTCGGCCAATTAATTTCTTTCTATTTTTAGTAGATACGGGGTCTCGCTCTTGCTCAGGCTGGTTTCAAACTCCTGACCTTGAGTGATCCTCCCGCCTCGGCCTCCCACAGTGCTGGGATTACAGGCGTGAGCCGCTGCGCCTGGCCAAGGATATATATTTTAATTCTTTGGTTTTAAACATGCAACAATGATTAATCTTCCCGGTGCCGGTCTCTGACCTGGGTGTGGGGACAAGGAGTGCCCACAGCCCCTGCCTCTCGAGCTCTGCGTGCTGGTGGGGCAGGCTGAGAACAGACAGACGTGAAATGCAATGCCAAGGGTATCGTGCTTTGTAGCATAAATGCCGTAGAAAATAAAGCAAGGTGAGAATGCTATTTTAGATAAATTATGAGCTTTCTCGAAGTTCCATCTTCGTGTCTAATGTAGACAAGACTGAAATCAGCCTGCTCTCTCTCTCTCTCTCTCTCACACACACACACACACACACACACACACATGTGTGCCGGAGGGTGAATCTGCCAACCTGCGAAACAACGCTCTCTAGAGAAATTCAAATTCTTCCTCCCACCTGACGGTCTCCTATGTAAATAAGCAAGGCAGTCTTTCCGGACGCTGTTTGAAGAGTAGCTGTATTGTGAGGGATAACGCCTCCAACAACCAAGCCTTTGCCCAGCACGTACCTGATAGGGGACTTACCTCGAAAATATGCAAACCGCCTTTACATCTCAACAAGAAGGAAACGAACGACCCAGTTTCAAAAAACGGGTGAAAGAACCGGGACAGACACCTCTTACCCTGGAGAGGACACAGGTGGAAAATGTCAACGGAAAAAAGCCAAACTCTGCAAAATAATTTTAAAGAGATTTATTCTGAGCCAAATTTGAGGACCATGACCCGGAGCCACTGCCAAGAGGCCTTGGGCAAGTGGACTCGCTGTGGCTGGGTTACAGTTTGGTTTTTATGCATTTTAGAGACAAGGGTTACGGGTAAAGCCATCAATCAATATGTGGGAGGCAGACATTGGTTTGGCCCAAAAAGGAGGGCCATCTCGAAGCGGGGGCTTACAGGTTATAGGTGGGTTTAAAGATTCTTTAGATTGTAATTGGCTAAAGACATGGAGCTTTGTCTAAAGACTTGGAATGGTCTCTCTTTGCCCCTCCTTTTACTGGCCATGCTGTGATGACGGGTCCGGTCATCATCTGTGGTGTACGTAATCCTATATCTTGCTCTTGCCCAATAATCCTATCTTTCTCTCCTCAGTGAACCTCATTTTCGAGCTTGCCTAACTTTGGCGTGTCTGGTCATTCTTTGGCCATGAGCGCGCCAGGAACAGACATTCCAAACTGAAACCTAACACTTGCAAGACATCTGCCCTTCCACCTAAGCTTTGAATCCCACCCTCTCTTCCCCCGGAATCTCACATCATCAGTTATTCCTTCTCTATGTCAATTTTTTTTTTTAACATTTCCCCATCTACTGGCTTCTTCCCGTTGACGTTGACCAGGTGCCTCCCAGCTTCAGGGAAAGCAGCTGATCTTTGGCTCTACTCACTCCCCTCCAGGTATCCTGCATCCTCTTTCCACAGGCAACCTTATCAAACCACCGAAGTTATTTTCCTTTACTCTTTCTATTCCCCTACTACAGTTATCTTTAGCTCACTCTGTCCTCTGCTTTAAGTATATCCCAGAAACAGTCCTCAAATAAAAATAATAAAAATAAAGACTTGGAATGTTTTAACATAAACTGTCTACCAGAGGTAAGCCACCATTTGTTGCATAAATTGAGGACCTGCAGGTTTGTCTTGCATACCCTTAGGCCTGTTAATGGGTTACAAAGGAAGTCCCCAAGGAGGGAGGGGGGCATGATGAGGCCTGTCTGACCTCCCTCCTCTTAGGATATTCCTTTGGCCACGAGGGGGTCCATTCAGTCAGCCGGTGGGGGGTAGTGGTGGTGGTGGTGAGCATTTTAGTTCACAAAAATAAGATGTAAAAAGATGCTTGGCACGCACCATTCCTCATGAGGGAATCACAGACTAAAACAATGGGGTGACGCCACATCCTCCGTGGAACGGCCAGCATCTAGCAATGTAACGTCCGAACACCCATTGCTGCTGGGGACACAGCCGGGGCCTGGCCCCGGGCCTGGGGGCTTCCTGCTCGAGGCTGCCCTCCCCACTTTGTCCCTGGGTAGAGGGCCAGCGCCAGACAGCGCCCGCGCGGCCGGACGGCACTCAGCCAGTGAGTGCTGAGCGCGACGGTGCCTCGAAATAACCTGATATCCTCCCTTTGTACCTAGGAAGCAAGAAGAACTTCAGCTCTCAGACTGGTTCACACCCAGGTGAGAATGAAAGGCTGTCATGTGCATGCAGAAATGATAGGTCTCAGTTTGAGGTGATAAGTCCCCCCCCCCCACACACACACACACACACGCGCCAAGTTACAGCTGTCCTGGGAGGTTCCAGAATTGGAGTTCTTGTTTTCAAGGCTCCTCTATACAAACCTAGGGTCTGGGCCGGGCGCGGTGGCTCACGCCTGTAATCCTGGCACTCTGGGAGGCCGAGGCGGGCGGATTGCTCGAGGTCAGGAGTTCAAAACCAGCCTGAGCGAGACCCCGTCTCTACTAAAAATAGAAAGAAATCAATTGACAAACTAAAAATATATATATATAAAATTAGCCGGGCATGGTGGCGCGTGCCTGTAGTCCCAGCTACTCGGGAGGCTGAGGCAGGAGGATTGCTTTAAGACCAGGAGTTTGAGGTTGCTGTGAGCTAGGCTGACGCCACATCACTCACTCTAGCCTGGGCAACAAAGCGAGACTCTGTCTCTAAAAAAAAAACACCTAGGGTCTGTTTATGGAGAACCGGGCAATGGCGATGGTTATGGAGAAGCTGACACACCCTGCCTGGCTGAACTCTCCTGGTGTGGTCAGTGAACGAGAATCTCTTTGGAAATAGCACGAAAATGCCACAGGGAGGACTCTTGATTTTGGAGCCCAGCCGGGGTGGCGGTTTATCCTTTGTTATGGTGGTAGTGTTCTGTGTGGTGTGGACCACAATATTCAACCACTTCCCTAAGGGGTTTACAATTGTTTATAGTTGGGGGCTATTGTAAACGAAGTCCTGGCGAATAACCTCGAACATGTTTTTGTACACCCATGTGTGGGAAACATTCTGAAAATGGGGTCAGTAGGTCAGAGTGTGTAGCCATTTAAACTTTTGATGTGGAGTTAAAACTGTGAAATTTCCCTTTAATAACTGTGCCCTGGCCGGGCGCGGTGGCTCACGCCTGTAATCCTAGCTCTCTGGGAGGCTGAGGCGGGCGGATTGCTCAAGGTCAGGAGTTTGAAATCAGCCTGAGCAAGAGCGAGACCCCGTCTCTACTATAAATAGAAAGAAATTAATTGGCCAACTAATATATATAGAAAAAATTAGCCGGGCATGGTGGCGTGTGCCTATAGTCCCAGCTACTCGGGAGGCTGAGGCAGGAGGATTGCTTGAGCCCAGGAGTTTGAGGTTGCTGTGAGCTCGGCTGACGCCACAGCACTCACTCTAGCCTGGGCAACAAAGCGAGACTCTGTCAAAAAAAAAACAACAAAAAACTGTGCCCTTTTATTTCCTCACCTGCAGCCGCTAAGCTAAAGTATCATCGAGGCTTCTATTCTGGGCGTAACTGCTGGTTAGAATATCTCAATTCAGTTTGCATTTCTATCATTGTTACTGTTCGAACATCTTTTTATGTGTTTACCATTCATTTCGCATTTTGCACATTCCTGTTTCCCCGGTGTATTTCCAACAGACCCCTGGGGACACAGAATCAGACTGGCCGTAACCGGTCATTGCTTGTCCGAGTAACACCTGCTCTGGGTGCTCATGTTTGTTTGCGTGTTTTTAATGAGACAGAAACCGGAACCTTCCACACTCACCACGGCCCATCCTGAACCCTGGCGATCGGGAGAATGATCCTGGTTGGTCACACTCCCGCTTTCCGGCTTATACAATTCTATCCCGTCTATGTTATTCTGGAAAGGCCCATTTAAAAATGTTGGTGGCTCATGACTCTAGCAAGAGGATCTCCTGCTTAGAGTCTCCTGGGACTCGCCTCATCCCTTAATGCAAGCGTCTTCAAACCACGACCCTCGGGCCACATGCAGGTGTTTTTTGCCCATTTGTGTTTTTTTTGTTTGTTTGTTTTGGTTTTTTTTGCTTCAAAATAAGATATGTGCAGTGTGCACAGGAATTTCTTCATAGTAATTTTTTAAACTGTAGTCCAGCCCTCCGACGGTCTGAGGGACAGAGAACTGGCCCCTGTTTAAAAAGTTTGAGGACCCCTGCCTTAACGAAACGTTGCTAAGATTCACCCAGATTTTGCGTGTCGCCGCAACTCATCTGACAGCTGTGTGACCAATCCGGTGTGGAGCTACCCCAGCTTATTTCCCACTGTCCGGCTCACGGTATTTCGGTTCTTTTTGCTATCATGGATAGTGCTGCTACAGACACCCTCAGCATTCTCGTCGTAAGAGAGAGCGAGATTTGGGTGCGGTCAGAGCCGTGGGCTGTCGGTGCCTGTGGGTGCCCAGCGTGGGAGACAGAGCCCGTCTCAGCCTGGCCAGGCTGCTGTGACAGAGCACCGCGGACAGACCGGGTGTCTCTTTGTAACAACAGGAATTTATTTCTCACGGTTCTGGAGGCTGGAGGTCCAAGGTCAGGTGCCGGCGGGGTCACCGTCTGGTGAGAACTCCCTTCCCGGCCGGCAGACAGCCGCCTTCCTGCTGCGTCCTCAGGTGGCAGAGAGAGAGAGAGAGAGGGCGTGAGCGCTCCTTCGATACGGGCGCTAACCCCACCCCGAGGGCTCCAGCCTCACGACCTCATTAACTCCCGAAGGCCCCACCTCTAAATGCCGTCACAGCGAGGATTAGGGTTTCAGCATACAGATTTTGGGGGGGGGGATGTTCCCAAGTAGTGTGCCGGTGTGAATTCCCAAAGGTCTCCCCGTTCTTTGATGCCGGAGCTGCCAAAAGAGCGGACATAAGAAGTATCTCTTGAGTTGTATCAGGAAAAATGACGGAGAAGGATCTCTACTATTCCCTAGTCCATCAAACCCATGAGAAAACGGGCAGTAACAGTCAGAATCACCGTTGCCAGAGCTCTGGGAATTAGCTGAAGGCTTGCAGCAATCTGGGGGCCCCGTGCTGAGCTGGATCTCAGTGAGGATGGCGGGATTTTCAGCATTTTAACTTGTATCTTCTATATAGACAATCGAGTGATCTGCCGGTAGGGACAGCATTATGTTTCCCTTTCCGATCTGCTGCCTTTTATTTCATTTTTCTTGTCTTATTGCAGTGGCTACAACTTGCATTACTGTGTTAGAATGTCTCATCTTCCTGATTGTAGGGAGAAAGCTCTCACTCTTGCACCGTTTAGTACGTTGGTGTTTTTGCAGGTGTTCTTTACCAAGTTGAAGCGACTCCCCTCTATTCCTGTTTGCTCCTGAGAGATTCTATCACAGATTGGGTATTGGACTCTGTATCATGCTTTCTCTGCATCATGGGGCGTGGACACGCGACTGTTCTCTAGCTTTTTTTTTTTTTTCTTTGAGACAGAGTTTCATTTTGTTGCCTAGGCTAGAGTGAGTGCCGTGGTGTCAGCCTAGCTCACAGCAACCTCAAACTCCTGGCTCAAGCGATCCTCCTGCCTCAGCCTCCCGAGTAGCTGGGACTACAGGCATTTGCCACCATGTCCGGCTAATTTTATATATATATATTAGTTGGCCAATTAATTTCTTTCTATTTATAGTAGAGACGGGGTCTCGCTCTTGCTCAGGCTGGTTTCGAACTCCTGACCTGGAGTAATCCGCCCGCCTCAGCCTCCCAGAGTGCTAGGGTTACAGGCGTGAGCCACTGCGCCTGGCCTGTTCTCTAGCTTTTGACCTGGCTGTTTCCACAGATTGATTTTCATGTGTGTGGAACTGGTCTTGCATAATTTGAATACTGTTGTTGTTGTTTTATTATTATTTTTATTTTGTGAGACAGAGTCTCACTCTGTTGCTTAGGCTAGAGTGCCGTGGCATCAGCCTAGCTCACAGCAACCTCAGACTCCTGAGCTCAAGCGATCCTCAGCCTCCCGAGTAGCTGGGACTACAGGCGTGTGCCACCATGCCTGGCTAATTTTTTTCTATATATTTTTAGTTGGCCAATTAATTTCTTTTTATTTTTTAGTAGAGACGGGGGTCTCGCTCTTGCTCAGGCTGGTTTCGAACTCCTGACCTTGAGGGATCCTCCCTCCTCAGCCTCCCAGAGAGCCAGGATCACAGGTGTGAGCCACCCTGCCCGGCCAAGTTTTATTATCATTATTGAAAGCAAATTCTCTCCCTTTTTGGACTCGTCTTCTCATTTCTGCTGTACCGCACGGGTGGCTGAAGGTGTGAGGGAGAAGGTGAGAAAGGGCACTCCTAGAAACGTCCGGGAAAAGGGGAGGGAGAGAAAGAAAGAGGGAAAACAACGGGATCGCTAGGGAGGCAGCGTCGGGCCCAGCCCTGGCTCCGGGAGACGCCGGGGCAGGGCCAGCTCTGGGCCACCTCGTTCTGAGCCGCGGTGAAAGCTCAGCAGACACAGTAGCTCCTGGGCTCACAGGGACATCGCCAGGGGGGACGAGTGATCTAGAGCTCAGACGCGGGTCCTGCCCGCGGAGGCGGCTGCTCTCCACGCGGTGGGTAGGGGTGGCCGCCGCTGCCTTCCCGAAGCCACCCCCGTCTGCCTCAATTCTTGCTTGCTCCGCAGTAATCGCTTTGATGTCATCACGACCACGGACTGGCTGGCTCCGGTCATATGGGACGGGACTTTCGACAGAGAGGCCCTGGAGAAGCATTACAGAGGGCGGAACATCACCGTGGGCCTGGCTGTCTTTGCTACCAGCAGGTGGGTGCCGCTGGCCTCTGCCTTTTTTATTTAGGGAACATGGGGACATACACACCGGGGGCCCTTCCACCTTTGGGCAAGGCGCCGTAACCAACGGCAACCATGGCCGTGCTCTCCCTAGGCAGAGTCTGCTGCCGCTGTTTTCTCCGCCCCTTGGGAACCTGCCGACTGATGCCCGAGGACTCTCGCTCCGTTTCCTCACGCATGTCAGCGGTCCCCAGCTGCCGGGGCCACGCCCAGGCCTGCGGGGGCCACGATCTCACGCACCGGGAATTCTTTTTCCTTTTTTTTTTCTTAGAGTCTCGCTCTGTCGCCCGGACTAGAGTGCCGTGGCGTCAGCCTAGCTCACAGCAACCTCCAACTCCTGGGCTCAAGCGATCCTCCTGCCTCAGCCTCCCGAGTAGCTGGGACTACAGGCATGCACCACCATGCCCGGCTCATTTTTTCTATATATTTTTAGCTGGCCAATTAATGTCTTTCTATTTCTAGTAGAGACGGGGGTCTCGCTCTTGCTCAGGCTGGTCTGGAACTCCTGACCTCGAGCGATCCTCCCGCCTGGGCCTCCCAGAGTGCAGGGATGACAGGCGTGAGCCACCGCGCCCGGCCTCACCGGGAACTCTCTGGCCTCCCGGGGCCTGTTCCGGCCGGCCGGGCAGTGCGTTCCGTTCCTCGGCGTCCCCTCTCCCGGGAAAGTAAGTGGGGACTGGCGAGCCTCTCTCTCTCTCTCTCTCTCGCTCCCTCCGTGCGCCGTTTCTTCGCAGGGTCTCAGAGAAGTACGTGAGGACCTTCCTGCTGTCGGCGAACAGGCACTTCATGCCGGGCCACAGAGTGATCTTCTACGTCCTGGCGGGCGCCCTCTTCAACCGGCCGGACGTGGTGCTGGGCCCGCGGCGCTCGCTCCGGGTGCTGCCGGTGGGCAGGGAGAGCTGGTGGTTCGACGCGAACCTGGTGCACATGAGGAGCCTGGGGGAGTACATCGTGGGCCGCATCCAGGCCGAGGTGGACTTCCTCTTCAGCATGACGCCCAACCAGGTGTTCCAGCACGAGTTCGGGGTGGAGGCGCTGGGCGCGTCCGTGGCCCAGCTCCACCCCTGGTGGTACTTCAGAGACGCCAAGGACTTCCCCTACGAGCGGAAGCCCGGCTCGGCGGCCTACATCCCCTTTGGGCAGGGGGACTTCTACTACGACGGCTCCCTGGTGGGCGGCACGCCCCTCCACGTCCTCAGCTTCATCGAGAAGTACCTGTACGGGGCCACCCACGACGTCCAGAAGGGGCTCAACAGCACCTACGAAAAGCACCTGAACAAATACTTCTTCCTGCACAAGCCCACCACGGTGCTGTCGCCCGAGTACAACTGGGACGCCGCCTTCTACCCGCCGGCCCAGGTGCACTACGTGCGGGTGGTGCACCACTCGGGGAGGAAGCTGGACGACCCGCCCGGGTTTCGCGAGGACTGGTAGGCGCGCCCCGGCGGGCGGCGGGGGACGACGCGCCTCCTCACCCTGCGTCTCCCAGAGGCGAGAGAACCCACGCCCTTCCGAAACGCACGCCCCTTCCTCCCGCGGGCCGCGAGCCGCCCAGGCCAGCCAGTGCCGGGCAGAGCGGCAGCGCCCCTGCGCCTGACGCCACTGTGTACACGCCGTGGGCAGCGTGGGGGTACTTCCCGCGTGGAAGGGACTTTATTTTTTTATTTAACGTTCACAGCGTGGGAAAGTGCTGATATGCGAAGGGGGAAAATAAATCTTAGCTCCTCTGCAAACAAACGTGCAGCCGGCTTCACAGCGTTGGGGGGGCGAGGGGGACGGCCGCGCCCTTGTGTCCCCCTGCGCTGTGCACCCAGTGAGTCCACAGAGGGATCCAGCAGGCACTCATCTTAGTGGGGTTTTTTTAGACATTGTCTCTCTGCTAGAGTGCCGTGGCGTCAGCCTAGCTCACAGCAACCTCACACTCCTGGGCTCAAGCGATCCTCCTGCCTCAGCCTCCCGAGTAGCTGGGACTACAGGCATGCGCCACCATGCCTAATTTTGTCTATAAATATTTTAGTTGGCCAATTAATTTTCTTTCTATTTTAGTAGAGACGGGGTCTTGCTCTTGCTCAGGCTGGTTTTGAACTCCTGACCTCGAGCAATCCTCCCACCTCGGCCTCCCAGAGTGCTAGGATTACAGGCGTGAGCCACCTCGTCCGGTCCTCCTAACCTGCCCTTTTTTGTTTTGTTTTGTTTTTTGAGACAGAGTCTCACTTTGTTGCCCAGGCTAGAGTGAGTGCCGTGGCGTCAGCCTAGCTCACAGCAACCTCAAGCTCCTGGGCTCAAGCGATCCCCCTGCCTCAGCCTCCCGAGTAGCTGGGACTACAGGCGAGTACCACCATGCTCAGCTAATTTTGTCTCTCTATATATTAGTTGGCCAATTAATTTTCTTTCTATTTTTTAGTAGAGATGGAGTCTTGCTCTTGCTCAGGCTGGTTTTGAACTCCCGACCTTAAGTGATCCTCCTGCCTCGGCCTCCCAGAATGCTAGGATTACAGGCGTGAGCCACCTCGTCCGGTCCTCCTGATCTGCCCTTTTGATGAGGACACCAGTCACACTGGATAAAGGACCCCCCCACACACACTTGTAACCTCTGTAAGGTCTCCAAACACGGCCACGGCCTGGGCTGCGGGGCGCGGCATGGCTCACCCTCCACACCCGCTGGGGCTGTCCAAGCTGCTCCCCACAGCTCGTCGGGTCCTGGACACTCTCCCTCCGTGGCCGCAGCTGCCGTGAACCGAGATTTCCTGACCGACACCCCGAGCTCAAGGCCTGGCCTTGTCACTGCCCACACGCTTAGACACGCAAAGAAAGTGCTGCAGCCTCAGCCCCCGCTAGACTGTGGCTGCTAAAGACACAGCCATGTTCCGGACACTTCTGTCCCCAAGCACTGCTGGCAGAGGGCCTTTGCCACGGAGGAGGGTAAATCTCTCTGCTTTAGATAAAATAAAGCGCCCGTGGCTTTAAGACGACAACCCATCATCTGTCTTTGTAACAGCAAAATTAAGCTGAGGCCGGCGCGGTGGCTCACGCCTGTAACCCCGGCACTCCGGGAGGCCGAGGCGGGAGGATCGCTCGAGGTCAGGACTTCGAGACCAGCCTGAGCAAGAGCGAGACCCCGTCTCTACTGAAAATAGAAAGAAATTAACTGGACAACTAATATATATAGAAAAAACTAGCCGGGCATGGTGGCGCATGCCTGTAGTCCCAGCTACTCAGGAGGCTGAGGCAGGAGGATCGCTTGAGCCCAGGAGATTGAGGTTGCTGTGAGCCAGGCTGACGCCAGGGAACTCACTCTAGCCTGGGCGACAAAGCGAGACTCTGTCTCAAATAAAAAAAGAAGGGCAGATCAGGACACTGGCACCCACGGGGGCGGGCTGGGGGTGGGGGAGAGCAGGCCCAGCCCCGCCCACGCCCTGGTCGCAGCGGTCCGGCCTCCAGGACCGGCAGAGGTGGCTCCTGTCTGAGCCACACCCTGTGTGCCTATTCCTTCCAGCAGCCCCGGGGGGACTAACGCAGGACACAACCCCAAAAATCAGGGCCACTGAAACGCCTGGTTGGTGGCGCTGGCCGCCGTGCTGTCCTCCCAGCAGCCCCCTGAGCGCAGGCCGGACCCGGAGCCAATCCAGGAGTCCTCTCTGGCCGCTGCCGCTGGCCTCCCTCCTGCTCCCAGTTCGTGGCGAGGACCTGCGTGTGGGGGGGGGGCTCGCCCCGCCCTTCTCCGCACTTTGTCTCCTTTGGCTAAAATGAGATGACGTTTCAGAGGAGCTCTCGGTTCTAAAGAATCTATGCGTGTTTCGGAAGGGAGACAACAGATAAGATATCGGCCACAGACCCTCTGTCGGCCATATCCGTGATCAGCAGTCCGGGGCCAGGTCTGGACGTGGGGGGCGGGGGTGGGGGAAGACCCTACCACTCGGGACAAAGCTAGCTTTTGCTGCCAATGTACGGATGAGGCTAGAAAACTCACCGAGAGGGTTCCTGAAATTTGACCACTAAAAAAACCATGGGCTCAATGTTAAAACATTATAAAATCCTTGATATATTGGGGAGGACGGCGGGTGACCCCAACTCTAATGCTTAAGAGTTTCCCCCGGGGCAGAGAGCGAGCCCAGGTAGGAGACTCACGGAACCTGGTCACCGCCCCACGGTGGACGCTAATTCACTTTCTAAACTTTAATTTGCCACGTTGCTAAGCAACAAAAGCATCTCTTTTTTATTATTATTATTACTTATGAAGCCAAATCTTTTAAATTATATTTCCCGGCCTTTAGACCTGTGCATGCAAATAGCCTTTTTCTGTCTTCTGCTCCTTTTTTCTAATGCTTCTTTTGTCCTTGGAGGATTCTGATGTGTGTACTCAGGCCGTGGCCGGGAGCCTCGGTCAGGTTTGCTGCAGAAATTATCTCTTGTCATCAATTGCTTTTTTTTTTTTTGAGACAGAGTCTCACTCTGTTGCCCTGGCTAGAGTGCTGTAGCGTCAACCTAGCTCACAGCAACCTCAAACTCCTGGACTCAAGCAATCCTCCTCCTCGGCCTCCCGAGTAGCTGGGAACACAGGCATGTGCCACCATGCCCGGCTAGTTTTATTTATATATATATATATATATATTTTTTTTTTTTTTTTTAGTTGTCCAGCAAATTTCTTTCTAATTTTTTAGTAGAAACAGGGTCTCACTCTTGCTCAGGCTGGTCTCGAACTCCTGAGCTCAAACGATCCACCCACCTCGGCCTCCCAGAGTGCTGGGATTACAGGCGTGAGCCACCGCGCCCGGCCCCATCAATTGCTTTTAACTTTGTTGGTGCCGTCTCTGACATCACCAGAGCTTAAAGCTTTCGTAGCTGCCGTCTCCCCCCCTGCAGTGTTACAGAAATTCCCCTCCCCGAGTCACAGAAATTGTAGAACTTCACGTTTTCTTTTTATTCAGAATGAGGAATCACTTTAAGACAATATGCTAGGTGACATATCTAACCTCGTCTTTCCCCTACATGTCTTGTTCATTTCCTCCGACACGATTTTCATGGGATAAATACGCTCTTCTCGAAGGGCTGCCGTGTGTAATGTTGGGGTTTCCCGCCGGGCTGTGTCCGTCCCCCGACTCCCTGTCCGTTTCCCGGACTTTGTGCTGGTTTCCCCGGCCTGGCGGTCCCCAAGCTGCCGCCATCGCCGTCACGGTTCCACAGGAGGGCGGAATCCTGCGTCCACCCGCATCACTCTTCTTCTTAGAACGTGTTGACACTTTTTATTCCCTCCTGTAAATTTTAGATTCAGCTTTTCAGGTTCAGGGGGAAAATCCCACTGGAATATTGACTGAACCGCTTCAAGTGTGTAGATCGATTTGCGGGTGATTAGGTCCGTGCTGTTGGGGAGTCACGGAAATTCGAGAGCTCGGTTCATTGGAGTCAGTCAGTGCCGGGAACCGGCCGCTTCTCACCGTCCTCATACGGGTTCCCTGAGTCTCTCGCTAAGTGGATGGGCAGGTACCGTGTTTCCCCGAAAATAAGACAGGGCCTTATATTTATTTGTCCTCAAGAAGACACCCTAGGGCTTATTTTCAGGGGATGTGTTATTTTCCCCTCAAAGCCTCAGCTTGCAGCACGCACAGGATGGCCGGGACCCGACAGGGGGAGCTGACCTTGTTGGTGGGGCTGCCCGCACCCTTCCAGTCACCTCTGGGGTAGCAGCTGTCACGACGGGGCGGATGAGAAGGGCTGCTCATCTTCTTTCCCGCTCCGCGACGACATGCACGGGTTGTGCAGACGCGCTGCGCAGCCACGCCCGTCACTAGGGCTTATTTTCGGGGTGGGGCTTCTATTGCGCACATGCTTAGACATCCTGCTGGGGCTTGTTTTATGGGGAGGTCTTATTTTCGGGGAAACACGGTACTTGTCGTTTCCCTCACGTGTTTCCGGCTGGACTCGCCGGTTTGCGGGAAGCGACGGTGAGTCTCGTGTGATTTGTGACCACGCCCCTCGCCTGCTGGCCGGGTTTGTGTCGCCGAGGTGGATCATGGTGGGAAAGGTTTTGCCGAAGGGCGGCGTCACTAGGGCGTTTTCCGGGCAGCGTCTGGCTGTGCCTGTCTCAGCCTCTCCCAGAGGGTGAGCACCCAGGCCGTGACCCGGTTTCTCAGGGCCTGTCCTGCCGGGCCCCGGCGCAGGAGTGGCCCCGGCTCCAAGGTGTGGCCTCGTGTCTGCTCACCTGCGCACAGGTGCACAGCCCTGACGCGCACGGCTGACGCCCCGGCCCTCGCCGAGGCTGCTCTGCCTATGACACGTTCCTGAGGAGCCTGGGGGCCCCTCCTCACCCCACCCCCAGGTGTTCTTCAAGCCTGTGGACCAGGCTGGAGGACAGCGCCAGTCCCTTGGCTGTTGGTGACAGGACCCGGTGACCCACAGGGAGGAGGAGCCCTTCCCAGCAGGGGTAGGGACAGAACAGAGGCTCCAGACGGACGGGGCCAGGCGGGAGGGCCCAGGAGGCGGCTGGACTAGACCCGGGGAGGGGGACACTGGCCTGCGGGAGGAAGAGGAAACGCGGGTGATCTCCATTCGTTCATTTTGAAATCGATCAATCATCCGCCACGCAGGACAGAACAGACCGTGGCCGGGACCACCCGGCCCCTGCTGTCCAGCCCCCCACGGGGCTGTGTCCCCCTAGTCCTCACGGGACCCCCAGGCCCCACCTGCCCTTGGACTTTGCCCCACTCCCACCCCACCACCCGCTCCGGCCGCCATGCCAGCCGCATGATCCCGGCAGCCACGGGCTTCCTCCCCCAACTTCTCCCGGGATGTCCACCTGGCCGCCCGGCACACGCAGCCTGGCCACGCCCAGTCACGCTGCTGCCCGCAGTGCAGCCCGCACGGGGCTGGGGAGGCTGCCTGTCCTGTTCTGAGTGCATCCCACGCCCCCAGAACAGGCCTGGCCCGTGTGTTTGCTGATCGACTCAATGATGCCCAGAGAGGTGGCGCAAGGGGGAGGCCGGCAGGGCACTGGGCTCAGGAGGCAGGAGCTGTGGGCCACTTCCAGCTCCTCCTCTTCCTCCTGGCTGTGCGGCCTCAGCCTTGTCTCTGAACGTCTCTGCGCCACATCGATGCGAGGGACCCGGCACTGTGCCCGCGTCGCCGGGTCACTGGTGCCCCGTGAGGCCCGCGGGGGACGCGCCCGCAGGGGCGGAGCTGGGCTGCAGGCGGCGCTCACCGTCCACGTTGAAGACCGGAGCTTCCTGCAGGTGGAATTTTCCCACGAACCCCAGGTACTTCCCCAGCCACTGCGGGTCCTCCAGCTTCCCTCTGGCTGAGGGCAGAGCAGGGCGGGTGAGGGGCCAGGCGGGAGCCTCTGTCTCTTCCGCCCCACCCCCACCAGGACCCAGGCTGGACCTTGTGCAGCCGTGCCCCACCCCCACACTGGCCCCGGGAAGCCCCGGTTGCAATGGCCACCCGCCCGCCCGCCTCTCAAACGGGCTGCTCTGGGCACAGCAGGCAAAGTGCACCTTGCAGGGGTGCGTCGGGCCCCGCCCACCTCAGTGGAGGGTCCCCCTGCAGCCCCCACCCTGCTCCGCTGCCCCGGGCTCTGGCCAACGCCCTGTCACCGGGCTGCCCGGCCCCTCCCGTGTCTGTGTGTCACTCAGGCCGTGGCATCTCCCAGTGCCCACCCCTCCCCGGGTCCCTCCCAGCCAGCACGGAGACCCCCTTCCCGACAGCAAGCCCAGCGCCCCTCCCCCTCCCCGCCGTCCGAGGGCCCCTCCCCCTCCCCACCATTCTGGGGACAGCCGCTGCCTACCCAGCAGCACCCACAGGCTGGTGACGTCCTCGTCCTCGAAGCGCACGTGCAGGATGAGGCTGCTGTAGTCGGTGCCCACGAAGCGCACACGCAGGCGGCCCCCCTCGACTGCGGACACCCAGCTGGTGATGGGGGCCCCTCCCCCTCCGCCCCCCCCGCCCGAACCCCCACCCCAAGGCCTCGTGGGCTCCCCCAGTGTCACCGCCGGGACAAGGACGGGGTGTCCGTGTGTCCTGTTGGGGGGGACGCCCGAGAGGGGTACTCACAGGAGCCTCGGTACTGGCCTTGCAGCTCAGTGGGGTGGACGGTGACGTTTTCTCCCCCGCACACCCCCGCGCCCCTGGGAGGAGGGACAGGGACTCAGGCCGGCCCCGCTCGCCCCCGTTGCCCTACCCAGGACTCGGTGGCCACACCAGGGGGCACCAGAGCTGCCCGGCAGGTGCCCGGGAGCCCCTCCCCCGGCTCAGAGGCCTCGTGGGGCCTCGGGAGGAGGGGTGTCCGTAGGGCGCCAGGGATGGGGCTGGAGGGTCCTCCTGCAGCGGGGGAAGCAGGGACTTCCTCGCTTCTGCCAGGAAGCCAGCCTCCCTGCAGGGCGGACCCGCCGGCCTTGGCTCTGAGCCAAAGTCTGGGGCGGGGCCAGAGCGGGTGTCCGTCCGTCCGTCCTCCCCGGCTGCTGCCACTCTGCGCACAGACAAGCCCCACCCCACGCCCTTGCCGGGGTCCTCAGCCTCTCACCTGGGGCGGGGGCCCTGGGACCCCACAGGGCTGCCGTGGGGTGTCTGTGACTGAGCGACTGGCCAGTGTCACAGCTCGGAGGGGCTTGTCCCCCCCCATGTTTTCTGTTGCCGACGGCACAGCCCCCCCCCCAGCAGGACCACCCCCCCGGGAGGAAAGGGGTTTGTGCGGGGCGGCTGGTGGGCCCAGCGGTGCTGTCGGGAGCCGGGGGCCACTCTGACACCGGAGCCGGCCCAGCTGAATGCCACGCCGGGGCTCCCGCTGCGGCAGGAAGCTGCGGCCACACCGGCCCACGTCCTTGACGGGCGTCCCCCCCCCCCGGAACTGGCCGAAGCCCTGCGGCCGGGCTGCGTGTCCTTCCTGCTGGCCCGGCCCCCCGGAAGCCCGGTAGCGTCCAGCTCCCTGGCGGGGCGGGTGGAGGGGCAGTGCCATGTGTCCCGGCTCTGACGGCCGTCACTGCCCCCTGGGTCTGAGAGCCACGCCTGGGTGCCGGGGCCCAGGCTCACCTCCAGAGCAGCAGGAACGCCACGTCCCCGTTGTCCTCGACATGGATGGAGTGCAGAGCGAGCCTCAGGGGGTCCGTCGGGGACACTAGGTCCCCGTGGCTGGCCGCCAGCCGCAGGGTGAACCAGCGTCCCTCCACCTACGGGGACCGCGGGGCCAGCTAGCCCCTACGTGGGGCACCCTGCCGCTGCCCACCACCCCGTCCGGCCTGGTCTGCGGGGCCAGGCGGGATGAGCCCCCTTCCTTCCTTCCTGGGGGTGTTCGCCTCCACCCCACCCTCAGGGCCCCCACTTCCCCCAGCTCCTCCCCTCCTCAGTCCTGGGGGGCTGAGGGGCCACCCTGCCCTGGAGCTGAGCCCTAATTGGGACCCCAGAGGAGGGCAGGGGGGCCCTGCAGGGAGGAGGCACAGGACACTCTCCTTGCCCCCAGGGCTGTCCCCTTCGAGCTACCTGGGCGGATGCCTGGCCCTGCCTGGCCGGCTGAGGGCTCTGCTTCCCCAGCCCCCGCCTGGCCGCCTTCAGGGCTGGCTCTGGGCCGGGAAGAGCAGGAAGGGCCGGAGGAAACCGGCGGCCTGTGCACTGAGCAGGACAGAGCTGGCCCGCCTAGGTGGCCAAGGCCTGGCACAAGCTGCCTCCAGGGTTCCTCAGGGCCAGGCTGGGCCTGAGTCTTGCCCCCATCATGGCCCCCCACCTGACTCTGATGTCCAGGTCTCGTGGACCTGACTCACCCTCCGCGCCTCAAACCCCGGCTGCAGCGGCACTTCTTCTAGCGTCTTCTGGGCACCGGCCAGGCCCAGGCCCAGCACCAGCAGCAGGAGAGCCGCTCTGTCCAGGGCCATGGCTGGGGCGGGCGGCAATCCCCGCTGGCTGCCTGTCCCTGCCCAACTCCGGCGGCCCCGAGCCACCACCGACCAACCCTGCCGTCCCACCCGGCCTCCTCAAACGCCGCACGCCCTCCCCGGGAATGACGCCGCCCGCCCTGTCTGGGGCGAGGGTGTCACCCGGAGCAGGGTGTGGAGTGGCTGTCGGGGCGGTTCAACCGCATCGCGAGTCCATCCCGGGTGTCACGGGCGAGGCTTGTGGCCGGGCGCGGGCAGAGGAGGGCGCGGAAGGGGCGCAGGAAGGGGGCGCAGGCCCTGTGTGCCGCCCGTCTGCCCTTAGCTGCCGCTGCCAGCTCTACCAGGCCCACCCCACGGTTCTCCGGAGCCCCTCTTCGGGCAGGACCGCCCAGGCCCCCAGACCAGCCCTTGGCCCCCACGGATGGGGCCTTTCGTGGGTGACTGTTTTTTTGAGACAGAGTCTCACTCTGTTGCCCGGGCTAGAGTGCCGTGGTGTCAGCCTAGCTCACAGCAACCTCAAACTCCTGGGCTCAAGTGATCCTTCTGCCTCAGCCTCCCGAGTAGCTGGGACTACAGGCATGTGCCACCATGCCCGGCTAATTTTTTATATATGTTTTTAGTTGTCTAGCTAATTTCTTTCTATTTTTAGTAGAGACGGGGTCTCGCTCTTGCTCAGGCTGGTTTTGAACTCCTGACCTCGAGTGATCCTCTCGCCTCGTCCTCCCAGAGTGCTGGGATTACAGGCGTGAGCCACGGGGCCTGGCCTCGTGTGTGACTTTTTTGGCTCTGCGTGGAGCCTGCTGTGTGCACAGAGATTCCCGGCGACCGCTCACCCGTTCCCGCTGCACGGGCACCTGGGCTGCCTCTCGGATTGGCGCCGGTCGGCGGAGCTGCGGCGGGCACTCACGCGCACGTCCAGGTGAGGGCAGGCGCCCCAGCCGCCCGCCGACACTCAGGAGGGGCGGCGGTGGGGCGGTCAGAGGGGGAATCGGAAACAGGAGAAACCGCCCGTGGGATCCAAAGTGGCCACTCCCCTCCTTGCGTCTCCCCTGCCATCGGTGGGTGAGGGTCCTGCGGCCCCCCAGCCCCGCCCGCGTTTAGCGCTGCGACTTAGTGAGATGTTAGCCGTGCCGCTAGGTTGCGGGGGCGTCTCGCTGTGGTCCTGATTCACGTTTCCTGGGTGACGAGTGGGTCTGAGCACTCTCCCCGGGCTCATTCATCATCCCTGTCGCTCACTTGGAGAAGCGTCTGTTCAGATGTCGCGCCCACGTCAACAAGCTTCTTATTTTGAGAGATGATTTTAAGACTCAGAAAAGCCGTTCCGTGCCGCCTTCATCGAGGGTCCCCCAGGTTAACATCGCACATGACCACGGGATGTGCACGCGACACACACACATGCACACAACACACACACATTCACACACATGCTACACATGTGCACACGTACACATGGCACACACGTACACATACACACGACACGCAATGCACATATAGACGACACGCACACGTGCACACGTGCGAAATGTGCGCGTGCACATACACACTACACGTGTGCACATGTACACGCCTGCACATGCACACGACACACACACGTGTGCACACGCGCGACACACACACGTACTCGACACCTCCCAGCTCTGCGGGAGGATGGCACTATGACTCAGATCACGGCCACACTGCTGGCCTGACCGCGCCCACACCGACCAGCCCTGGACTTCCCCAGGAGCCCCCGCTCCCTCCAGGGCGCCCCGCTGCCCCTGCGCAGCCTGGAGCGGAGCTCAGCTCTTCCCGACCCTACGCGCAGAAGTTGCTGAGCTACTGCAGGAGCCGCTCCGACAACGGGCTGGAAGGCTGGCCGAGACCCGGCCTCCCGGCCTCCTGCAGGGGGGCTGAGCCAGGGGCTGTTTCTAGCGCAAGGATCTGCACCCGTGGGCTGCCGGGATCTGCCTCCCTCGGGCGTGGCAAGGCAGTCGTGGCCACCACTGTGTTTAGGGCAGAGGTTTGTTCCCTCACAGGTGCCAGGGACAGGGGAGGGCCCGTGGGGAGCGCCGGGCCGGGCGAGCAGGTCTTACTGGCGCAGCACCATGGCCACTGCCCTGCCCCCCCCCACGGCACCTGCCACCCAGCCCTGCAGCCCCGTGGGTGGCCCCTGCAGGAAGCACCACGGGACCCTCGGCAGAGCCGCCTACACCCACCTTTGCCCAGCCCTCGTGCCCCTTGGCCTGTGGCACCCACTGCAGAGAACCAGGACGAGGCTGGGTCCCCTGGTGCGCCCCACCCCCACGCCCCTCCCCCTCCCAGCAGACCCCCGAGGGGACGCCCAGGGCAGCCCACCCGAGGGGCCCCACAGACAGGCAGAGTCACTGGGCACGGCTAAAGCTCTTTATGCAGAACCAGGGGAGGGGGTACGGGGCGAAGTGGGGGTGGCAAGAGGGGGTGCAGCTGGCCAGGCTCCGGGGACTCTTCCCATATCCCTGCGCAGGACACAGGAGCTGGGTGGTGCCGTCATAGGGTGCCGAGGTGCACTCTGACCTGGAAAGGAGTCGGGGTCAGTGAGGACAGGATGGGGGTGGGGGACACATGGGGGCAGGGTGGGGACACATGGGGGCAGGGGACACCGGGTGGGGACACATGGGGACAGGGGAACACAGGGTGGGGACACATGGGGGCAGGGGACACAGGGTGGGGACACATGGGGGCAGGGGACACAGGGTGGGGACACATGGGGGCAGGGGGACACAGGGTGTGGACACAGGGTGGGGGCACATGGGGGCAGGGGGCACAGAATGGGGGCAGGGGGCACAGGGTGGGGGCACATGGGGGCAGGGGGCACAGGATAGGGGCAGGGGACACAGGGTGGGGGCACATGGGGGCAGGGGGGCACAGGGTGGGGGCACATGGGGGCGGGGGCACAGGGTGGGGGCACATGGGGGCAGGGGGCACAGGATAGGGGCAGGGGACACAGGGTGGGGGCACATGGGGTCAGGGGACACAGGGTGGGGGCACATGGGGGCAGGGGGCACAGGATAGGGGCAGGGGACACAGGGTGGGGGCACATGGGGGCAGGGGGCACAGGATAGGGGCAGGGGGCACAGGGTGGAGACACAGGGTGGGGGCACATGGGGGCAGGGGGCACAGGGTGGGGGCACAGGGTGGGGGCACATGGGGGCAGGGGGCACAGGGTGGGGGCACAGGGTGGGCTCTGGGTTTGCAGCCACCAGCTCAGAGCAGACAGAGCAGGGCCCTTCCCGCAGGCTGCCCACAAAGCTCAGCGTGTGAAGAGGTGACAGGAGCTTTCAGGCCAGCGGGAGGGTGAGGGAAGGACCCGATGCTGTTCTGGATTCTGGCTCTGCCCACACCTGGGCAGGTGACCTTGGGCAAGTCTCTGAGCCTCCAGTTCCCAAATGACACGCAGCCATGTGGGACCCAGGAAGCCCGAGTCACTGTGGCACGCCCGCCACGTGCCTGAACCTTGCAAGCAACTCATCGGCTAACGGGGTCACGGTGACTGCGGAGGGGTGGGGGGTGCTGAGGAGGGATCTGAGTCCCACACCGGCCGCAGGCCCCTTGGGGACCTGGGGGATAGGCATTGTCCCCCACCAGCCGCCCAGCAAAAGGGGTGTTCACCACGGAGGGTTTCCCAGCTGCCCACAAGCTACACCCAGACCGGGGTCACCGCAGCCCAGGGGGGGGACAGGGGTGGGTGGGAGAGAGACCGCATGGCCTCTCCAAGTGCCACTGAGCCCCAAGACTCGGATTTTCCCAAGTGTCCTCTAAAACTGTTACTTACCTTTTTGTTGCCTGGAGGACAGGTTTCTGCAGAAAGAAGGAAACACACCTGGCTCAGGAGCCCCCAGGGACCCAGGGCCCTCCGTCAGCCAGCATGTCCCGTGACCCCAAAAGGACAAAGTCAAAACAGGATGCAACACGTTCCCGTACAACGTCGCTCTGCTGGCTTTCCGCCATGGGGACACGAGAGGGCAAAGCAAGTGAGTCCTTCCTACCGGTCTGCTTGAGCACAGTGACGCGTCCCGAGCTGATTCCTCTGGCCGCTGCAATCTCCTTAAAGTCCTCCAAGGCTTCCTGGTTGTTCTCGGGGTCTCTGCCTGCAGGCGACCAGGAGGAGCCGTGAGCGGCCCGCAGAACTGGGGGGCCGCAGGCGCCTCCGTCCAGCCTGGAGGGCTGAGGAGCCGCTGGGCTGGGGAGGAGGACGGCCCACTGCCGGACGGGGACCGGGGCCCTGTGAACCTGCCCCGAGGCTCTGCGGCAGCAGGACCAGGAGAAGCTGGCCGCGCTCTCCACTCGGCCCCAGCATTGCCCGGGAGGGAGGGTGGGCGGCGGGACCCCAGCGTGGAGAAGACGAGTCTCCCCCCGGGGGGAACCAGGGCACCACGCCTGTCCCGCTACTCTGTCCTCTGTCCTCTGCACGCTCCCGGCACCAGGGAGAACACAGGGCCTCCCGGGGTCTTATCTTCAGACGGGAGCGGCCCCGATGCCCCCTGTCTGCTGGCGCCACCGAGTCGGGGCTGTAACCCCAGGAGCGGGAATCTCCTCTCCACGCAGACCCCTCTTCACACCCTCCCCTGCCGGACACCCCCAGCGGTGGTGCTCAGGGGTGGCACTGCAGGCCCATGCTGTGGCACTGTGGCCTTCGCATCTGTGCCCACAGCGGCGGCTCCTTCCTGCAGGGACCTGCACCAGGACACCCTGATGCTGGACTCGGGGGCGGGAAGCGGGGCTCACCCACGAGCTTCGCCATCCGGACCTGTATCCCGAACAGCTTGCCCTCACAGTAGAGGACGTAGTGGTCCTTCACAGACGACTTGATGATGGACACCCGGCGCATGCCCCAGACTGCAGAAGGACAGCGACACCAGGCCTGAGTTGGCAGCCTGCGCCTTCCCAGAGGATCGGGGGACCCCCCAGCACCCAGCCCCACACAAGCCCCTCTGGCCGCCCAGAGCTCCCAGAGACCCAGGTTCCCCACCAGGCCTGAGCCCCAGTCTCAGCCCAAAGCAGCGGGTCACAGGGAGGTTTCAGGGGGAGAGGTTCGCAGGGGCCGGAGCCTGGGGTGCTCAGCACTGCCGGTCAAATATGACCCTTCTCCTGGCTCCTGCCAGGACACGTCCGAAACCACAGGGAAAGCCCTGGGTGGCCCAGTCCCTCCAGGGACGAACCCACCACACCTGGCATTTGGGGTCAGGTGTTTGTATCCGTAAGTCAGATTGACCGGGGGAAGTGGAGGGCGGGGTTTCTTTTTGAGACAGAGTCTCACTCTGTTGTCCAGGCTGGAGTGCCGTGGCGTCAGCCTAGCTCGCAGCAGCCTCCAACTCCTGGGCTCAAGTGATCCTCCTGCCTCAGCCTCCCGAGTAGCTGGGACTACAGGCATGCACCACCATGCCCGGTTAATTTTTTCTATACATTTTTAGTTGGCCAATTAATTTCTTTGTATCTTTTTAGAAGGGACAGGGGTATCGCTCTTGCTCACGCTGGTGTCCAACTCCTGACCTTGAGCGATCCACCTGCCTCGGCCTCCCAGAGTGCTAGGATTACAGGCGTGAGCCACCGCGCCCGGCCAGGGGTGGGCTTTTCATGGTGTCAGAAGCCTGCCCTACAAAGGGCCCAGCTCAGGCTCCGGGACTCACAGGCCGTGTATTTGCCAGGCTTGTCCGCTTTCTTGAGGTCGACCTGCATCTCCTCGCACTGGCCGTTTGCCCTGGAAAACAGAAGTTCCGTGGGCAAAGGGGTCCTGGCTGTGCCTCCCCTGCCTCGGAGCAGCCCCGCTAACACGCCCCGCGAAGTCCAACAAGCCCCCGGTCCGTGGCGGGGCCTGGGAGGCTGCCTCTCTGGCAGCCGCTGGGCCCTCTGGTCACGGGTGGCGGCCCCCGCAGTTCTCGCGGTTCTGCTCGGGGCCTGCCTCCCACCCCACCCTCGCTGGAGCTGGGGGGCCCCGGGCCGCCTGCTTTGCCGGCAACATCTGTGGCCACGGGCCTGCGCCCTAAGCCACAGTTCGTGGACCTCTTCCCCCCAGCGTCCTCTCCTGCTGGCCCGCTTCCTTTTGGAGACATTCAGGGACGAGGCCCACATCACCAAATCTGGCCCAGTGAGAGGCTGAAGTGGGGGCTTTGGGGAAAAAACGCAAACATCTGGGTCATTTCCGGGTCAATGGCTCCCTAAGGGTTGGCCCCAGGACCGGAGCACAGACACTGCTATACCACGCAGGTGGGAGCTGCACAGGTGTGAACCATGCAGGTGGAAGCTGCACAGGTGTGAACCACGCAGGTGGGAGCTGCACAGGTGTGAACCATATACAGGTGGGAGCTGCACAGGTGTGAACCACTCAGGGGGAGCTGCACAGGTGTGAACCACTCAGGGGGGAGCTGCACAGGTGTGAACCACTCAGGTGGGAGCCACATAGGTGGGGAGTTGTGTAGGTGGGAGCCACACAGGGATTTCCAAGCAGTCTCTGCCTCCCTGGTATTTCCCTGCTATCTCACCTTGTCTCTCGGTCATCCTGAAAGCCCGTGCCTGTGGTCTCCAAAGCAGACAGTTACTGCAAGTGCAGAGCCTGCGAGGCCCAGCCTGCCAGTGCTGACTCTGGCCTGGGCCGAAGACACCTTTTCCCCAAAGGGCCTGCGCGGCAGGCAGGTGCTCCCCAGGCAGCGGGCGGGGTGGGCAGTGCCCTGCCCCTCACAGCCACGAGGTTTGATCCGGGGACGCCCTCAGTGGCACCGTTTGCCCTTGAAGCTGCCCGGTGCTGAGTGTTTCAGGAGGGGCTGAGCACGGCCCCCCAGCGTGGCCTGCCTACCCCTCCCCCGGCCCCTGGGTGAAGCCCAGGTCCCCGCCGCCTGGCCCCAGACACTCACACCATGGTGACCTCGATTTCCAGGTTGCCCCCCTCCAGGGCCGTGATGGTCATGGGAGTCACAAATTGCACCTTCCTCCCAGGCATCTGCTTGTCGGCTGTCATGGCCTTCATATACCACCTTCCTGACATCTGGGGAAGGCTCCTCTTCATTAGGGCTCCGGGCGACCCCTCCAGGGCCTCCCCCTTCCCTCGTCTGCAGCCCCAGAATCTGTCCCTGCCCAGAAGGGCTGGAGACATGCAGCGTTTCCCAGTTCCTCACCCAGCCAGGACATCGCCAGCGCCTGCCCCAGACCCACCAACGCCGCCCCCAGCCCCTGTGAGTCAGCCAGGACCCCGGGACCCTCACTCCTGGGGGACAGGTAAAGCCACCTTTCACAGACTCCCGTCCTCCTAATCCAGTGCCCTGGCACCCTGGGCCCACCCTCTGCTGTCTGGCCGTTCCCCCAGGGTCGGGTTTAGTGCCGACCCTAAATGCGGGTCTCTAACCAGCAGCCTCAGCCTGTCCTGAAGCCCCGGCCCGCCCGCCTGCCCCGTCTGGGCCTCACATCCTCAATCTCCCCATCCTCGGCCGAGGGGTCCTGGGCCTGCAGGGTGGCAACGAGGCCGAGGCTGATGGCCAGGAACAGGGTCTTCATCTCTGGGGTCTGCGCTCACGGCCACCGACGGGACACTCGCTGCAGCTCGGAGAGGCTGTGCCGGCTCCCGCACGGCGGCCCTTTATGCCGCTACACGCGTGTGCCCCAGGGCACTTGGCTCCCGTGACTGACCAGTGCCTTCCTGGGCGTGAACCGTGGCAGCTCTGCAACGGAGCAGGTAAAATGTCATTATTGTTGGACGTTGATGAATAACAGTTTGTTCAATCCCCAAAGGACCATCTAGACGGGCACCTGCCAGAGGCTGCAGGCTGGAGTCAGAGGGGCGTGGGGCTCAACTGACCTTCCTGTGTCCTGGGGCAGGTCACTCACCCTCAGATTCATCATGGAAAAGAGGGACCCTGCTGGGAGAACAAGGTACCATGTGCGTTTGAAGAGCATGTTCATGCTCCTGAGCAAGGTGTGCAGTGAGGCCCCTGTGTGCTCCACACACACAGCATGACAGGTGATATATATATATATATATATATATATATATAAAACCAAGACAGGTGTGTGTGTGTGTGCTTGTGTATGTGTGCACATATGCATGTGTACACACACACTTACATACATAAAACCAGGAATGGAAGAGAAGCACAGAGTGGTGAAGGGGGCGGAGGCCAGGACCCCCGGCTCCCAGCCCTAAGGCGGCAGAGAGGGCCTGGGGTCCAGCTCCCGGGGCGATGGGTGGGGACCCTTGACTCCGGAGAGGAGGCTGAGAAGCCCTTCCCGACACATCCGGGGCCGTAGCTCGTCATAACTGAACGGGGAGCCATGGGCGCAGGGAGGTGAGAGGGCATCAGTGCAGCCTCCGGGGCAAAACCGAGACACGCCGTCCTCTGACAGGGTGACTTCATTGGTGACACCCTCCGTGTCACAGCAGAACAGAAGCTTGGGACCAGGGACGGGGCAGAGGCTATGAGACACTGCTGCACAGAGAATAATGACAACAAGGTGACAAAGAAACGCAGACATACACAGACACGACAGCCTCGCCTTAAAAGGAGCCAGCAGGCCAAGGCTCCGAGTTACCCAAATACACACCACACTGGGAAAGACAGACGACAAATGAGCCACTGGTGCGGGAATTTATTCCAGCTAACAAAGTCTGACACGTTAAAATTGCAATCGTATAACGAAGATGCCTAAAGATTAAAAAGAATAAGAAAATGTAAAATTAAAACTGGCCAGGACATTTAAAAAGGAGATATGAAATAGTTATAAATCAGCTGGGTGTGGTGGCTTACACCCATAATTCCAGCACTCTGGGAGGCTGAGGCGGGAGGATTCCTTGGGCTAAGGAGTTCGAGACCAGCCTGAGCGAGAGCGGGACCCCGTCTCTACTAAAAATAGAAAAAAGTTAGCCAGGTGTGGTGGTGGCGCCTGTAGTCCCAGCTACTCAGGAGGCTGAGGCAGGAGGATCGCTTGAGCCCAGGAGTTGGAGGCTGCAGTGAGCTATGAACACACCACTGCACTCCCGCCTGCGTGATAGAGTGACAGCCTGTTTCAAAAAAAAAAAAAAAGAGAAAGAAAGAAAGAATTATAAATCCTGAAGATGAACATGCAGGATAAGGTCTAGACTCAACGTGGTGAAAGAGACTTTGTGTGATACAAGAGAAGGCAGTACTGATGAAATCAATGAAAACACAGAAAAACTTGAAAGAGAAATTTAAGTGTTAAGAATAGATTCAGGCCAGGCGAGGTGGCTCACACCTGTCACCCTAGCACTCTGGGAGGCTGAGGCAGGAGGATCGCTCAAGGTCAGAATTAGAAACCAGCCTGAGCAAGAGCGAGACCCTGTATCTACTAAAAAAAAAAAAAAAAAATAGAAATTAATAGGCCAACTAAAAAGATATAGAAAAAATTAGGTGGGAATGATGGCGCATGCCTGTAGTCCCAGCTACTCGGGAGGCTGAGGCAGGAGGATTGCTTGAGCCCAGGAGTTTGAGGTTGCTGTGAGCTAGGTTGATGCCACGGCACTCTAGCCTGGGCAACAGAGTGAGACTCTGTCTCAAAAAAAAGAATACATTCAGAGTCTCCAGCCTGTTTCTAGGAATAAAATGAATGGTATCGAGGAAACCAGCCAGAGTATAGCACCTCTGAAAAACAAAAAGAAACACACATAAACATGCACACATACACACACATACACATATATACATATACACACACAATATACACGTGCACACAATACACTAATATACATATACATATACACACGCACAATATACAAACTCACATACACATATACACATATACACAAACACTAATACACATGCACATAAACACACATATACACATACACATATACACACATACGAACTCATACACATATACACACATGCATGTGTGCACACACATACACATACACTAATATACATACACATATATACACACACACAATATACAAACGCACACATATACACACATACACTAATACACATGCACATAAACACACACACATATGCACACAGACACATGCACATATACACACATACGAACTCATACACATACACACATGCATATGTGCACACACATATATACATGCACACAAATACACATATACACACATGCACACATACATACACTTGCAGAGACTAGATCAAAAGGCTCCAATAGAAATGCAATAGGAGCTTCAAAAGAAAAGCATTAAAAAATGGCAGAAAAGCAACGTGACAGCTAAGTTACAAGCCAAGTGAGGATCAAAATAGAGAAGTGCACTCCCGGGATATGCAGTAAGCTGCGAGTCCTCCAGGACAGACAGAAAACATCAGAACCACGGGACAGCAGTGACGCATCACCCGCAAGGGACGTGGGCGTAGACTGACGGCAGTTCTCAACAGCGACGCTGAATTCCGCGGCGCAGACCCAGGCAGCCGGCGGCGCAGGCGTTGGGCAAACCCACCGTCAGAACTTCTCTGCCAGAAACAGAGCAACGGCTTCGAAAGTTCGTGCCACCGTGGAAGATTTGAGAACAAAAACTACAAAATATACAAGGACCTTGCCCCCAACAGCTAAACAGTTATATCCTCTTTTTTTTTTTTTTTTTTTTTTTTTTTTGAGACAGAGTCTCACTCTGTTGCCCAGGCTAGAGTGAGTGCCGTGGCGTCAGCCTGGCTCACAGCAACCTCAAACTCCTGGGCTCAAGCGATCCTCCTGCCTCAGCCTCCCGAGTAGCTGGGACTACAGGCATGCGCCACCATGCCCGGCTAATTTTTTTTATGTATGTTTTTAGTAGGCCAATTAATTTCTTTCTATTTTTAGTGGAGACGGGGTCTTGCTCAGGCTGGTTTCGAACTCTGGACCTTGAGTGATCCTCCCGCCTCGGCCTCCCAGAGTGCTAGGATTACAGGCATGAGCCACCACGCCCGGCCCATCCTCTTTAAGTACACACAGAATAGTTATAAAAATTGACGACGTACCAGGCAGCATAGGAAATTTCACAGAATACAACAGAGCCTGTTCTTCTCAGCTGCCAGGCAATGAGATTAGAATCCATAACGAAGAGAACGTTATATAAAGTTGAATATAGACTTTTAAAATGCACTCCTCTGGCCGGGCACGGTGGCTCACGCCTGTAATCCTAGCACTCTGGGAGGCCGAGGCGGGAGGGTCATTCAAGGTCAGGAGTTCGAAACCAGCCTGAGCAAGGGCGAGACTCCGTCTCTACTATAAATAGAAAGAAATTAATTGGCCAACTAATATATATAGAAAAAATTAGCCGGGCATGGTGGCGCATGCCTGTAGTCCCAGCTACTTGGGAGGCTGAGGCAGAAGGATGGCTTGAGCCCAGGAGTTTGAGGTTGCTGTGAGCTAGGCTGACGTCACGGCACTCACTCTAGCCTGGGCAACAAAGCGAGACTCTGTCTCAAAAAAAAAAAAAAGAAAGAAAGAAATTAGGCCAGGCGCTGCGGCTCACGACTGTAATCCTAGCACTCTGGGAGGCCGAGGCGGGCGGATTGCTCGAGATCAGGAGTTCGAAACCAACCTGAGCAAGAGTGAGACCCCGTCTCTACTATAAATAGAAAGAAATTAATTGGCCAACTAATACATATAGAAAAAATTAGCCGGGCATGGTGGCGCATGCCTGTAGTCCCAGCTACTCGGGAGGCTAAGGCAGGAGGATCCCTTGAGCCCAGGAGTTTGAGGTTGCTGTGAGCTAGGCTGACGGCACTCACTGTAGCCCGGGCAACAGAGCAAGACTATCTCAAAAAAAAAAGAAAAGATGGAAAATGCCTTTGAGACCTGGAGGCGCGCCCGGAACCACGTCTCACAGAAGCCGAGACGGGCCGGGCTGGCGGAGGCCTCGTGGTACGCACAACAGCACAGTTTTGGTGCGGGCGCTCGAGGAACCCCCACAGGTGATTCAGACACCAACAGGTGGAGGGGAGTGGGCGAAGGACGTGAAAAGGCAGAGGCGGGAGAGGAGACCGGACGGCAGTGCGGACGGGAAGAGCTGCTAAAAAGGAGGTGAATCTAAGAGGCCTGGGGGTGAACACATCGTGCAGTCCGGCGGTGAGGGTCAGCGGGGCCGGGTGAGCTGCCACACGCACCAGTCCCCACCCACGGAGCGACCGCCCCGCAGAGCCACGGCTCCGGCTGGCAAGGCTGCAGACGGCAGGCCCTGGGACTCGGTGGTTCTGCTGGCCCCCAAAATGCCCCCACGTGGCCTCTCCACGCACAAGCCAAGCTCCCCCCCGTCCCAGGATTCTGCACGACTGACCAAAGCCGTCTTGTTCTGAGGCGCTGGCAGGGCCGCTTGCTGGTTTGGTTTGCGCTAGGGCCAGTGGACGCTCACGGCCACGCTGGCGTGGGGGCTGGGCTCCCGGCCTTCCCAGGGTGGCCTTGTTTTCCGGAACATTCCCACCTGTGCCGGTGGCCCTGGCGTCATGACCCCAGGATGCTGGGCCTGCAGGTGGCAACAGGGCGTCGTGGAGGCCAGTCGGTGCCACGTGGCCAGTTTCGTTCCGAGTGAGGCCAAAAGCCAGTCTGTGGCCGGGTCCCCGAGCCCCCAGTGAGCCCGGCTGAGCTCGGAGTCGGCCAGTCAGCGTCCGCCGGGAAGGGAGTCCCCTGTCCCAGATGCGCTTGGTCACGCAACACGCACAGACGTCCCGGCGGCTTTCCGCTGTTCCACGGTAATCACGCAGAGTGGGAGCGCTCAGATCTCTTGTTTGCGGGGCGAGAGCCACCAAGGGACCACGATAAGCGCGTGTTTTCTGCAGGAACGTTGAGCTCCCTGCTGGAGGATCGTCTGAATTGTCTTCACAGGGCCGGGCGCGGTGGCTCACGCCTGTAACCCTAGCACTCTGGGAGGCCGAGGCGGGAGGATCGCTCGAGGTCAGGAGTTCAAAACCAGCCTGAGCAAGAGCGAGACCCCATCTCTACTATAAATAGAAAGAAATTAGCTGGACAACTAAAAATATATATACAAAAAATCAGCCGGTCATGGTGGCGCATGCCTATAGTCCCAGCTACTCGGGAGGCTGAGGCAGGAGGATCGCTTGAGCCCAGGAGTTTGAGGTTGCTGTGAGCTAGGCTGATGCCACGGCACTCACTCTAGCCTGGGCAACAATGTGAGACTCTGTCTCAAAAAAAAAAAAAAATCAGTTTCACAGGAAGCAGCAACCAAGGAGCAGCAGCGAAAGATAGAGAACAACGTTGTGTAGACTCGCCAGGTGGTAATTACTCAAGTTCTGTGTATTTCCCCTCCCTCTGGTGCTGCTTACCGCAGTTATCAGGCTTATTTATTTTTAGCTACTGCTCATTCAGGAGAGACCAGCTTTCTGTTTGTTTGTTGTTTTGAGACAGAGTCTCGCTCTGTTGCCCAGGCTAGAGTGAGTGCCATGGCGTCAGCCTCGCTCACAGCAACCTCAAACTCCTGGGCTTAAGCGATCCTCCTGCCTCAGCCTCCCGAGTAGCTGGGACTACAGGCATGCGCCACCATGCCCGGCTCATTTTTTATGTATATTTTTAGTTGTCCAGCTAATTTCTTTCTATTTTTTTTTAGTAGAAAGACAGGATCTCGCTCTTGCTCAGGCTAGTCCCTAACTCCTGACCTCGAGCAATCCTCCCGCCTCGGCCTCCCAGAGTGCTAGGATTACAGGCGTGAGCCACCTTGGCTGACCAAGACCAGCTTTTAAACGTGTGAGCTTTTGTGATTTCTTTCTCGCCCCAAATAAATATCTATTTCCACACCTGGACAGGGTTTGTAATTTGTATTATTGTTTAAAGTGGCCTCCAAATTTCACACACATCTTGAGCCCCTCGGAATCCATCCATTCCCGGCTGTATCTGTGAGTTTCATTTCCTTTTAAAACAATCCGAAGCAGAGAAATAGATAGCTACGTGGATGTTTTTCAGAGCCGGGTGAGGGTGTCTGTAGTCCCCGCGTGCTCCCTGGGTGCTGAGCCGCGGCCAGGCAAAGCCCACCCTGGGGAGGGCCGGCCGCACTGGGATCCATAGGTAAGCGGGAAAGGGGGCGCTGGGGGCTGTGCAGTCTTTCATTTGGATTTTTGCCATTTCCGTAAATTACTGGAATATTTTTTGATGGAGTTTGGGCAGCAGACGCCCCACGGCCAGCACGGCGGGGGGCAGGGGCCAGTGGCCCCAGTGGGGCCGAGGGCAGAGCCTCCCCTGTCCCTGGGGCGTCGTCCCTCCTCGGGGCCTGGCGGGCTCTGCCCGCTGCCCTGCAGACCAGGCCACGGTCAGGCTGCACGGATCCCTCCCACCCCGGAGCCACCCGCGGCCACCAGGGGACACGGGCAGAGTGCCCGTCCACCGTGGAAGGTGAGCAGCATCCAGACGCACACGGCGAGGGAACGCTGGGACTCCTCCTGCGCGGACACAGCGCCCTCGTGGGGCCGCCCCTCAGCACACGCGTGTGGCATGACACGCGTGTGCGACCCCGTCGTGGACGCTGGCAGAGGAGGGACAGTCACCCGCCATCCAGCCGTTCCGAGGGGCTCACTGTCACGGCCCGGGCGAGTCCCTTCCACCCGTTTCCTAGCAGAGCCCCTTGCTGGACGCAGGAGCAGCAGACGAGTGAGGAAGGACGCCGCGGGTGGACACAGGGACTTGCCGCCGCCCGCCGCCCTCTGCACTCCACACGCGACGGAAAGGGAGGCCAGGCCCGCGGACGTGACCGGCAGTTCCGCCGCCAACTCGGTGCCGTCTTCTCCAAGGGGCCAAGGTTCCGGGTTCCCGTGTGCGACGGCCGCCCCCAGCAGCACCCTGTCCCCTGCCTGGCCCTGTCGCCCCGGGTGTGGACCCCACTGTGTGTGTTTGGGGCCTGCACGGCCTTTCCCGCCCATCCCCTGCGTCCCGCGGCCTCAGTCGTCCTTGGGAGCCCAGCACGTGCCACCTCCTGGGGGAGGAAGGGCCCTGCCCGCCCGCCCGCCCGGCCTGCGGGCCTCTCTGGCCAGGCCAGCCCTGGCCGTCCCTGCGTGTCCCAGACGCGGGCGGTGGTGCCTGCCCCCAAGGAGCTGGGTCATTCGCACACTAGGGCCTCTTCCCGCCACGCGGCCTCGCCCGCCCTTCCGGGGGCTCGGCAGGGGCCTGAGGACCGGAGCGAGCGGATCCGCACCCGGCCACAGAGCCCGGGGCGGTGGGGAGCTGCTCCCCAGGAAAGGTCGGCCGTGTTTGTGTTCCGGCTCTTTCTCCTCCCTGAGGTCATGCGAGGCCCGGCTTATCTGAGCACAGAACCTCTTTGTGCCTCGGCTGGCACCGGTCACGATGAATGTCACGCAGAGGGGACGTGCCTGGAGGCCACCTGGACCCGCGTCCCCCGACCCGGCTGCCAACCCGGGGCGCCCCTCCCGGGCCCTGGGCACCCCCACTCCCCAGGCCGGGCCCAGGATGGCGTCGCCGGTGCTGGGCAGCCACGGCCAGCGTGGGGTCCTGGCAGACGGCCTTGGCCAGGACAGGCCACGGACAGTGGGGGAGGGGACACGGCACGGGCACACACGGGGCCCTCAGCCTGGCTCGTCCTCCTGGAGGACCAGCCACCCTCCCGAGCAGCTGGGGCTCGGGGAGCCGGGACGTGAGGCCCAGCCCAGGAACAGCCTCCAAACCTCACTACAGGACTCGCTTTCCCGAAGACCCCAGGAATGAGGGAGAGGGGAGCAGGCGGGAGGGAGGGAGTCCCGAGCCAGGGACCACTGGGAGCGAGCAGCATGGACCTGTCTGGCTCACCTCCTGGGAAACTGAGTCCCAGCCAGGCAGAACCGGGTCTCCCGCTCCAGTCCCGCCCACCAAACAGGCACCTGTTCTGTGGGCGGCAGGAGACATTCGAGGTGGGACCTTCAGCCCGTGAGCCACGTGGGAGGACACGTCCTGCTGTCCCTGCACCCGGCACCTGCCCTGGCCCAGGTGAGCACCAAGAAGCCCCTCTCCAGGTGGGATGTGACGCTAACGTCTGTGCAGCTGTCTGATTCAGAGGAAGGTGCGTCCAGGTGATGGGGCTCGGAGGAGGCTGCCTCAGACGGCTGGTGCCGGGCTTGTGCTCCCTCGGGGAGCTGCCATCCTGCACCCATTCCCCGGGAGAGGGAGGCTGGGCTGGAGGGCCAGGAGGGGCCGAGCTCGCTCAGGGGCCGGCACGGACCCCAGACTCACACCCGGCGCCAGGCAGAAGGCCCGTCTCCCTTCGACCCTGCTGAGCCCTGTGCAGAGCGTCCCTCACGCTGCCCCGTGGCCCAGGGCTGAGATGCACTGCAGGAACCCCTCCCCCTTGGCCTCAGCTGAGATGCACTGGAGGGCCCCTCCCCCACAGCCTCCCCTCCCCCTCCCCCGCGGCCCCAGGCCCACGCCCGGCTGGGGCCCAGCAGAGCCCCCTCCTCAAACGGTCTCCGTCTCTCTCCTCCTTCTGCTCTTGGTTTCTGAGCTGCAGCTGTGACTGTCGGTCAAACGTCCCCACCAGGAACCAGGGGCTACGGACAGGCCGCCCCCTGCGTGGGGACACGTGAGGGTTTTAGCTCCTGCTTCTGAGTTTTCTGCACTTCCTCGGTCACCTGTGTGACCACATCAGAAGGGCTTGGCACCGAGGAGAGCACAGTGTATCTGTGTTATAGACAATTTTATATTTTTAAGAAAAAATACAGAAACCTCTGCATCCAGTTCCCTCTTCCTCACCCCCTAAAAAAATGCAAAAAATACAAATTGTCTATGTCACACACCCCCCCCAAATAAGAGCTCCTTAGGGCCTTACTGGGCTGCTGCTGGGTATTTAATTAATTTGGGACAATTCTCCCCATCTCATTTGCTCCCCATTTAACCTGTGGCCGGCAGCGTCCTGCAGGGCAGCTGGTCTCTGCCGTGTGCGTCGTGCACTCTTGGGGGGCTCCGGGCACCTCGCAGGCCTAGTGAGACTGGCCCCAGCAGTACCTGGACAGGTGCGCACACCGGGACGCTGTTCGAGCAGGAAGTCAGGGCCATCGGGGCCTCGGGAGGCTCCGTGTACGGCTGACCCAGACCCCGGCCCCTCCGTCCACCCCATGTCCTGGGGGACTAAGGGATGAGGGCCGTACTCCGGCCCAGGGCAAGTCGCACTGCGCTGGCGTGGCCGTCCCTCCGGTCTGCGACTGCTCCGGAACGGGCCGGGAGTCCTGAGAAAAACACGCAGGGGGCACCTGAGACCCCAGCAGAGGCCCCCGTGGGGAGGGGCCCACCCCGGGACCCTCAGGGAGAGAGGCAGGGGGCACCGGGGTCCTCGAGGACACCAGGGACGCCCGTCTGACCCTGGACCCCGGCCACGTGGGCCGACGCCTGGCCAGGCTGACCCAGCAGTTCGAGGCCGAGCACGGTGCCCAGTGTGGGTGCCGCCGTGTGTGCCTGAGCCAGCTGCACTGTAGACGGGACAGTGACAGCGGGGGGTGGGGGGGGCATGGGAGTGGGGGATGAGGGTGGGAGATGGGGGTGTCCGGGGATGGGGAGCGACAATTGCTGTGAGTGTCATGGGGAGCGTGGTGCTGGGCAGCAGGGAGAGGTCGGGGGTGGGGGTGGGGGTGGGGCCTCGGGACGGCCACTGGCCACCGGCCACCATCGGGGGCAGCGCCACTGCCGATTCCCAGCCACGGAGCTCAAGGAAGCTTGGCAAGCAGCGGGCTGTGTCTTCAGACCTGCAGCAACTGACCTTTAAACATCAGAGGCGAAGCACGCTCGTCTCAAAACGTTTAGGGCCTCACCCCTACGATTGTGCATGTCACTGTGCCGGTGGACAGCCAACATCAACACTGCGTGCTCACTGGCCTCGCCAGCTTGGCCGTTCCATGGGGGAGGGTATCAAGCCATTGTGCAGGCCACTGTGCCCAGGGAAAGCCGGCAGTGACAACTGTACACGATGGCCCTGCCAGCTTGGTCGTTCCATGGGGAAGGGTATCAAGCCATCGTGCAGGTCACTGTGCCCATGGAAAGCCGGCAGTGACAACTGTACACGATGGCCCTGCCAGCTTGGCCATTCTATGGGGAAGGGTATCAAGCCATCGTGCAGGCCACTGTGCCCAGGGAAAGCCGGCAGTGACATCTGTACACGATGGCCTCGCCAGCTTGGCCGTTCCATGGGGAAGGGTATCAAGCCATCGTGCAGGTCACTGTGCCCATGGAAAGCCGGCAGTGACAACTGTACACGATGGCCCTGCCAGCTTGGCCATTCTATGGGGAAGGGTATCAAGCCATCGTGCAGGTCACTGTGCCCAGGGAAAGCTGGCAGTGACAACTGTACACGATGGCCCTGCCAGCTTGGTCGTTCCATGGGGAAGGGTATCAAGCCATCGTGCAGGCCACTGTGCCCATGGAAAGCCGGCAGTGACAACTGTACACGATGGCCCTGCCAGCTTGGCCGTTCCGTGGGGGAGGGTATCAAGCCATCGTGCAGGTCACTGTGCCCGTGGAAAGCCGGCAGTGACATTTCTGCACGCTGGCTGCAGGTGGCGTGGACGTGAGGAAGTGAAACTGGTCACCAGCTCGAAGCCCCTGGCGCCAGACGGGGGACCAGGCCGGTCCAGCATCTTCCAAGGTCAGTTCAACCACAGCCCTTCTGTGGCCCCAGGGAGCCAGAGCTTTCTTCACCCCCATTCTCAGAGATTCCTGCCTTCCCTCCCTCCCTCCCTTCTGATTTTAGGGGATGGGTGAGCTGCTTTGTTCCTGCAGATGCCACCCCAGAGCCGGGTGGGCGCTAACCGGGCTGTCACCCCTCAGCGAAGAGCTTCAGCCCGAGCTCTGCTGCAGCCGGCCAGCAGTGGCCAATCCCTGTGAAACTGCTGCTTTTGTTCTAGGAACATCTTTAAGTTCTCCCTCCCTCCTCTCCCCCGGCGGTGGGGCAGAGTCACTTCGGGGTCACCTCTGACCGCTGCCTTCCACAGCTCAGGGACAACAGCGTAGGCACCACGATGCCACGCCGTGGCGTTCACCATTTACCCGGGCGGCCCCGTGATTTCAACGCACCTGCGGGCTGTGCCGCCCCGTGGGCGCCATCCGGCTTCGGAACACCCCCACCGCCACCCCACGACAAAGGCCCTCCCGCCCCGGCAACCCATTTCCAGCTGCACCCACCCCCACGCCCACCCCGGACGCAGGAGCCGACTTGCACCTTGGAGGGCCCCTCCATTCCGGGCCCTTCCGAGAGTGGGGCCGTGCACCTGTGGGCTCCGACCCCGAGCGTGACGGTTTCGGGGTTCCCCCGCGCCGTCTGTGGCACCTGTGGGTGCGTCACGCAGAACAACGACGCTCCTTCGTGCGGAGAGGTCGAACTTCGCCCGCGCGTCCCCTGTCGATAGGCGCTGGGGTCGCCTCCACCCCGTGGCTGCGACGGCCCCTGCGAACTCCCGCACCCGGGTTTCGCGAGGGCGAGTCTCCCGCGTGCTCGGCTGTCTCGTGCGCGCCCCGGGGAGGAGCCGCTGGGCCGCGCTAGATGCGCCGTCCCGGCCACGGCCGGGGGGTCCCCGGAGGCTGCGCCGTCCACGCCGCCGCAGCGCCAGGGCCCCTCTCTCCACGTCCCCGCGACACACGTGCCGCTGTCCCTTCTGGGGCTGGCGCCGTCCTCGTGGGCGTGAGGCGCTGGCTCACTGCGGGTTTGATGGGCGTTTCCCTGACGACCAATGACGTTGAGCGACTCGTGGGGCTCACCACGCCCACCCTTGATCACCAAGCACAGGTGAGCGCCCCAGAATGCTTGCCCCGCCCCGCCCCGCTCCCTCCGCCTCTCTCCATCCGGGCTAAGCTAAGCCCCCGCCGGCCCCCCGCCAGCCCTGGGCTCCCCCAGGCCACGGTCTTCTCGGAGGTTGTTTCCTTGTGGGGGTGCCGCCTCTCCCCCCCCACCCACCCCCGGGTCTCGGCGCAAATGCCGCTTCCTCCGAGAAGCTCGCCTGGGCCCAAGAAGGAAGGAGTCAGACCCGCTGTGCCCGGACGCGCTTCTCGGGGTTGAGACTTGTGGGGGGTGGGGGTCACGGCCGTCTGCCTCCCCTGGCCGGAGCCGCCGTGGCCTGCCTGGCCCCTGCCCCGCCCCGGAGTGGCGCGCGGAACGGGCGCGTGCGCACGCTCGGCTTCCAGGACAGCGTCGGCGACGAGGACACGAGGCAGAGGGAGGCACACAGCGAGGACCGTGTTGGGGCCTCTGGTCTATTTGGCGGCGGCAGGTGAGCAAGGGCAGCACGGCTGCTGCAGTGGGGGGGGGGCGCCCGGGAGGGCACGGGGGAGGGGCCTGGCTTGGTGCACCCTCCCTGCCCATCCCTCTGCCCCCTAGAGCGTCCCTCTGAGGTCAGAGACCCTCCAGCGTCACGCCGTCAGTGGCCTGGGGTCACCAAACACTTCTGAACGGCCGCTGGACGGAAGAGCTGTCTTCTGGAACAATGCTCCCGGGGTCTGGGAGGACCACAAGTCGGAAAGAAAGAGCAGAGGACGCTGGGTCTCATGGCAGGATGGTGTGCGCACAGGACGCTGCGGGGAGGACAGGGGCTATGAGTGGGCCGGCTGGGGGGGTGGGGGGACACATCCGCCACAAGCATGTCCCGGGGGGCCACGGCATCGCCTGGTCGGGCAGCACTTGTGCCACCTTCTGCAGTCTGCGCGAGGCCCCGCACAGGCCAGGAAGTGCGCTCAACTCCAGGTCTTTAAAAATGCATCCGGGGAAAACGGACCCTTTGGTCTCACTCCCTTGTTATGTTTTATTTTTATTTATTTATTTTTTAGACAGAGTCTCACTCTGTTGCCCCAGCTAGAGTGAGTGCCGTGGCGTCAGCCTAGTTCACAGCAACCTCAAACTCCTGGGCTCAAGTGATCCTCCTGCCTCAGCCTCCTGAATAGCTGGGACTATGCGCCACCATGGCTGGCTGATTTTTTTCTATGTGTTTTTGGTTGTCCAGCTGACTTCTTTCTATTTTTAGTAGAGACGGGGGCCTCGCTCTTGCTCAGGCTGGTTTCAAACTCCTGACTTTGAGCGATCCTCCCACCTCGGCCTCCCAGAGTGCTAGGATGACAGGCGTGAGCCACCGCGCCCGGCCTCCCTCTCCTGTCAATCAGCTGCCTCGTGGGCCCAGGCAGGCGAAGCCTGGGTCAGGATTTACCGTCTTTCGGGAGAACGACAGCGGCCTCGCTGAGCGCCAAGACGTCGCACTTGTCCATGAATTCTTTCAGATTCTGGAAGCTCGATACATTCTGTCTGTCTGCGGTCGGGGGTCAAGCCCACGCATCAGGGACTCCACCCGGCCATCGGGGGGCTCACGCTGACCCCCACCCGGGGAGAAGCCACCACCCCATGAGCGAAGGAGCAGCTGGCCGGCCACGACTGGCAGGAGCCTGCACCCCCATTCCAAGGCCTGAACACGCCCACCCCTCGGCTGAGACCCAGGACCCCCCTCCGGCCCCAGTAGGCTGCTCCTACCCGTGTACCCCGAGTGCTGACTTGGGTCCCATCCGGCCACCTCCACGTGCCCCCCATCCGGGGCAGGCCCTGCCCAGACCCCTCCCACACCTCCTCCCCCTCCCTGGCACCCAGGACTTTGGAACCTCGACCCGCCACCAGCTGCCCCTCTCCCGTGCCCTCGCTGGCCCCCCAGGCTCCTCCTCCTCCCCCCTCCGCGCCCCCCCATAGCACTCACGGAAGAGCAGCAGGGTCTTGTGGTTGCGGTCTGCACGGCCCAGCTGCAGGTAGACCAGGCCATAGGTGTAGTCGGTGGACACCACGCGGAAGGCCTTCACCCCTCTCACTGGAAGAGACCCCGGGGGGCTGGGAGGCCCTGCGGCTGCAGCCCTGAGCTCCGGGACCCAGCCAGGGCAGGCGGCGGGAGGGAGCAGGGGCCGCACCCCCACCTCACCCCCCAGGCCTGGCCAGCCCAGAGCCAGCCTGACCCCCCTGCCCCCACCTTTCTCTCAGCCCCCCATACGCACAGGTGTTGCGGAACACGGCCTTCTTCCTGTCCTTCTTCAAGGTCACCTCCTGGGACTGGCACCCCTGCGGCCTGCGGGGAGGCAGGGGCTGCAGCCTCCAGCCTGCGAACCCCTCCTCCTGCCCTCCGGCCACTGAGCCCCCCAGGAGAATGTCTGGGCCCCTCTCCTGCTCCCCCTGGACCTGGGGGAGGCAGGGGCCTGGGGGCTGGTGGCCATCTGGGGCTAGCGGGGGTCTGGGGGTGCTGGGGTCTGGGGGTGGCTGGGGTCTGGGGCTAGTGGGGGTCTGAGGGTGGCTGGGGTCTGGGGCTAGTGGGGGTCTGAGGGTGGCTGGGGTCTGGAGCTAGTGGGGTCTGGGGGTGGTTGGGGTCTGGGGCTAGTGGGATCTGGGGGTGGCTGAGTCTGGGGTTGGCTGGGGTCTGGGGGTGGCTGGGGTCTGGGGCTAGTGGGGGTCTGGAGTAGCTGGGGTCTGGGGGTGGCTGGGGTCTGGGGCTAGTGGGGGTGTGGGGGTGCCTGGGCTCTAGGGATGGCTGGGGTCTGGGGGTTGTTGGGGTCTAGGGGTGGCTGGGGTCTGGCGGTGACAGGGGCTGGGGGTGGCTGGTGCCTGAGGTGGCTGGGGCCTGGGAGTGGCTGGGGTCTGGGGGTGACTGGAGTCTAGTAGTGGCTGTTGCTGGGTGTAGCTGGGTCTGGGGGTGGCAGGGTCTGGTGGTGGCTGGGGTCTGGGAGTGGCTGGGGTCTTGGGGTGCCTGAGCTCTGGGTGTGGCTGAGCTCTGGAAGTGGCTGGGGTCTGGCAGTGGCCGTGGCTGGGTGTGGCCGGGTCTGGGGGTGGCTGGGGCCTGGGAGTGGCTGGGGCCTCGCAGTGGTGGTAGGGGGAGCCTGGGTCTGGGGTGGTGGGGGGCAAGCTCCCCAGTGTTTTCTCTGCCCCCACCCTGGCTGGCTGGAGGCTCTGGGTGGGGCCTTCTCCGTGTGGCCGGGGCCTGCCGCCCGGCTCGGGGACACAGCAAACTGCACCCCCATGCCCGGACTGCAGCTTCTGCCAACATCTGCCCTGTGCGCTGTCGGGGGCAGGGGAAGTGGGGGGACAGCCCTCCCGCCTCCGGAAAGGGGCTGCCCCTCGCCGTGGGGGAGGGCGTGCTGGGCCCCCACCAGTGCCCACTCACCGGCTAAAGGCGACGACCACCTTGAGCTGGGCCCTCTTGTGCACCCGCAGCACGGACGCCCCCAGCTTCCTCTTGTCTCTGGCCGGCAGGAACCCCTGCGTGTCCGTGGCGACAGCCAGAATATACCAGAAGCCTGAAAGCTTCAGGGGAGGTTGGGGGGACAGTGTGGACCGTGGCCCCCGGCCAAGAACCCGGCAGACAAGGGAGCCGTGCCCTGCGCCCGGCCCCACCATGGCGCACCTGCAGGCGGGCTGGCAAAGGCTGCCCCCAGAGTCTGCCCAGCACAGTTCCAGAACCTTCTACTGACCAGAGCCGTCTCCCACCCCAGGACATGCCCCCCATTCTGCATCCCACTACCCCCTCCATGTCTCCCAGGGCCTCTGCACCCTGACCCCTCTTGGGGTGCTGGCCCTGGGCCCTGCACCTCTTGGGGTGAGAGGAGAGACTGTGCCACAGGGCATGTGTCCGGGCTGCCCTGCCGCCGTCTCCAGTCTGGGTGGCCCGTGCCCCTCTCACCTTGTTCCAGTTGAGGGTGTGGGCCTCCTTGGGTTTCTGCTCCTGTGGCAGGGGCCTCACGGCCAGGGCCGGAGCCAGCACCAGCAGCAGGACCGGCTGCCCCGGCCTCATCCTCTCCCTCCCTCCTCAGCCAGCCGGGCTGGACACGGCGTTTAAATCTCCCTGTGCCCGCCCCATGGTGGGCGTTGGGCCTGGGCTGGGCCGGAGGGGGGGGGGTTCGGGCTCGGCGGGCCCCAGGTGCTCGGCCTTGGCAGCCCCCAAAGGCAAGTGAAGCCACGTGTGCACCCGTCATATCCCTGGGCCGTCTCACCTGGGCAAGATGGGTGCTCACCTTAGACCCCCCCCCAAGTGAGAGGCAATAGGCTGGGGCTTCTCAGGGCCGGGTGGGCGTGCAGAGTGCTCTCTCTGCGACCCCGGCTCAGACCTGGCCACCTGTTCCAGGCCTCACTGGCAGAGCCTGAGCAGGTGCCGGCAGGTGGGCGGGGCTGGATGAGCGTGTGCACAGGCAGGTGGGTGCTCGGGGAGCACGCGTGTGCCTGCCCAGCCTGGAGGGCCGAGTCACCTTGTGGGCACCCCACCTCCGTGAGGACGGCAGGCAGCCCCCAGCCTGCGTCCTGCCCAGCAGCTCCTGGGCCTGCGCCTCTCCCGGGACTCCCAGCAGCGCGGCCCCCAGAACGCGGGGTTACCCGTGGGTGCAGGCCCTCCAAGACCCCAGGCCCCGCAGCAGCCAAAGCCCGGGCCCAGGAGAGTCAAGATCCCTCCCAGGCCCCCAGGTGGGTCCAGCACCTGCGGCAGCCCCCTCGCCCTGGGCGGGCCGTGGACACCAGTGCCAGCTTCCTCGAGGGCCCCACGTTGGGTCCGGGCAGGAGAAGTGGCTGTGGCCCGTGATGTCCCCAGACCAGCCACCCCCTCCGCCCGGGGCCTGAGCGAGCTGCCCCGACCCAGAGGAGCCCCCGGGAGGGGTCAGGTGCAGCCTCTCATTGGATGGCTCTGGGTCCTGTGGTTTGGCCCCTGGTGATGTCCACTGGCCCCGTGCCTGTCTCCCTGGGCGGATCAGAGCCCACCTGGCCCCTCTGCCTGCCCGTGGGGCACCACCTGGCTCACGCTCGAGACGTTGGCGGGTTTCCTTGCAAATCACTTTATTCTGATCTGGATTGGGGGGGGGCCTGACCGACTTCCACCGGGACTCGGCGGGCAAAGTTCCCGAGAGCTGCAGCTGTCACTGAAAACCCAGAACAAGAGTGTGGGGACCCCGGCTCCCCAGCGGGGCCCCCCAAGCCCTCAGCCCCTTCAGGGCAGTGGAGCCACCAGCCCCGCCTACTTGGGGGAGGGTCCAGGGGTGTGGGCGGTCCCTCCTGCCCCCTGGGGGCTGGGGAGGTGCTGGAGATGGCGGCTTACCTGCAGGATCCTGTGTGCGCAGGTGACTAGAGGGGGAGGCGAGACGGGCTGTGAGGTCCGGCTGTGCCCAGGGCCCCGTCCCTGCCGCAGGCCTCGCCTGGCAGAGGCCAGGAACGGGCCCCAGGTCTACGCCACCCGTCACAGTCCTCGGGCACTGGCCCGGGCCACCCCTGCGGCCACCTCGGGGACACTCACGGTCCTTGCGCAGCTGGGCCTGCTGCTGAGACAGGAAGCCCAGGCCACGGCTCCACTTGGAGAAGAGCCCCAAGGCCTCCTGGCTGGCCGTCTCGTTCCGACCTGCGGGCGGGGGGCGGGGGTGGCAGCTCTGAAGGCAGGGAGGGGATGGGGGATGGGGCGGGGAGGGGTCCAGGGTCAGGGGGCCGGGGAGAGGCCCTTGCGGCCACTCACTGTACAGCTCCACGGTGTTGAAGGCCTCGTCCCCAAACTCGAGCTGGGTGAAGATGATGGCGTAGTCTCTGAAGTTGGTGCCCAGCACGCGGTACTCCAGCACGCCCAGGGCTAGAAGACAGCCCGGCCCCCAGCACGGTCACTGTCCGGGGGCCGCTGAGCGGGTCTGGCCACCTCGGGGGGCCAGCACAGGGCGAGAGCCGTCAGACCCCGGGAGACCCCTCCCGGGGGCCCAGAGCCCCCAGGTTCTGTCTCCCCCAAACCCCACCCGGCGCCCGAGTGGAGCGGCTCAGTGACTGACGGACAGACGAACGGACGAGCCCTGGCCCAGCCCCATCCCTGAGGGAACAGACGGCCGCCGGCCGGGCACGCGGGCCGTGCAGCCGTCTGGGGCGGAGACCTGGCTGGGCAGCGTGGCGCAGCCCGAGCTCCCTGCGCCCCCTGCACCTGCCGGCGGCCCTGGCCAAACCAGGCTCTCTAGCTCCCCGGAGAAGAGCCACACAGAACTCTCCGGAGTGGAGCTGGGCCCTCCCTGCCGGTCACCGGCGCCTGTGGCCACACTTACAGGGGTTCTCAAACACCCATCCAGAGCTTTGTTTCTGCAACTCCACGACATTCTGGTTGCACCCCTCCATCCTGCAAAAGAAAAGCCCCCCGCCCCCAGCGCAAGGTCAAGACCCCGCGACCCCGGGCCAGGAAACAGGAGCTCGGTGGTGGCCGCAGAGGGAATTCCATGTTCTTGGTGCCCCCAGTTACTCGGAAACCTGCCCTGGGTCAGTCTGCCCCGTCTGGGTCACAGGTGGCCTCCAGGGTGGGGGGCCTGGGCAGCAAGACCCCTCGTTCCCCTGCCGAGCCCTGTGGCTCCAGCTCTCCACACGGGACATGGCAGGAGCCCCGGACCGGGGGCGGGAGGTGAGTGTGTCTCCGGGGAGAGGCCCCCGGGCTCCCTGGGCTGCCTGTCCACAAACGAGCGACCCGGTAAGGTCAGGTGTTTGCTCGGAGAGAGGGGCTGGTGCCCAGGTGCACGCCGGGAAAGGCCGGTGGGAGCTGCCGCCTCCACGCAGACCTGCCCCTGCCTGCGCTGCGGCCAGGAGGGGCGGCACCTCGGGGAGGGGGGAGGGCCTCGTGCCTGGCGTGGTGGCGCAGCCTGCCGGGGGTGATGCCTTGGTGCCACCACCAGGCCCTCCGCCCGGTGAAAACAGACGGGTGCTGACACCTGCCACAGCCCGGCTCCCCCGCCCCGCCCCCAGGTGGCCTGGCCTCCCCGGCCTCGCACGTGGTCTGCCGTGGTGAGCACGCACTCATGGCTCTGTGGGCCGAGACAGGCTTGGCAAATGGCCACGGGGCCCCGTTCTGTGGGGTTCATGCTGCAGAAGAGTCAGGGGCTCTCAGGCCCGGGGCACGAGCTGACTCTCGGGACCGTGCTCGAGAGGATCTGCACAAAGGGGAGGCTTGCCCCACTCTGCAAGAGCCCCCAGCAGGGGTGACCAAGGACAAGTGGCACAGGCGGGGGGGGGGGGGGGGGGGAGGGGGTGTCAGAGGCCGCCCGGCTGCGACCTCCAGCGCATGCGTCCTGGCCGGACGCCAGCCAGGCCCTGGGTCCTGGGACGCAGACGGGAGTGGCGGGGCGGAGGGCGGGCAGCTTGGAGCACAGCCCGGGCAGGCGAGCAGGTCCACGGGGCTCTCGCCTGAGCCGGCCGGGCCCGGCCTGTGGGACCCTTGGCCAAAGACACCTGCCAGGAAGCCCGGGCGGGGCCCGGCGCACACGGGACACGGCCTCACTCACCCGTGCCGGGAGGACAGCACCTTCAGCTTGTTTTCTGGAGTGAGCGTCACCATGACACCCTCAATGTTCCTCAAGTCCTTGTCCACGGCAAAGTCCCTTTCCCGGGAGGCCACAGCCAGGACATACCAGGGCCCGAGAAGCTGCATTGAGGGCGTTCAGTGAGACAGCCCCCCTCGGAGACCCCCGGTGCTGTCCCAGAGCCCCGGGGCCCCCCATGCAGGCCTGGCGCCCACCCCCGCCATCCCTCGGCCTGGGCTGGCATCGGGGGACCCAGGAGCCAGGCGGTCTCGGAGGAGGGGCCCGGCCAGACCCACTGCGGGGCCCACGCTGAGCAAACCGCGCTGTGCACCCCCACGGTGCACCTGCTTGGGGTCCAGCCTGCCCAGCCACACCGCCTGGGCCCTGGGCACGGAGGCCAACACCAGGAGAAGGCCCAGCAGGAGGCCCCCCATCTGCCCGGAGGCCCTCACGCCCCAGCACACACGGGCCAGGTCGCGCGGGCCCTCCAGGCCCTGGAAACCGTTTATAGGGCCCCGAACGCCTCCATGTGGGCGGCGTTTAACCACAGGGCACTGTCCCGGGGCCTCTTGCAACGTGGCAGAATCACCCAGGGGGGTATTATGCCGGGGGGACCTCTGTCCATGGGCATGCCCCCTGCAGAGCCGAGACAGGTGCCGGAATGTTCCAGAACAAGCACCCTAAACCCGGGCCGTTCGCCTCCCCCTCCCCGGGGATCCGACCCTCTCCCGTGCCGAGTCTGGGAGGCAGGAGGCCCCGCTGTCCACCGCCAGGCCCGTCCGGAGGCCACGCCAAGTCCAGGAGAGGCACAGACTGGGCAAGGACAAGTAGTTCTTCCAGAAACTGCGGTCGGGGTATCTTTTGTTCCCATCGTTAGAGGTACAAAAAGTCCCAAAAGTGTTCCTTCCTGGCCTGCCCACCTCCCGCTCTTCGTGCCGGGCCTCCCGCCCCCAGCCGGCACCCGCCAGCCAGGCCAGGCCGTTCCCGCCACCCCCGCACCCCTTCCGGGCTGCCCGCTCTGCAGCCTGGGCTTCGCCCCCGGCCGTCCCGGACTCAGAGGACAGACGGGCTCCGCAGGGTCTGTCTGAGCCCCCGAACCCCTCGGGGTGGCCGGGAGGGTTTGAGGATCCCTCAGCCACCTGCCGAGGCCACAGCCTTGGGCCTCGCCCTTCGCGGGTTCACCGTCCACCCGCCGGGTGCACTGAGCCTCTCTGCCCAGCCGCAGGCCCCTCTCAGCCAGGCGCAAATCGAGACCCGGCCCCTAAACGCCAGCCGGCTGCCGTCCCTCGGGGCTGTGGCCCCGAGGCTGTGCCACGGCCAAGCGGGCAGGGGAGGAAACCACGACCCCCCGGGGGACAGAGGCAAAGGCTGTTTCCCCAGAGCCCACCTCCAGAGGTGGCCGCGTGGCCCCGTCCCTGCGTTTGGCGGGACCCCCAGGCGAGCGGGGACGGAAGCTCCCCAGTGGGGCCGCAGGTGGCTCTTCGAGGGATCAGCCAGGGCCTTTCACTTTCTGTGCGTGGCCCTAAGTCGGAAGCGGAGAGGAAACTTAGGGGAGCGGCCAGTGACGGCTCACGTCCTGGCGCTTTGGGGCCGATGGCGGGAGGGGGGCACTGGTAGCCTCCGGCTGTACCTGGAGATAGCAGCCGACTTCCCGCCAGGTGGCTCGCTGGGCCGGGGCTGCTGGGTGTGGGTCTGGGCCCTCCGCCTTCCGACTTCCACTCACCGGGTTGCCAGCTGGGCAACAGAGCATGACCCTGTCTATACAAAAAAAATAGTAAAAAAAAAAAAAAAATAGCCAGGCCTGGTGGTGTGCACCTGTGGACCCAGCATTTTGGGAGGCCGAGGCAGGAGGATTGCTTGAGCCCAGGAGTTCAAGGCTGCAGGGAGCTGTGATCACTCCTGCCTTGGGGACGGAGAGAGACCCTATCCCTAAAAAAGAAAAAAAAAAAGTGCAGGAGAGAAGTACAGGGTCCTTTAAGATAAAAGAGAACCAGCCAGGCACGGTGGCTCACACCTGTCACCCTAGCACTCTGGGAGGCTGAGGCGGGAGGATCACTTGAGGTCAGGACTTGGAGACCAGCCTGAGCAAGAGCAAGACTCCGTCTCTACTAAAAATAGAAATTAATTGGACAACTAAAAATATATAGAAAAAATTAGCCGGGCATGGTGGCGCAGGCCTGTAGTCCCAGCTACTCAGGAGGTTGAGGCAGGAGGATCGCTTGAGCCCAGGAGTGTGAGGTTGCTGTGAGCTAGGCTGACGCCACGGCACTCACTCTAGCCTGGGCAACAGAGTGAGACTCTGTCTCATAAAAAAACAAACAAACAAAAAAAAAAAAAACCAGAAAAATTCCTCGGGGCCTCCAGGAAAAATGATGGAATTGATTTCGAAGGTGAAGGAGGAGCTGGCGTGAGACTCTCTAGGAGCGATGTACAGAGGGAGCCCAGCGGGCGGGTGCACCAAACCCTGGCAGACCCTCACCCTCCCTCGATGTGTCCTAGAGCACGTGGACACAGTAAGCAAAACAGAGACGGCTCAGAAAACGTTATGCCGTAGATCTGTGGATTTACATGTAATTTTTATCTCACTAGTACAGAGTAAAACATGCACGGAAATGGATCGTTTGTTAGGCCACAATGAAAGCATCAGTCAGTTTCTTACATCAGAAATATTACACAAACAGCCCTCTCTGATCACAGTACAATAAAACTGGGATACTTTAAGCATGATAGTTAAAAAAATACTCTTGACACTACTCATGGATGAAAAGAAAAATACAGACTGAGATGATAGAATTCCGTTAAAATAAGTATAATAAAAATACAACGTGAACGGTGACCGGAGGAAAAGTCATACTTTAAACGTTCTCACCATGAAAGAAATGAAAGAATGAAAATAAATGCATTAAATTCCCAACTCAGAGGCTAGGAAAGGGACAACAAAGCAGCAAAAGGAAATCACGAGGAAGGAAATCCGGGACGTCTCCGAGTAATTATAGTTTCGCTTCCAGGCCGGGGCAAGATAGCACCCACCCGCGCACAGCTATTCGTGGGAGCGTTGTTTGTAACTGAGAACTATGAGAAACCACCTGAATGTCCACGCACGGAAGACCCGCCAGATAAGACTCTGCAGCCACAGTCGAGCCACGAGCGGTTGTAAATCCACAAGGACGGCCTCTGCGAACTGAGCTGCAGGGCCAGGCTGGGCTGCAAAGCAGGGAAGCAATGCGCCGAACGGCAGGTAAGACGTACACAACTTTTCCTGTAAGACCGAAGGGAAATTTTAAAAATGCACATGCGGGCCGGGCGCTGCGGCTCACGCCTGTAATCCTAGCACTCTGGGAGGCCGAGGCGGGCGGATTGCTCGAGGTCAGGAGTTCAAAACCAGCCTGAGTAAGAGCGAGGCCCCGTCACTACTATAAATAGAAAGAAGCCACCGGGGCGCGGTGGCTCACGCCTGTAATCCTAGCACTCTGGGAGGCCGAGGCGGGCGGATTGCTCAAGGTCAGGAGTTCAAAACCAGCCTGAGCGAGACCCCGTCTCTACCATAAAAATAGAAATTAATTGGCCAACTAATATATATAAAAATCAGCCGGGCATGGTGGCTTGTGCCTGTAGTCCCAGCTACTCGGGAGGCTGAGGCAGGAGGATTGCTTGAGCCCAGGAGTTTGAGGTTGCTGTGAGCTAGGCTGACGCCATGGCACTCACTCTAGCCTAGGCAAGAAAGCGAGACTCTGTCTCAAAAAAAAAAAAAAGAAAGAAAGAAAGAAATTAATTGGCCAACTAATATATATAGAAAAAAAAAACTAGCTGGGCATGGTGGCGCAGCCTGTAGTCCCAGCTACTTGGGAGGCTGAGGCAGGAGGATCCCTTGAGCCCAGGAGTTTGAGGTTGCTGTGAGCTAGGCTGACGCCATGGCACTCACTCTAGCCTGGGCAACAAAGCGAGACTCTGTCTCAAAAAAAAAAAAATGCACATGTGCACGTTTATTTCTGCAAAAAGAAACACAAGAAGTAGGAATCGGAGTCTAAGGAGACTGGTTCCCCACGCAGGGTGAGCTGGAATGTGCAGCTTGACTCTGGAATCACGGTGGTTTGGTATAGCACACTCAAAAATAAAATGCGCAAATCCTTAAAATGCAGTGCAGTTGTGGTGTGAGTAAATGCCATAGCCACACCGAAGGGAAAAAAAAAGAGCTACCCTGAGTATCTTTTGGACAGAGTACGTTTTGCTCTGCATTCTCAAGCTAAAGACTGAAGAAGCTGTGAAACACAGAGTTCCAGTTAGCAGGTTTGCTTTTCCTGGTGGTTTGGACGAGCAGTTCTGAAGCTATTTCCACCTGCTCCAGGGTAGATCAGGTGAGTGAATACATGGAAGGGAATGGGTTTTCCAGTGTTGGAAAAGAGAGTCGCAAATGCAGAGGAGAAGAAGGAAGGGGGGTGTCCACGCTCTGCCTGCTGAGAAGGTTAAGATGCAACTGCCTCCCAGTGAGAGCAAAACTGAGCACACCAAGCACTCGGATCTTGGTTTTTAAAACACTGTTCTGTGCAAAAGGAACCAGGACTCCTTGGAGAAATTATCCGGAGCCTGTGTCGCAAAAAAACGTAAGAGGAACTTGGAATGTTTTTGGTGCCAGAAGCAAATGTGCTCAAGGCATCGTGGGGGTGTCACACTCTGAAGCTGCCTGGAAGGCACTCCCACTGGGTGGATCTGAGCATCAGAATCAACGATAGTACCGGGTTTCCCAGAAAATAAAACAGGGTCTTATATTTACTTTTCCTCAAGAAGACAGCCTAGGGCTCATTTTCAGGGGACGTGTTTTTTTTTTTTTTAGTACGGTACAACAATCTACGTTTATTCAAATAGAGTTAAGTTGTCTTCTTCTGGAACATCATCATCACTCTCCAAACCCCGAATTCCATCCTGAATGTCTTGTGACTCTATTTCCGTTAGAACCAACGGCCCCAATCTCTCATGTGGAGCCATAGAGCTCTCATGGGGCAGATGAGAAGGGCTGCTCGTCTTCTTTACCGATGTGCGACGACATGCACGAGTTGTGCAGATGCGCTGTGTAGCCACGCCTGTCACCAGGTCTTATTTTCGGGGTAGGGCTTCTATTGTGCAAACACTTAGAAATCCTGCTAGGGCTTATTTTATGGGCAGGTCTTATTTTCAGGGAAACATGGTAATAGACTGTAGCCTACATAAGGAAGTAAGAGCCCTGCATCCACCTGGTGTAGATAAACAAGTAAACAGAGGAGAGGAGAATCGTGTGCTCATAGGACCCGGGCAGACCCCAGCCCTGGCGCACAGCTGTCCTGCTGGTGGATCCGTGTTGCCGTCTACCATCATTTCCTTCTCCTGGACAACATCCTTAGCACTTACCTGTCGTACGGAATATGCACTAGACATAAATCCTCTCCACTTCCTTTTGTCTCCAAATATCTTTATTTCACCCTCCTATTTGAAGGGCATTTTCCCTGGGCACAGAACTCGAGGTTGAGTCTTTCCTTTTGGCAAAGATGCACTTCCATTGTCCCCTGGCTTCTACTGTCTGCCGCGAGAAGTCAGCCGTCGTGTCCCCTGCCGTGACCTGTCTTTTATCCACGGCTCCTGTAAAATTTTCTGCTAATCATGGTTTGCAGTACTTCGAAGACGGTGTCCCTGGCTGGGGATTTTGTGAGGCTTTTTCCTTTATTTTATCTTGCTTAGGTTTCTCTGAACTTATGGGGTCTCTAAGATGATGTCTTCTGTCAAGTTTGGGGGTATTTTGGCCACCATTTCTTCAGATAATTTTTCTGCCCAATTCTCATTCTCTTTTCTTTCTGGGACTATGTTACAGGTTTGATCTTGCCCCTCCCCCCCAGGTCTCAAGGTGCTGTCAACCACTCCCTTCTCTGTCCCTCAGATTGGACAGCTTACATTGCTTTGTGCTCAAATTCATGGACACTTTCTTTTGTCGTCTCCAACCTACTATTAAGTCCACCCAGTAAATTCATCTTTCATTTGTTGTACTTTCCAATTTGTTTCCATTTGTTGTAATTTCCATTTGTTGTACTTTACAGGGGACTGACATATATTTTCTGAGTTTAAGAATTAAAGTTAGTGAGTAATGTACGTGTTCTGCCCAGAGTATTTGAAAGTAATCTGTTCCGGACAGGCTCCCTGTGATAAACAAAGGTGTTGCCTAGAGGCATAACAAAGGACCTGAGTTGCAGGTAAGCAAGAGCTACCCCGCTTCACGGCATTGGGGGTCTGGAGGCCACACGATAAATACATTGTTCCTGTGATTGCTGCATACACCCCATAAGATGGCTGGTTAGTCAATGACAGGTAAGACCCCTCAAGGGAGGGGCGACTTAAGCCATGCACAGTTGCCAGGGTTCAGCCAAAGATCTTAGGGGGTCACCCTAAGAGAAGCTGGGGATGAGAAATGCCCCCTGTGGCTCGCCTTGCCCATCTTTGTTAATCTCGGTCCTTTATCTATGCTTAGTGCCTAGAGCAACCACCTGGAAATTCTGAGTCAGGGGATGTCTGCTTCCCTAAGGCTATTCTGGAATTTATGGCCATCGCTGCAATGCCTGGGTGGGTACGTACAAGGAACTAACTTTAATCTTTTAGAGTATAAAAATAAAACAGACCCGGTGTATTATGACTCGAGTCAACCGTTTGTACGTGTGTCTGCGTTTTTCTTTGTGTTCTGCATCTGTGTTTTATGTTCTGTGTTCATCCTCCATCCTGTAAACAGGCCACGACAGTTCACTCATTTATTCTCTCTTCATTAATTAATTAATCTTTTAATTCTATCATGCCATTAATTAATTGTTAGGTTTGTTTTTTTTTTTTTTTTCCTTTTAACTACTTATAATGGCTGCTTTAGACCTTTGTCTTTGAAAACCAACTTTAGGTTTTCTCAGAATCCATTTTCAGTAACTTTATTTTAACCATAGGTCTTATTTTTTGTGTTTCTTTGGATGTCTAGTAACTTTGCAGGACATTGCTGATGGTGCGTTGTAGAGACCTGTATCCCATGATCACCCTCTGAGTCATGTTGACTTTTGTTGTAGACCGAATTGTGTCCTCCCAAAATTCGTATGTTGAAGCCCTAACTCCCAGTGCCAATGTTTTGGGAGACAGGGCCCTTAGGAGGTAGCAAAGGTGAAGTGAGATCAAAAGGGGGTGGCCCTAATTCCTTGTGATAAGAGGAAGAGACACCAGATATGACTCTCTCTGCCCTGTGAACACAAGACAGGACGGCTGCTACCCATAAGCCAGGCAGAGAGTTCGGAGATTGAATTTCCCAGGACATTAATCTCAGACCCCTGACCTCCAGAAATGTCAGAAAACACATTTCTTTCTTTTTTTTTTTTTTTTTTTTGAGACAGAGTCTCGCTTTGTCGCCCAGGCTAGAGTGAGTGCCGTGGTGTCAGCCTAGCTCACAGCAGCCTCCAACTCCTGGGCTCAAGCAATCCTCCTGCCTCAGCCTCCCGAGTAGCTGGGACTACAGGCATGCGCCACCATGCCCGGCTGATTTTTTCTATATATATTAGTTGGCCAATTAATTTCTTTCTATTTTTAGTAGAGACGGGGTCTCACTCTTGCTCAGGCTGGTTTTGAACTCCTGACCTCGAGCAATCTGCCCTCCTTGGCCTCGCAGAGTGCTAGGATTACAGGTGTGAACCACCGAGCCTGGCCAGAAAACACATTTCTATTGTCTAAGCCACCCAGGCTGTGGTATTTCACTCAGCCAGTCCCAGCAGCCTAGAACCTTCTAGCAGGAAATCCAATCCCAGGCCGAGCTCCTTGGAACTGCCGCAGCTCTGGACAGGCAGGTCTGGGGAAAGTCGCAGGTGGCCCCCAGCACACCTTACCTGCTCTGAAATGTCTTTCCTGTGGGTCTTCCGGGGCTCAGTTCAGGATTCAAGGTGAGTCTAGGGTGTTGTCTTTGCCCCTTGCAGGGACCTTCCGGTCCCTGTCAATACCTGAGGGTCAACGAGGTCCCTCCACAGTGTTGGGTGACCCCCAGCCCCAGCACTGCATGACCTCGAGGATGAGTCCCACCTCAAGCTCCGGCAGCTGCTCCGTCCGGGAGCTGCTCCCGCTCACTGTCCACTTCCTCGGTGCGGAGCACCCGCCACCCTCCCCCCTCACTGACGGGGCAGCACGGCCCTCCTGGGACACTCACGGAGCCAGAGAGGACACCCCCAGCCTGGTGGGGACACCCCAAAACTGACACTGAGAAGCCAGACCAAGTGGGGGGCCCAGGGAAGCCCACCCACCTGCCTCCCACCAGCCCTCGCTGGGCCTGGCTGGAAACCTGGTGCACACAGGGACACACAGGGACAGTGACCTGTCTTCTGTGACCAGGTAAGAGGCCAGGCAGTCACTGGGACTTAGGTTGGTGCCCACATCCCTAAGCCTCACCTCGGTGAGCCCCGCCCGGCCCCCCGCCGCCATGCCACCCTCCCTCGGATCATTGCCCAGGAAGGACATGCGGGGCCGTGGCTTTGGTGGCACAGTTTATTCAGAGCAGGTGCAAGAGCCCCTCAGGTAGGGCTGGAGGGGGAAGGGGAGGGGGAGGGGGAGGGGGAGGGGCGGGTCTTGGCAACCGTCCGGCAGCAGAAGCTCCGCTAAATCCCCTCCTGTGGCGAGAGGGCAGGCTCAGCCCGCTCCGCCCCGGGGACTGTGGCCAGTGGGGGCCGCGTGCCTGGCCGTGTGCAGCCGCCTGGCTCTGGGCAGAGCGCCCAGCTGCCTGAGCCGCCACTCCTCCGTCTGCACGGTGGGGTGACAGGCCCCGCCTCCGGGGGCCAGTGGAGGTGACGGGCCAGCACAGCGCCAGACGCGGGGCCCCGAGACGGCCCCCCAGGGCCCCACCCGACCTTGGGCAGACCCCGCAGGGGCGGAGCCGGCCGCAGCCCAGTGTGGTTCTGCTGGACAGAAAGTCGGGGCCACGGGGCCACCCCTTCCGCCGCCCTCTGCACCTCCACCTCCCAGCACCCAGCGTCCCCGCCTGGGCCCAGCGCCCTGGAGGCTCCAGCTCCATCTAGGATCCCCATCGGTGCCGGGGGGCGTCCTGTTCAGAGCCAGGGGCGAATGGGCCCTCCCACCAGGCCCGGGGGCATCAGTGTGGCCGAGGGGCACAGGCTTACCTGCTTCAGGGGCTTGGTGTACTTGCCTGCGGGACAGGGTGGGTGAGGGGCTGGGGGGACCCGACGGCAGGACACCAACCCAGCCACTGTGGCTGGAGGCGGAGCCGGCCCCGAGAGCACACACCGGACCCCGAGGCTGGCTCTGTTCCCCGGATCCCGGTCTCCCCACGCCAGTGAGCGTGGCTGACACACTGGGCCAGCACGCCGAGGACCCCAGACCCCTTCAGCTCGGCCCTGTCACAGGTCCCCAGAGGACCCTCCCCCGGGTGCCCAGAGCAGCCCCCGGCTCAGGGACAGGGTGCACTCACAGGCTGCAGCAGCTTCACGCAGGTCACTGTGGGCAGAAGCGCAGGGGTGAGGAATGGGGAAGGCGGGCCGGGTCTGTGCCCGACCCTCCCTGGGCGGCCACTCACGGTCTCGCTCCAGTAGGTGGATGTCCGTGCTGCGGAGCCCGCTCTTCTGGGCCAGCTGCCGGAACATCCCCAGGGCATACTCATTGCTGTCCGGGGTCCGGGCTGCGGGCGAGCGTGGGTGCTAGGCTGGCTGGGGCCTGCCTTGGCCTCGGGGCTCCGTCCTGTCCCCTCTCAGTGGCGAAGTCCCCACGGCCCTGCCAGTCCAGCCCCGGCTTACTGTACAGCTTCAAGATCCTATGCGGAGTCACATCCTCTATGGATGACACATCCATGATGGCGAAGGTCCTGTAGTCCGTGTCCATCACGAGCACCTCCTTGTCCCCTGCGGGGCCACCGCCCTCTGAGTCTCAGCCCCGGGTGGGGCTGCCCCGCCCAGTCCTGCAGCAGTGAGGGCTCTCGGCCCCAGGCACACTCCTGCCTGGCCCGTGTCCACATGCATACACACGTATACACACACATACACATGCATACACATGTATACACACACATACATACACATACACACACATATATACACATATACACAGGCATGCACATACAAGCACAAGCATGCACACGGCTCAAATGGGCCTTTGGTTCTCTGAAAAGACCTCCCTAAGGATAGGGGACAGGGACTCTCATTGACCAGGACACATAGACGCCTCCACAAACATTTTCTAGCATTCGAAAGAGGAGGAGACGCTGGGCACCGGGCATGGCAGGCCTGGCGCTGGGGGCTGCACGTGAGGACTCCTAGCCGGGCGTCCACACGGCGCCCACGGGGGCCGGGTCCTCGCAGGAGGGGACAGGCCCTCCTGCTCAGGGCAGCCGTGAGCGGGCGGGACACAGTCCCAGAGCAGGACCCAGCACAGCCGAAAGACGCACCCCACCAGCCCCCAGCCCCTGGCGGCACTTACCAGACAGTCTTGGGATCACAAACCTCCCCGAGTAGCCCACCTGCATAGCCCCGTCCTTCTCCGTCATACACTGGCCCCCTCTGGAAGGACAAGGACACGCCTGCCACCAGCTGCCCTCAGCCCCACCCAGCAGGAGGACAGGCCCAGAGTCAGGGCCTGCTGACACCCGGCGGCAGGACCTCGCCCAGCCTTAACCGAGCCCGGCGGGAAGCTGCCCGGTGCAATGAGCCACCTCCCAGACACACCACCAGGAAGACTGGGCCAGGCCCCAGGTGTGGCAGCAGGTGGAAAGTGCACACCGGAGGCCTGGCCAGGCTCCGCCCCAGTCACACACAGGCCTGTGGGCATGGCTGCCACCTCCCCAGCCTCGCAGGCGGCACAGTGGACGTTGGAGGTGGTGCCGCACCCTACACTGTCCCTGAGGTCGTAGGTCACCCCTTGAAACTGCCTCAGGAGACACCAAGGGGCGTCCCCAGAGGGCAAGATCGTGTCCTGCTCTGGGGACTCTCTGCCCGCAGGCCAGTCCGACCCCCAGCGAGCAGAGACCCCAGCAGAAGGGCTCGCGGCCCCCGGTCGCCCCGCCCGGCCGGCTCACTCGAAAAACGTCCTGATCAGGACCGGGCCGTTCAATTCCAGCTCAAACGCCACGCCGCCCGTCTTCCCCACCTTGCTGTGGGCGCCGTGCACACCCCTCTTGGCAGCGAAGGCGATCTCGTACCAGAGGCCTGTAAACTGAGGGGTGGCGTTTGCGGGGCCACCCGGACGCACTGCGTCCGGGATCGGGGCCCTCGGGGAAAATTCCAGGGCAGCCTGGGTCCCCCCACACAGCCGAAGGCCCCAGAGGCACTGGGTCCGGAGAGCCTCCTGGGCAGCCGGGCAGCGCCTGATCCTCGGGGACTTGCGCTACCTGGATGAGGTCCAAGTTCTCCAACTCTGTGACCCATGTGCCAGCGCTGCCCAGCGCCACGCACAGCCCCAGCAGGGCCAGCACGGGACCCTCCATGCTCCTAAAGCACAGGGGCCTCGGCCGCGGCCCCAGCCCGGGCGCACTTTATACCCCACCGTGGGCGAGGCTGCGGCACAGGCAGCTCCCATTAAGCCGCTGGCAGCACACCGAGGGCCGGCCGGCGGCTCGCCCACCTGCCAGGTGGCCAGGGCCTCCGGGAGACTCCGGGACAGACGCTGGACGTCCACCCAGTTACTCATGCGTGTGTTCAGTCGTGCCCGTCACAGGCTGCCGCATGCGGTGGACGGCACTGGCCTCAGTGTGCGGTCCAGGCCCCACCTCGCTCCGTGGATGCGGGGCTCCCGCGGAGGCACCGAGCACCCGGCCCGAGGGGGCCCCCTGCCCTCCAGGGCCCAGAGTGGCGGGGAGGGGGATGGGCAGCCGGGGATCAGACACCCCTGAGCCCCCCAAGTGACATGCAGTCCTTATTCTGCCCACGGAGTGCAGGACGGTGGCTCTCGGCACACATAGACAGAGCAGCCATGGTGGGGGGACAGAGAGAAGGACGGAGAGCGGGACAGAGCGGGGGTGGGGGAGTCCTCAGGGACACCCCGGTGACAGGTGGGGTCCCCGGTCCCCAGGGAGCAGCCAGGTGACACAGACGAGGAGCCAGGGGGCAGTTCAGATCCGCTGGCTGCGGGAGCAGCTTCCCGTCTTCCCTCATTCCTAAGAGCTGGGGGACAGCTACTCGGGGGCCGCCCCAAGGGCCCCGGCTCCTCTGCCTCGCCCCCGACGGTGTGTGGCCCCACGTTCCGCCCGCGTCTGCCCCGCTGCCCCCTGGGCTGTGCTGACGGCAGCGACCTCGCCCTAGAGCTCCTGCTCCGTACACGAAGTCCACGGACAGGGGGCCGGAGTCTGGGTCTCGGGTCCCCCATCAGGCTGCGTGCCCGTGTCCTGATCTGGGGCGCGGCTGGTACCTGCGAGGTCTGGGCGTAGAGAATCCCGTGCCCAAGGAAGGAAAAGGCGGGTTCTCTGCTCCATGAACGGAGCGCCCGCGTTTCCACCGTGCACCGGCTCTTACACGTGACGCGCCTGGCCCCGTCCAGCTCCCGGCAAAGGCCACCCCGCCCCGGGACACCGGCCCGCCTGGCCTCAGCCGGGGTTGGGGCATGCCCAGGCAGGACGTCCTGGGCCCCAGCCTGCGTGTGCGCCTGGCTCTGCCGCCCAGCCATGAGCACCTCCGCCTCTCTGAGCTCCGTTTGCCCAGACAGGGAGGCGAGCAGGGCGGTGGGAGCCCCCGGCAGGGGAGTACGGCGAGCTGGGGTGCCCAGGAGCAGCGGCGCCCACCTGCCGGGACCAGACACCTCCTTACGCTCTGGGCCGGGAGTGTGAGGCTCGGGCACTGCCCCGGCCGGGGCACGTGGTACCTGGCCCACACCTGAGGCCCTGGGCCTGCCCTGCCCTCCGTGCCCAGGGCCTGGCTGGCGGGGCCGCGTCCCTCTCCCCAGCGCAGGATGGTGGAGAGTCAGGAAGGCCAGTGCCGCGGGGCTCCACGTGGGGCGGAGCGGGAGGGACCCTCGGTGGGGAGGACAGGGCTGTTCCCAGGGTGAGCCCCAGCTGTGGGGTGCCGTCACTGCGATCCCACCGGTGGCAGCTGCTCTAGGAGCCCAACCTGTAGGCCCTCAGCTCCCCCGGGACAGATGTGCGGGCGGCGGGTTCACGCCAGGGGGGCCTGGGCTGGGACACCGAGCCCGGGGAGACGGGTGCACCGGACTCTGGTGAAAACCCTCGTGCGGGGGCTGCCACCGGCCAACTACTTCTTCTCAGGCCGGACGCTGTCCCCCAAACCTGCCCTGTCCCCGCCGAGCCCCCACAGTGCAGTTCACTCACAAAATGACCCAAAAGGGAAATGCAGAGACACCCCCAGCCAGGGGGGACACCCCAAACCTGACTCTGAGAACTCAGACACAGGGGCTTCCGGGGAAGTGCCCACCTGCCTCCTGCCAGCCCTCACTGGGCCTGGCTGGACACCCGGTGCACACAGGGACACACAGAGACAGCACCTGTCTTCCGTGACCAGGTAGGTGGACAGGCAGTCGCAGGCACTTGGGTTGGTGCCCACATCCCTAAGCCTCACCGCTGTGAGCCCCCCACCGCCCTGCCGCCCTCCCGAAGTGAGTGCCCCACCATCCTACCACCCTCCCGAAGTGAGCACCCCACCGCCCTGCCACCCACCCGAAGTGAGCACCCCACCGCCCTGCCACCCTCCCGAAGTGAGCACCCCACCATCCTACCACCCTCCCGTTGTGAGCCCCCCACCTCCCTGCCGCCCTCCCAAAGTGAGCACCCCACCATACTGCCACCCTCCCGTTGTGAGCCCCCCACCGCCCTGCCGCCCTCCCGAAGTGAGCCCCCCACCTCCCTGCCACCCTTCCGTTGTGAGCCCCCCACCGCCCTGCCACCCTCCCGAAGTGAGCTCCCCACCTCCCTGCCACCCACCCAAAGTGAGCCCCCCACCGCCCTGCCACCCACCCGTTGTGAGCCCCCCACCTCCCTGCCACCCACCCCTTGTGAGCCCCCCACCTCCCTGCCACCCACCCGTTGTGAGCCCCCCACCTCCCTGCCACCCACCCGTTGTGAGCCCCCCACCTACCTGCCACCCACCCGTTGTGAGCCCCCCACCTCCCTGCCACCCACCCGTTGTGAGCCCCCCACCTCCCTGCCACCCACCCGTTGTGAGCCCCCCACCTACCTGCCACCCACCCGTTGTGAGCCCCCCACCTCCCTGCCACCCACCCGTTGTGAGCCCCCCACCTCCCTGCCACCCACCCAAAGTGAGCCCCCCACCTCCCTGCCACCCACCCAAAGTGAGCCCCCCACCGCCCTGCCACCCACCCATTCTGAGCCCCCCACCTCCCTGCCACCCACCCAAAGTGAGCCCCCCACCGCCTTGCCACCCACCCATTCGGAGCCCCCCACCTCCCTGCCACCCACCCAAAGTGAGCCCCCTACCTCCCTGCCCTCCACCCGTTGTGAGCCCCCCACCTCCCTGCCACCCTCCCGTTGTGACCCCCCACCGCCTTTCCACCCTCCCGTTGTGAGCCCCCACCTCCCTGCCACCCCCCCAAAGTGAGCCCTCCACCTCCCTGCCACCCACCCAAAGTGAGCCCCCCACCTCCTTGCCACCCTCCCGTTGTGAGCCCCCCACCGCCTTTCCACCCTCCTGTTGTGAGCCCCCACCTCCCTGCCACCCCCCCAAGGTGAGCCCTCCACCTCCCTGCCACCCACCCAAAGTGAACCCCCCACCTCCCTGCCACCCCCCCAAGGTGAGCCCTCCACCTCCCTGCCACCCACCCAAAGTGAACCCCCCACCTCCCTGCCACCCACCCGTTGTGAGCCCCCCACCACCCTGCCACCCACCCAAAGTGAGCCCCTCACCTCCCTGCCACCCACCCAAGTGAACCCCCCACCTCCCTGCCACCCACCCATTGTGAGCCCCCCACTGCCCTGCCACCTTCCCTCAGCCCATCCCCCGGAAGGACACACAGGGCCGTGGCTTTGGTGGCACAGTTTATTCAGAGCAAGTGCAGAAGCCCCTCAGGTGGGGATGGAGGGGGCAGGTGGAGGTGGCAGGGAGGGGGAGGGGGAGGGGCGGGTCTTGGCAACCGTCCAGCAGCAGAAGCTCCACTAAATCTGCTCCTGTGGCGAGAGGGCAGGCTCAGCCCTGGGGCCTGTGGGCAGTGGGAGTCGCTCCTCCGTCTGCACGGTGGGGTGACAGACCCCACCTCCGGGGGCCGGTGGAGGTGACGGGCCAGCACAGCGACAGACGCGGGGCACCGAGACGGCCTCCCAGGGCCCCGCCCGACCTCGGGCAGACCCCGCAGGGGCGGAGCCGGCCGCAACCCAGTGTGGCTCTGCTGGACAGAAAGTCGGGGCCACGGGGCCACCCCTTCCCCCGCCCTCTGCACCTTCCACCTCCCAGCACCCGGCATCTCCGCCTGGGACCAGCGCCCTGGAGGCTCCAGCTCCATCTAGGGGCCCCAATCCGTGCTGGGGGACGTCCTGTTCAGAGCCAGGGCCGAACGGGCCCTCCCACCCCAGGCCGGGTTGGGGAGCCAGCTAGGGGCCGAGGGTGCGGGCTCACCTGCTTCAGGACCTTGGCGCACCTCCCTGCGGGACAGGGCGGGTGAGGGGCTGGACGGACCAATGGCAGGGCCCAGCCCAGCCACTGTGGCCGGAGGCAGAGCCGGCCCCGAGAGCACACACCGGACCCCGAGGCTGGCTCTGTTCCCCGGATCCCGGTCTCCCCACGCCAGTGAGCGTGGCTGCCACACTGGGCCGGCACGCCGAGGACCCCAGACCCCTTCAGCTCGGCCCTGTCACAGGTCCCCAGAGGACCCTCCCCCGGGTGCCCAGAGCAGCCCCCGGCTCAGGGACAGGGTGCACTCACACGCTGCAGCAGCTTCACGCAGGTCACTGTGGGCGGAAGCGCAGGGGTGAGGCGTGGGGAGGGAGGTCCAGGTCTGTGCCCGACCCTCCCTGGGCGGCCACTCACGGTCTCGCTCCAGTAGGTGGATGTCCGTGCTGAGGAGCCCGCTCTGCTGGGCCAGCTGCCGGAACTTCCCCAGGGCATACTCATTGCTGTCCGGGGTCCGGCCTGGGGGCGAGCGTGAGCGCTAGGCTGGCTGGGGCCTGCCTTGGCCTCGGGGCTCCGTCCTGTCCCCTCTCAGAGGCGAAGTCCCCACGGCCCTGCCAGTCCAGCCCCGGCTTACTGTACAGCTTCAAGATCCTATGCGGAGTCACATCCTCTATGGACGACACATCCATGATGGCGTAGGTCCTGTAGTCCGTGTCCATCACAAGCACCTCCTTGTCCCCTGCAGGGCCACCGCCCTCTGAGTCTCAGCCCCGGGTGGGGCTGCCACGCCCAGTCCTGCAGCAGTGAGGGCTCTCGGCCCCAGGCACACTCCTGCCTGGCCCGTGTCCACATGCATACACACGCATACACATGCATACACATGTATACACACACATACATACACATACACACACATATATACACATATACACAGGCATGCACATACAAGCACAAGCATGCACACGGCTCAAATGGGCCTCTGGTTCTCTGACAGGACCTCCCTAAGGATAGGGGACAGGACTCTCATTGACCAGGACACATAGACGCCTCCACAAACATTTTCTAGCATTCGAAAGAGGAGGAGACGCTGGGCACCGGGCATGGCAGGCCTGGCGCTGGGGACTGCACGTGAGGACTCCTAGCCGGGCGTCCACACGGCGCCCACGGGGGCCGGGTCCTCGCAGGAGGGGACAGGCCCTCCTGCTCAGGGCAGCCGTAAGCGGGCGGGACACAGTCCCAGAGCAGGACCCGGCACAGCCCGAAGACGCACCCCACCAGCCCCCAGCCCCTGGCGGCACTTACCAGACGGTTTTGGGAACACAAACCTCCCCGTGTAGCCCACCTGCCTAGCCCCGTCATTCTCCTTCATACACTGGCCCCCTCTGGAAGGACAAGGACACGCCTGCCACCAGCTGCCCTCAGCCCCACCCAGCAGGAGGACGGGCCCAGAGTCGGGACCTGCTGACACCCGGCGGCAGGACCTCGCCCAGCCATAACCGAGCCTGGTGGGAAGCTGCCCCCAGGGAGCAGATGCGGGTGACGGGCTCCCCGGCCGGTGCAATGAGCCACCTCCCAGACACACAACCAGGCGGACTAGGCCAGGCCCCAGGTGTGGCCGCAGGTGGAAAGTGCACACCGGGGGTCTGGCCAGGCTCCGCCCCAGTCACACACAGGCCTGCGGGGATGGCCGCCACCTCCCCAGCCTCGCGGGCGGCACAGTGAACATTGGAGGTGGTGCCGCACCCTACACTGTCCCTGAGGTCGTAGGTCACCCCTTGAAACTGCCTCAGGAGACACCAAGGGGCGTCCCCAGAGGCAAGGTCGTGTCCTGCTCTGGGGACTCTCTGCCCGCAGGCCAGGCCAACCCCCAGTGAGCAGAGACCCCAGAGGGAGTGCCCCCTGCCCCCCGTCGCCCCGCCCGGCCCGCTCACTCGAAATACGCGCTGTTCAGGACCAGGCTGCCCGATTCCAGCTCAAACGCCACGGCGCTCGTCTTCCCCACCTTGCTGCGGGCGCCGTGCACACCCTTCGTGGCAGCGAAGGCGATCTCGTACCAGAGGCCTGAAAACTGAGGGGTGGCGTTTGCAGGGCCGCCCGGACGCTTGCGTCCAGGATCGGGGCCCTCGGGGAAAATTCCGGGGCAGCCTGGGTCCCCCCACACAGCCGAAGGCCCCAGAGGCACTGGGTCCCAGAGCCTCCCGGGCAGCCGGGCAGCGCCTGATCCTCGGGGACTTGCGCTACCGGAAGGAAGTCCAGTTCCTTCATCTCCGTGTCCCGTGTGCCGGCGCTGCCCAGCGCCACGCACAGCCCCAGCAGGGCCAGCACGGGACCCTCCATGCTCCCAAAGCACAGGGACCTCGGCCGCGGCCCAAGCCCGGGCGCACTTTATACCCCACCGTGGGCGAGGCTGCGGCACAGGCAGCTCCCATTAAGCCGCTGGCAGCACACCGAGGGCCGGCCGGCGGCCCGCCCACCTGCCAGGTGGCCAGGGCCTCCAGGAGCCTCCGGGACAGACGCTGGACGTCCACCCAGTTACTCATGCGTGTGTTCAGTCGTGCCCGTCACGGGCTGCCGCATGCGGTGGACGGCACTGGCCCCGGTGTGCGGTCCAGGCCCCACCTCGCCCCGTGGGCGTGGGGGTCTGGCGGAGGCACAGAGCACCTGGCCCGAGGGGGCCCCCTGCCCTCCAGGGCCCAGAATGGCGGGGAGGGGGCTGGGAGCCTGGGATCAGACACCCCTGAGCCCCCCAAGTGACACCTAGTCCTTACTCTACCCACGGAGTGCAGGACGGTGGCTCTCGGCACACATAGACAGAGCAGCCATGGTGGGGGGGACAGAGAGAAGGACAGAGAGCGGGACAGAGTGGGGGTGGGGGAGTCCTCAGGGACACCCCGGTGACAGGTGGGGTCCCCGGTCCCCAGGGAGCAGCCAGGTGACACAGACGAGGAGCCAGGGGGCAGTTCAGATCCGCTGGCTGCGGGAGCAGCTTCCCGTCTTCCCTCATTCCCAAGAGCTGGGGGACAGCTACTCGGGGGCCGCCCCGAGGGCCCCGGCTCCTCTGCCTCGCCCCCGACGGCGTGTGGCCCCACGTTCCGCCCGCGTCTGCCCCGCTGCCCCCTGGGCTGTGCTGACGGCAGCAACCTCGCCCTAGAGCTCCTGCTCCGTACGCGAAGTCCAGGGACAGGGGGCCGGAGTCTGGGTCTCGGGTCCCCCATCAGGCTGCGTGCCCGTGTCCTGATCTGGGGCGCGGCTGGTACCTGCGAGGTCTGGGCGTAGAGAATCCCGTGCCCAAGGAAGGAAAAGGCGGGTTCTCTGATCCATGAACGGAGCGCCCGCGTTTCCACCGTGCACCGGCTCTTACACGTGACGCGCCTGGCCCCGTCCAGCTCCCGGCAAAGGCCACCCCGCCCCGGGACACCGGCCCGCCTGGCCTCCGCCGGGGTTGGGGCATGCCCAGGCAGGACGTCCTGGGCCCCGGCCTGCGTGTGCGCCTGGCTCTGCCGCCCAGCCATGAGCACCTCTGCCTCTCTGAGCTCCGTTTGCCCAGACAGGGAGGCGAGCAGGGCGGTGGGAGCCCCCGGCAGGGGCGTACGGCGAGCTGGGGTGCCCAGGAGCAGCGGCGCCCACCTGCCGGGACCAGACACCTCCTTACGCTCTGGGCCGGGAGTGTGAGGCTCGGGCACTGCCCCGGCCGGGGCACGTGGTCCCTGGCCCACACCTGCGGCCCTGGGCCTGCCCTGCCCTCCGTGCCCAGGGCCTGGCTGGCGGGGCCTCGTCCCTCTCCCCAGCGCAGGATGGCGGAGAGTCAGGAAGGCCGGTGCCGCGGGGCTCCACGTGGGGCGGAGCGGGAGGGACCCTCGGTGGGGAGGACAGGGCTGTTCCCAGGTTGAGCCCCAGCTGTGGGGTGCCGTCACTGCGATCCCACCGGTGGCAGCTGCTCTAGGAGCCCAACCTGTAGGCCCTCAGCTCCCCCCGGGACAGATGTGCGGGCGGCGGGTTCACGCCAGGGGGGCCTGGGCTGGGACACCGAGCCCCGGGAGACGGGTGCACCGGACTCTGGTGAAAACCCTCGTGCGGGGGCTGCCACCGGCCAACTACTTCTTCTCAGGCCGGACGCTGTCCCCCAAACCTGCCCTGTCCCCGCCGAGCCCCCGCAGTGCAGTTCACTCACAAAATGACCCAAAAGGGAAATGCAGAGACACCCCCAGCCAGGGGGGACACCCCAAACCTGACTCTGAGAACTCAGACGCAGGGGCTCCCGGAGAAGTGCCCACTTGCCTCCTGCCAGCCCTCACTGGGCCTGGCTGGACACCCGGTGCACACAGGGACACACAGAGACAGCACCTGTCTTTCGTGACCAGGTAGGTGGACAGGCATTCGCAGGGACTTGGGTTGGTGTCCACATCCCTAAGCCTCACCGCTGTGAGCCCCCCATCGCCCTGCCACCCTCCCGAAGTGAGCCCCCCACCATCCTACCACCCTCCCGAAGTGAGCACCCCACCGCCCTGCCACCCTCCCGAAGTGAGCCCCCCACCTCCCTGCCACCCTCCCGAAGTGAGCCCCCCACCTCCCTGCCACCCTCCCGAAGTGAGCTCCCCACTTCCCTGCCACCCACCCATTGTCAGCCCCCCACCTCCCTGCCACCCACCCAAAGTGAGCCCCCACCTCCCTCCATCCACCCAAAGTGAGCCCCCCACCTCCCTGCCACCCTCCCGAAGTGAGCCCCCACCTCCCTGCCACCCTCCCGAAGTGAGCCCCCACCATCCTGCCACCCTCCCGTTGTGAGCCCCCCACTGCCCTGCCACCCTCCCGTTGTGAGCCCCCCACCACCCTGCCAGCCACCCAAAGTGAGCCCCCCACTGCCCTGCCACCTTCCCGTTGTGAGCCCCCCACCGCCCTGCCACCCTCCCGTTGTGAGCCCCCCACCGCCCTGCCACCCTCCCGTTGTGAGCCCCCCACCATCCTACCACCTTCCCTCAGCCCATCCCCCGGAAGGACACACAGGGCCGTGGCTTTGGTGGCACAGTTTATTCAGAGCAAGTGCAGAAGCCCCTCAGATGGGGGGGGAGGGGGAGGTAAGGTGACGGGGAGGGGGAGGGGGAGGGGGAGGGGGAGGGGCGGGTCTTGGCAACCATCCGGCAGCAGAAGCTCCGCTAAATCTGCTCCTGTGGCGAGAGGGCAGGCTCAGCCCGCTCCGCCCCGGGGACTGTGGGCAGTGGGAGTCGCTCCTCCGTCTGCACGGTGGAGTGACAGTCCCCGCCTCCGTGGGCCGGTGGAGGTGACGGGCCAGCACAGCGCGCCAGACGCGGGGCTCCGAGACGGCCCCCCAGGGCCCCACCCGACCTCGGGCAGACCCTGCAGGGGTGGAGCCGGCCACAGCCCAGTGTGGCTCTGCTGGACAGAAAGTCGGGGCCACGGGGCCACCCCTTCCCCAGCCCTCTGCACCCTCCACCTCCCAGCACCCTGCGTCCCAGCCTGGGAGCAGCGCCCTGGAGGCTCCAGCTCCATCTAGGGGTCCCCATCGGTGCCAGGGGGCGTCCTGTTCAGAGCCAGGGCCGAACGGGCCCTCCCACCCCAGGCCAGGTCGGGAAGCCAGCTAGGGGCCAAGGCTCACCTGCTTCAGGACCTTGGCGCACCTCCCTGTGGGACAGGGCGGGTGAGGGGCTGGACGGACCAATGGCAGGACCCAGCCCAGCCACTGTGGCTGGAGGTGGAGCCGGCCCCGAGAGCACACACCGGACCCCGAGGCTGGCTCTGTTCCCCGGATCCCGGTCTCCCCACGCCAGTGAGCGTGGCTGCCACACTGGGCCGGCACGCCGAGGACCCCAGACCCCTTCAGCTCGGCCCTGTCACAGGTCCCCAGAGGACCCTCCCCCGGGTGCCCAGAGCAGCCCCCGGCTCAGGGACAGGGTGCACTCACAGGCTGCAGCAGCTTCACGCAGGTCACTGTGGGCAGAAGCGCAGGGGTGAGGCGTGGGGAGGGCAGGCCGGGTCTGTGCCCGTCCCTCCCTGGGCGGCCACTCACGGTCTCGCTCCAGTAGGTGGACGTCTGTGCTGCGGAGCCCGCTCTGCTGGGCCAGCTGCTGGAACTTCCCCAGGGCATACTCATTGCCATCCAGGGTCCGGCCTGGGGGCGAGCGTGGGCGCTAGGCTGGCTGGGGCCTGCCTTGGCCTCGGGGCTCCGTCCTGTCCCCTCTCAGAGGCGAAGTCCCCACGGCCCTGCCAGTCCAGCCCCGGCTTACTGTACAGCTTCAAGATCCTATGGGGAGTTGCGTCCTTGTTGGACGACACGTCCATGATGGCGTAGGTCTTGTAGTCCGTGTCCATCACGAGCACCTCCTTGTCCCCTGCGGGGCCACCGCCCACTGAGTCCCAGCCCCGGTGGGGCTGCCACGCCCAGTCCTGCAGCAGTGAGGGCTCTCGGCCCCAGGCACACTCCTGCCTGGCCCGTGTCCACATGCATACACACGTATACACATGCATACAAACGTATACACACGCATACACATGCATACACATGTATACACACGCATACATACGCATATGCACATATACACACATATACACAGGCATGCACAAACAAGCACAAGCATGCACACAGCTCAAATGGGCCTCTGGTTCTCTGAAAGGACCTCCCTAAGGATAGGGGACAGGGACTCTCATTGACCAGGACACATAGACGCCTCCACAAACATTTTCTAGCATTCGAAAGAGGAGGAGACGCTGGGCACCGGGCATGGCAGGCCTGGCGCTGGGGGCTGCACGTGAGGACTCCTAGCCGGGCGTCCACACGGCGCCCACGGGGGCCGGGTCCTCGCAGGAGGGGACAGGCCCTCCTGCTCAGGGCAGCCGTGAGCGGGCGGGACACAGTCCCAGAGCAGGACCTGGCACAGCCCGAAGACGCACCCCGCCAGCCCCCGGCCGCGGGCGGCACTTACCAGATGGTCTTGAGATCACAAACCTCCCTGAGGTGTCCACCTGCAAGGCCCCGTCCTTCTCCATCATACAGCGGTTCCCACTGGAAGGACAAGGACACGCCTGCCACCAGCTGCCCTCAGCCCCACCCAGCAGGAGGACGGGCCCAGAGTCGGGACCTGCTGACACCCGGCGGCAGGACCTCGCCCAGCCATAACCGAGCCTGGTGGGAAGCTGCCCGGTGCAATGAGCCACCTCCCAGACACACCACCAGGAGGACTGGGCCAGGCCCCAGGTGTGGCGGCAGGCGGAAAGTGCACACCGGGGGTCTGGCCAGGCTCCGCCCCAGTCACACACAGGCCTGTGGGCATGGCTGCCACCTCCCCAGCCTCGCAGGCGGCACAGTGGACGTTGGAGGTGGTGCCGCACCCTACGCTGTCCCTGAGGTCGTAGGTCACCCCTTGAAACTGCCTCAGGAGACACCAAGGGGCGTCCCCAGAGGCAAGATCGTGTCCTGCTCTGGGGACTCTCTGCCCGCAGGCCAGGCCAACCCCCAGTGAGCAGAGACCCCAGAGGGAGGGCCCCTGCCCCCCGTCGCCCCGCCCGGCCGGCTCACTCGAAATACGCGCTGATCAGGGCCAGGCCGTTCAATTCCAGGTCGACCACCACGGCGCCTGTCTTCCCCACCTTGCTGCGGGCGCCGTGCACGCCCCTCGTGGCAGCGAAGGCGATCTCGTACCAGAGGCCTGAAAACTGAGGGGTGGCGTTTGCGGGGCCGCCTGGCCACACTGCGTCCAGGATCGGGGCCCTTGGGGAAAATTCCGGGGCAGCCTCGGTCCCCCCACACAGCCGAAGGCCCCAGAGGCACCAGGTCCTGAGAGCCTCCCGGGCAGCGGGGCAGCGCCTGATCCTCGGGGACTTGCGCTACCTGGAAGAGGTCCAGGTCCTTGATCCCCGTGTCCCGTGTGCCGGCGCTGCCCAGCGCCACGCACAGCCCCAGCAGGGCCAGCACGGGACCCTCCATGCTCCCAAAGCACAGGGGCCTCGGCCACGGCCCCGGCCCGGGCGCACTTTATACCCCACCGTGGGCGAGGCTGCGGCACGGGCAGCTCCCATTAAGCCGCTGGCAGCACACCGAGGGCCGGCCGGCGGCCCGCCCACCTGCCAGGTGGCCAGGGCCTCCAGGAGCCTCCGGGACAGACGCTGGACGTCCACCCAGTTACTCATGCGTGTGTTCAGTCGTGCCTGTCACGGGCTGCCGCATGCGGGTGGACGGCACTGGCCCCGGTGTGCGGTCCAGGCCCCACCTCGCCCCGTGGGCGTGGGGGTCTGGCGGAGGCACAGAGCACCTGGCCGGAGGGGGCCCCCAGCCCTCCAGGGCCCAGAATGGCGGGGAGGGGGCTGGGCAGCCCGGGATCAGACACCCCTGAGCCCCCCAAGTGACACGCAGTCCTTACTCTGCCCACGGGGTGCAGGACGGTGGCTCTCGGCACACATAGACAGAGAAGCCATGGTGGGGGGGACAGAGAGAAGGACAGAGAGCGGGACAGAGTGGGGGTGGGGGAGTCCCCGGTGACAGGTGGACCCGGCTGCTCCCCAGTTCCCAGGGAGCAGCCGGGTGACACAGATGGGGAGCCAGGGGGCAGTTCAGATCCGCTGGCTGCAGGAGCAGCTTCCCGTCTTCCATCATTCCTAAGAGCTGGGGGACAGCTGCCTGGGGGCCGCCCCGAGGGCCCCGGCTCCTCTGCCTCGCCCCCGACGGCGTGTGGCCCCACGTTCCGCCCGCGTCTGCCCCGCTGCCCCCTGGGCTGTGCTGACGGCAGCCACCTCGCCCTGGAGCTCCTGCTCCGTACACGAAGTCCAGGGACAGGGGGACGGAGTCGGGGTCTCGGGTCCCCCATCAGGCTGCGTGCCCGTGTCCTGATCTCGGGGCGCGGCCGGCACCTGCGCGGTCTGGGCGTGGAGAATCCCGTGCCCAAGGAAGGAAAAGACGAGTTCTCTGCTCATGAACAGAGCGCCCGAGCTTCCACCGGCTCTTACACGTGACGCACCTGGCCCCATCGAGCTCCCGGCAAAGGCCACCCCGCCCCGGGACACCCACCCGTCGTGAGTCCCCCACCGCCCTGCCACCCTCCCTGGGCACATCCCCTGGAAGGACACGCGGGCTGTGGCTTTGGTGGCACAGTTTATTCACAGCAGGTGCAGGAGCCTCTCAGAGGGGCCGGGAGAGGCGGGGGGGGCGGAGGTCGGTGCATCTCGGGCACCGTCCTGCAGCGGATGCTCTGCTAAATCCGCTCCTGTGGCGAGAGGGCAGGCTCAGCCCGCTCGGCCCTGGGGCCTGTGGGCAGTGGGAGCCGCGTGCCTGGCCGTGTGCAGCCACCTGGCTCTGGGCAGAGCGCCCAGCTGCCTGAGCCGCCGCTCCTCCATCTGCACGGTGGGGTGACAGTCCCCGCCTCCGGGGGCCGGTGGAGGTGACGGGCCAGCACAGCGCCAGACGCCGGGCCCCGAGACGGCCCCCCCAGGGCCCCATCCGACCTCTGGCAGACCCCACAGGGGCGGAGCCGGCCGCAGCCCAGTGTGGCTCTGCTGGACAGAAAGTCGGGGCCACCCCTTTCCCCGCCCTCTGCACCCTCCACCTCCCAGCACCCAGCGTCCCCAGCAGGGCCCAGCGCCCTGGAGGCTCCAGCTCCATCTAGGGGTCCCCATCGGTGCCGGGGGCGTCCCGTTCAGAGCCAGGGGCAAACGAGTCCTCCCGCCTCAGGCCGGGGGCGGGGGCGGGGGAGCCAGCTAGGGGCCGAGGGCTCACCTGCTTCAGGAGCTTGGCGCACCTCCCTGCGGGACAGGGCGGGTGAGTGGCTGGCGGGACCCGACCCACCCCTCCCCCACTGCGCCCCGCAAAGCACCCGCCCCAGCGGCCCCCTGTCTCACCGGCCCGGGCCGCCAGGTAGAGGCCAGTGTCCGCCGTCAGCTCTCGGAACTTCCAGAACCCCGGCGGGTCATCGTCCTCCAGGCTCCGAGCTGTGGGGCACAGGGGCTGGGTGGACCGTCCCCGGGCGGGGGGGGGGGGGCGCGGCAGGGCAGACCCCGGGGGGAGCTTACTGAAGTACTTGAAGGCATGGAAGTCCCTGTTGTTCCAGCGCAGGGACACCCTCAGGATCGCGTAGCCCTGGTAGTCCGTGTCCAGCACGTGGATCTCCCTGTGGCCTTTGGGAGCCAGCGCGGGTTGGTGGGGGCCTCCCGCGGTTCCGGGCGCCTGAGGGGCGGACCTCGGAGGCCAGGGCCTGCAGAGTCCAGCTCCGTGCTGTCCCCAGCCCATGCCCAGGCCCTGCCATGGTGCCCTGGTGGGGACACCAGAGCAGCCGGCCAAGGGTGACCCAGCATGCTGTAGAGAGGATGGGAGGGTGTGGGGCACGAAGGACAGGGAACAGCATGGGGAACAGCAAGGGGAACAGCCAGAGGAACACCATAGGCAATAGCACCAGGAACAGCGTGGGGAACAGCACCAGGAACAGCATGGGGAACAGCACAGGGAACAGAGTGGGGAGCAGCACAGGGAACAGAAAGGGGAACAACAAGGCCTAGTGAAGCTCTTGAGTGTGACGCCAGGGTTGTAACTGTAGCAACAGGGCAACAGCACTTACCAGGAAAAGCAAATTTCCCTGAAACGTCTATTTCTGAGCCCACTATGTTTTCTGTCTCACAGCTTCCTGAGCTGAAAGGCAGCAAAGTGCTCATCAGGGAAATCCCAGTCTGCATCCCATCTGCTGGGCACATTCCCAGAGCAGGGCGTGTCTTCGGGAAGGGTTCAGGCAGCCCCTGGAGCACCCCGGAGTCTGGAGCAGGACCGGGAAGGCAGAGGGCAGGGCGGGGGCTGCACCGGCCTCTCCCCTGGGGCTCTGTCACCTGCAGTGAGTCACCTGCCCGGGGCCCATTTTCCTCCTTTATAAATTATGTTTGGAAATGTAAGTCTGGGGCCGGGCGTGGTGTCTCACGCCTGTCATCCTAGCACTCTGGGAGGCCGAAGCAGGAGGACCATCGCTCAAGGTCAGGAGTTTGAGACCAGCCTGAGCAAGAGCAAGACCCCCCCACACCCATCGTCTCTACTAAAAATAGAAAGAAATTAATTGGCCAACTAAAAATATAAAGAGGGCCAGGCGCGGTGGCTCACGCCTGTAATCCTAGCTCTCTGGGAGGCCAAGGTGGGTGGATCGTTTGAGCTCAGGAGTTTGAGACCAGCCTGAGCAAGAGCGAGGCCCCGTCTCTACTATAAATAGAAAGAATTTAATTGGCCAACTAATATATATAGAAAAAATTAGCCGGGCATGGTGGCGCATGCCTGTAGTCCCAGCTACTCAGGAGGCTGAGGCAGGAGGATCGCTTGAGCCCAGGAGTTTGAGGTTGTTGTGAGCTAGGCTGATGCCACGGCACTCACTCTAGCCTGGGCAACAGAGTGAGACTCTGTCTCAAAAAAAAGAAAGAAAATGTAGGTCCGGGAGCCCGGGGTTCCGGCTTTCCCTGGGGTCGAGGTCCCAGGCAGGTAGGCGTGGGGAGGTCCCACCCAGGGGGGGCCCGCAGCCCAGGTCCCACTGAGGCGTGTGGGCCGCAGCCGCACTTGCCTCTGCCTCCCGGCGGGGCCCAGGCCGCTTACTTGTTATATGCAGCCTTCACGGTCAGGTTGCTCCCGCTCAGGGTGAGGAACAAGCCCTCCACCCTTTTCGGCGCCTTCAGGGCCAGGTTTTGGTCCGAGGCCACACCGACTTCCCTCCAGAACCCCGCGAGCTGGAGAGAAAGCCGGAGCCGCGCCCAGCTCTGAGTGGCTGGGCTGACCGCCCCGCCCAGGGGGGCATTTCTCAGACCCCAGGAAGGGAGCTGGGGGCTCTGAGAGGTCCGCGGATGGCTGCAAGACGCCCCTGAGCCCACGTGTCCCCACGTGCCGTCCTGCCGGGGGTCCCCAGGCTGTCAGGCGGTGAGGCCCCATAGGCAGGCAGCGCCCCCCCCCCCGGGGGCCACCTGCAGCTTCTGCAGGGCCCGCACCACCACCACCACCACCACCCCTGGGCCAGGCGCCAGTGGGCAGCAGTGGTTGGGGCCGGGAGGCGCCCGGAGAGCAGAGCAGAGTGAGCGGCTGTCGGAGCCTCAGCCCCGTGGGAGTGGCGAGTCCTGCAGCCAGCGGTCCTCCCCGAGCCTGGAACCTCCTCTGCCATGTTTGCACACTGATTCCTTGTACAAGAGAAAAGAATCGGGGTCCTCTAAGATAAAAGAGAACCAGCCGGGCGCGGTGGCTCATGCCTGTAATCCCAGCACTCTGGGAGGCCGAGGAGGGAGGATTGCTCAAGGTCAGGAGTTCGAGACTGGCCTGAGCAAGAGGGAGACCCTGTCTCTACTAAAAATAGAAAGAAATTAATTGGCCAGCTAAAAATATATAGAAAAAATGAACCGGGCATGGTGGCGCATACCTGTAATCCCAGCACTCTGGGAGGCCGAGGAGGGAGGATCGCTCAAGGTCAGGAGTTTGAGACCAGCCTGAGCAAGAGCGAGAGACCCCGTCTCTACTATAAATACAATGAAATTAATTGCCCAGCTAAAAATATATAGAAAAAATGAGCCGGGCATGGTGGCGGATGCCTATAGTCCCAGCTACTCGGGAGGCTGAGGCAGGAGGATCGCTTGAGCCCAGGAGGTGGAGGTTGCAGTGAGCCAGGCTGACACCACGGCACTCTAGCCCGGGCACCACAGTGAGACTCTGTCTTTAAAAAATATATATCTGCATCTCCAATGGGGGTTACCTCGGGCCTGCTCAGGTGTGCCCGGCCCAGCGGCCTGCACGGACACGGCGGAAAGCACCGGACGGACATCAGCGCCCCCACCCAGCCCCCCAACACACCGGGAAGGGCCTCTGGCTCCCAGAGTGAGCCAAGCCAGGGAGGCAGGAGGAGCCCCCACACCCTGCAAAACCCCAGGACCGCCCAGCCTGTGCCCGCAGAGGACCCCCAGGCAGGCCCTGGCACCCGGGAGAGGAGGGACCAGCCCGGCCGGGCATGGAGCCCACGACCAGGGCCCTCCGCTGCCTGGCTTCCTGGGCGTCCAAGACCGGGCGGCGGGGGTGGGGCTGGGGTTAGGGCTGCAGCAGCCGGACACTCCCTGGGGCCCTCCCCGCCCCCCGGCCCCTCTCCGCCCCCCGGCCCCTCTCCCCCGGCGTTTGCCTTCGTGCTGACAAGGAAAGGCCACCTTCTCCCGGTCCAGGTCCTCCATGGCGGCCTCCGGCTGTGCCTGGAGCACCAGGAAGACGCCCAGGACGGCGGCGCGCAGCAGCTCCATGGCGGGGTCTGGGCTCCCGCAGGCAGCTCCGCTCCTGCAGCGCCCGGGCTTTTATTTGGGGAGAGAGCGCGGTCGCCGGGGACTGTCGTGGGGCAGACTGGGCTGCCGCTGCTCAGGGACTCCTGGTAACTCTGCACAATGCCATCCGGCCGGGCGGCTCCACACCCACAGCAGCCGCCGCGGCCGCCTTCCTGGAGCCTGGACGCGGGTGGACACGGTGGCGGGGCCGGCGGGGCCCGGGAACAGGAGCAGCCCACCCACGCCAGGCTGGAGCTCTCCCCCCCCCCCCGGGACACTTGCTGGCTCTGTGGGTTCTTTCTGGTCGTCTGGGGACCGCAGCACGCTGCCCACGGCCTGCCGCCAACAAGCACGAGGGGGGACTTGAACCCGGGCCCATCCCTCGGGCGCCTGGCCTGAGCCCCCCCCCATCTGTGCCTCGGACCCCCCCCCCCGTCTGTGCCTCGGACCCCGCCCCCCGTCTGTGCCTCGGACCCCCCCCCCCAGCAGCAGCATGTTCTGAGCCGCACCAGCAGGGACGGCTGTGTGACTTGTGGGGCGGGGGTGGGGGGACAGAAATCGGGCTTGGTGGCCCAACCCCAGTCTCGGCTCGCACCCCTCTCCCCGGGGGTCTGAGCCTCTTCCTCCCAGTGACTGACGGGCCCCACCGGGGACCAGAACGAGCCGGGGCACACACGGAGCCCAGCTTCCAGACCTGCCCCAGCTCCTGCCTCCGGCCGTGTGGCCCAAGACAGCGCTCTGCCTCAGTTTTCCCATTTGCCACGGCAGCTGCAGGCATTAAACAAGCACGGGCCCTGCGTGACGTCTCCCCCAGACCCTCCCCCTGCACCCTCGGGGCCGACCCCTGTGTCCAGCTTCTCTGGGCCACAGAGACGATTTCTTTTTTTGAGTGACAATTTTTATCTTCAAAAACAACTTTATTTGTGATGCATACTTAAAAAAATAAATAAAAATCAAAAAAACTCCCACCCTCCAGAAATGAGCTAAAACATGGAAAAATCTATCTTCCCCCTCCCGTTCCCACTCCCTCCTTCCGGGCCGTCAAATACGGGGAAGAGGCCAAGGGTGGCGCAGAGCACCCGTCCGGGACACCCTCCTGCGGCGGGCTGGGGGGCGTGGCAGGCTCCGGTGCTGGCACCAGGGGGGCCACAGCCACCCCGGGGTCCGAGCTCCGGCTCCCAGCACAGGGCAGGTGCCACGTGGCCAAGGGGGTCCAGGGTGCCCGAGGCAGCTCCTCCCGGACCAGCATCCCGACCCGGCCCCGGCGGGGGGTGGAGGAGGAGGGCAGCCATCCCACCACTGGGGCTGGAAAAGCCCACCTGGAATGGCGCAAGCAAGGCCCGGCCAGCTACGCGGTCGGTCCCCGTCACCAGACCCCACTCCCCAGGCCGCCCGGGTGGGCTGGGACCCCGGACGGGCGGTCAGGCAGCACAGGGGCAAGTCAGGGCCGGGCCACCCAGAGCCGGCCGGCACTCTGGAGGCCCAGAGGGATGCCCAGAGGGCAGGAGCAGCGCCTGGGGGACAGCCGGGGGGCTGAGGAGCAGGCCCCAGGGTGGCTCCAGGCAAAAGAGGGAGGTGGAGGCCCCTGGCGACCCGGGGCAGGGTAAGGGCAGACGGCCTCAGGGATGACCGCTTCCGCCCCTGCCCTGCGCGGGCGGGGGCACTCATGAGCATCGGACCGGAACCTCCAGCACCTTCCTGCCACCCCACCATGCGCCCTGTGAAGTGTGTGCCAGACCGCAGGGCCTCAGAGCTCCCATCAGGGCCCCAGGGCACAGCGCCAGGGACAAGGAGGACAGCTGGCACAGCCCCCAAGGAGGGCCACTCCCCTGCCCCAGTCTCAGGGGCCCCTGGAGCCCCAGCCCGTGGCTGCTTGCTGGCCATGTCAAATGGGGTGAGTCCCCTCCCTGTGCCTCCCTTTCCCAACCTCTGAAACCGGGAGCTCGGCAGGGGCACTACCTGTGCCCAGGGTGTCTCCTGGGGAGCCCCAGGCCAAGGAGCGGGGGCCAGGAGCCCACTTCCGGGGCCTGAGTGAAGCGCCCACGGCCACGCCAGCGGAGGGAGATAAAACCCACAGGTGCCCGACCCCAGGCCTGTGCTTGGCCAGCGGAGCCACAGGGCCGTCTTCATGTGAGCCTGTGGGGCTGGGCCCGGGCACGGGGTTCCCCCTGGGGCTGCAGCCCCCTGCCTCAGTCTCCAGGAGCGCTGGGGTCGGCGTGGGGCCCCCTGCGGCCCCCCCAGGGCCTCTCCAGAGAGGCAAGAAACCGTTGGTCATCGGGCTGCAGAATCTGTTTATTGAGGAGCAGGAGGAGGGTCCCTGGGGGCAGGGCTGGCGGGCGGAGGAGGGGGCCACGTCGGTCCCCCCAGAGCTGGGGGTTTGGGCTCCTGGGGCGGCAAGGCCTGCTGCCGGGGCCACCTGCAGGGGAAGGCATGGCTGTTCCGTCCACCCGCGCCCCGCAGAGGCCCTTGCTGCCCCCATGGGCAGGGAGAGCGATCCTGCCACGCCTGTTAACCTGGACGCACCTGCCCACCGCTGCCCCGCCTGCCCTCGGGGGTCCCTCCCTCGCTCAGTGGCAGGGATGACAGCCCCTGCCCTCGGTGAAGAGGGCAGCGTGGCAAGGAAGCCACGGGACGGCCACCAAACCACAAAACCCACAGCCGCTCTGGTCCCTTGAGACATTGGTGGGGAGGGGGAGGGCGGGGGCAGGAAGAGGGGGCTCACACTTTCTGCCAATAGAACCTTCTGGGGGGTGACTTGGCAGTGACGCCCACCCCCACCCCTGTGTCCCAAACTAGCAGGTGTGACATGGGAGACTCAGCAGCCCCGATGTCCCTGCGGCAACCAGCAGAGAGAAGGATGCCGGCCGCTGACCCGAAGCTCATGGACAAGTGCAAAGACACAGGAAATGCGGGTGCCAGGACAGGGAGCAGGCTGCAAAGCTGAGGGCACGCCACCCCCAAGGGGACCTCAGGAACATCTCTCCTCGCAGGGTCCCTCCAGAGGCTGGGGGGGGCGACCTTGGAGTCTCAGCTCTTATCCCCGGCTTTGCGGGGGTGCCACGTTCTTGGCAATGAGCCTGGGTGAGCCGCCCAGCGTTTTCCTGGTGCCTGGTGTGGGGGAGGGTCCCCCCAGGACCTGGGTCTGGGGCCCTGTGACAGGCACTGAAGGACAAGGCTGTGGGTCTGTCTCACGCGGCCCTCAGGGGGAGACTGAGGACCAGTAACCCCAAAGCAGGGTCCGTGCCCTGGGAGGGGGCCCAGGCTCCGGGGACACAGGGTGTGGTGAATCAAATAGTGTCAAAACTTCACGTCCACCTAGAACCCCCAGATAGGACCATGCTTGAAAATAGGGGCTTTTCAGATACCGTTAGCTAAGGATCTAGAGATGGGATCATCTTGGGTTTAGTGTGAGCCCAAATGCAAAGCCTGGCGCCCACACAACACAAGGAAGATTCAGACGCAGCCCTCGGAGGGAAGATGGCCCTGGGACAACGGCTGCAGAGATTGGGGTGATGCCTGTACATGCCGAGAAGCGCCAGGACCACGGCACCCCCAGAAGCTGGAGTGGCCCGGGGCAGACTCTCCCCAAGAGCCTCCAGAGGCCCTCGCCCTGTGGACACCTGGACTTGGACTTCTGGCCCCCAGGGCTGTGAGGGGACAGTTCCTGTTGTCCTAAGCCACCCAGTTTGTGGGACTTTGTTGTGGCAGCCCTAAGGCACCAGGGGGGCTTCCCAGGAGAGGCAGAACCGGGGCCTCGGGGGTCTACACGTGCAGAACTCGAGCTGCAGGGGAGGCAGGGAGGCGGGCAGCCCTGCGGGGCCCAGAGAACCCGGGGAGTCGCCCTGCCCCACCTGGGGAGGGCTGAGGTGGTGTCCGGAGGTGTCAGGGCGCCTCCTTGTCCTTGCGGGAGCACAGGTCTGCAGGAAGGAGGACGGCGGTGACATGCCCAGCTGGCCGGGCTGCCCTCCACTCCCCGGTGAAGACCCCCCACCATGCCACCGGGACCTGTCCCTTAGTCTGTGTGGGGGATGGTGGGGCTGGAGGGGCTGGAGGGGCAGCCAGCCCACCCCTAGAAGAGAGGACCACCTGCCGCCCCTCGCTCCGGGCTGGGGCCGCGCTGGGCCACGCACCTGACTTGGGCAGCAGGACCATCATGTCGTCAGGCAGCCCCACGGTGGGGTAGAAGTCCCGCAAGGCCTTCACCGCCTCGGGACTGGCATCCTGGGTCCTGCCTGGGGCGGAGCGGGGGTCACTGTGAGCCCAGCAGCTCACAGGGACTGTGGCAGGGGCAAAGGGCAGGGGGAGGAGTCTCCACTTCCCTGAGTGCTGACAGCAAGGCGCCCAGGTGAGGCCAGGCAGGTTGCCCACCGCACGAAAGCGCCTGCCTGGCTGGAGTCACACGACTCCCAATTCACTCGATTCACCCTGGGGGCTGGGGTGCCCTGGCAGCTCTGGGCCAGGTTCTGCTGGGCCCCACGCCCCCTTAAGCATCCTTCTCGGCAACTGGCATCCTTCCTGCCAGCCCCCAGCCTCACCTAGCCCTCGCCACCTTGGGGGGCCCCAGGAATTAAAGGAGAGAGCCTCAGCCCCAGTTCAGGGACTCAGGCAGCAAGGCCAAGCAGGGCAGGGCGCGCCACCACCCCCAGGAGGCCGGCGTCTGGCCCTCAGGGACCCCCTGCAGCCGACCCCCTTCCCATCCAAAGAGCCGTGGGGTCCCACCCCAACCCCTACGCCCAGACTCGGGAGTGAAGAGGCGGGGGCAGGGGGGATGGGGCGTGTCCAGGGAGACGCTGCCCAAATCCTGGGCAGGGTCCAGACGGTGGGGGCGGGGCCTCACTGTAGAGCTGCACCATGGTGCTGAGGGCCCCCTCCAGCTCCTTGTAAATGTAGATGAGTGCGAAGGAGCTGTAGTCCGTGTCCACCACACGCACGTCCAGGTAGCCCAAGGCTGCGGAGGAGACAGCGGCCGTGGAGAACTGGACAGAGCCCAGCGCCCGCCCACCCACCCACGCCCGGCCCTGCGGGGCTGTGAGCCAGTGGGGGGCAGAGGGGGAGAGGGCCAGCGGTCACCCCTGGAGAGAGGGGTCCAGGGCCCCAGCGCTGTGTAGGGCAGGACCTACCTGGGACTCTGAAATGCCCCGGGGAGCCCACCTTCAGGTACTCAGCATCCACCTGGTTACAGCCGTCTGCCCTGGGGGTGCACGGCCCGCGTCACTGCCGAGCCCATAGCAGGTCCCTAGCCCAGCCGGCCAGCCCGGGCGGCTCACCTGGGGAACTCCATGTGGACACTAAGGCCGCCCCCCGCGGTGGCCGTGATGGCCCTGGTGGACATCCGCAGGTGGCCCTTCTTGCCCAGGAAGACTTTGCAGTCGGACACCATGGAGACCACGTACCAGAGGCCTGAGAACTGTGGGCGGCTCCGTGACCGCCAGGCAGGGCAGCCCGGGCAAGGGCCCTCCTTCCCCCGGGGGCCCGGAGGAACAGGGCCCTGCCTGCAGTCACACAGCGCACGGTCTCAGTGTCCACCTCTGGCCCAGCGTGGGCAGGAACTGGCCTCGGGCAGGTCACAGCCCAGCTCTGAGCCTCAGTTCCCCCAACTGTGAGATGGGCCCAGGAATTACCCCAGGTGCAGGGTGGCTTCGGGGCTAAACGGAGAGCAGCTCCACAGCATGTGCAGGGCAAGCCCTCCAGGAGAGGGGCCGTTTCTGTCACCACCGTGGCTGTCTATCGCGTGCAGCAAGGGCTCGGCCCCACCCACCTGAGGCACAGCCCAGGGGTCCCTGGTACCTTTTCGGCATCAAAGTCGGGCTGCACCAGGACCTCAGCCTGGGCTGTGGACACCCAGAGCAGGGCCAGGACCAGGCTCAGCAGGAAGGACTCCATGGCCACGCTGCCCTCCGGCCCCTGGTGCCCTGAGTCCCCAGGCCCCAGCAGGCCCAGCTTTATAGCCCGGCCCACCCCCTGGGCCCACCCGCGGAGCAGGCTGGGCAGCTCCAGCCCTTGTCCATTGTTGGGCACAATCGCCCGAGTGGCTCCACCAGCTCCAGGGGTCACTTCCTGGAGGGCTCCAGACAGCCGGGCTCTCTCCTGACGCACACAGCCTGAGGATTTGTCTCCCAGACCTGCCAGGCACCTGACCAGGTGACCGGCCTCAGGGTCCGAGCGGTCAGTGCCCCGCTGAGGCTCTCCCAGGTTGACACCTCAAGCACCTCTGTCCACCCTCCGGCCTGGCTGGGGCCGGGGGCCCAGAGAAAAGTTGGGGTGCAGCTCTGGCCAGCAGGCCCCCACCTGGGACCTGAACACCTAGCAGTCCTCACTCCCTCTCATCCCCAACACAGGGGTGGGCTCACCCCTGGCCAGACCTCTGGACAGAGCCTGCGCTAGCACAGCCGTGAGAAAGGCCTGGGCACCCCTCACTCCCGACACCCCACTGCCCCCAACACATCAGCAGCAGGGCCTCTAGCAGGCACACCTGGGACAGGATGGGGCTGGGCTGGCGCTTAGGGAGGATTATGGTACCGGACGCTGCCTTATCGCTGGTTGTGTAAGTGTACAGGTGGGAGCGACGCCAGGAGGCGCCGGGGGCTGCTGGAAGCTGGAGCCTGGGAAGGTCTCTCCGGTGACCTCTGTCCGCACAGAGCACCCCGGGAGACTGGACGGGGTGCAGCACGTGGCCTCGGGGCCCACCACCCAGGGAGGAGAGCGCTGCCAGCCCTCCAGAGGGGAAGAAGGAACAGGGTCAGAGACAGACCTTCACCGCCCAGCCGGGAGGGAGGGGAAGGAACTGAGGGCTCCTCCTGGCCACCGCCCACACCCCGGGCTTCAGGAGGTGCCAGTTCTCAGGCAGGTCCCTGCCAAGGCCACCGAGAGCCACCAGGTGCAATGCCGTCCAAAACGCTTGCAGAACTCCCGAGAGTCAGCGATAAGAAAACAAGCATGCCGGCCGGGTGCGGTGGCTCACGCCTGTCATCCTAGCACTCTGGGAGGCCGAGGCGGGTGGATCGCTAAAGGTCAGGAGTTCAAAACCAGCCTGAGCAAGAGCGAGACCCCGTCTCTACTAAAAATAGAAAGAAATTAATTGGCCAACTAAAAATATATAGAAAAAATTAGCCGGGCTTGGTGGCGCATGCCTGTAGTCCCAGCTACTCAGGAGGCTGAGGCAGGAGGATTGCTTGAGCCCAGGAGTTTGAGGTTGCTGTGAGCTAGGCTGACGCCAGGGCACTCTAGCCCGGGCAACAGAGTGAGACTCTGTTTTTTTTTAAAAAAAAAAAAAAGAAAGAAAACAAGCATGCCGATTTAAAAACCAAAGGCAGGCAAAATATTTGAAAGGACCTTTCACCAAAGAAGACATCTACATGGATAAGCAGAAGAAAAGGTGCTCAGCGTCATTAGTCATTAGGGAGACGTAAACTGGAGCCATTTCAGGGCACGGCGGCTGCACCTGTCAGAACGTGGGTCCCAAGAGCCCGTGGCTGAGCTGCGGCAGGGCCTGCTCGGGGAGACCGGGGTGGTTCCACTCCCTGGAAGGCGCGCCGGCAGATTCTCATGAGGCGAAACATCCACTCACCGTGCAGTTCAACACGGCACCCCCAGGCGTTCCCCGAGAGAAATGAGACCATGTTCCCACCAAACCTGCCCCTGGCGGTCACAGTGACTTCATTCGCAGTCACTAAAAACCCGGGACAACAACCAAATGCCCCCCGGTGGGCATCTGGATGAGCAAGCCGTGGTCCATCGTGCCCTGGAATATCACTCGGAATAAAGGAACCGGCCGCTGACCCACACGGCACCACGGCCGCGCTCAGACGTGCAGCGCTGCGGCCGGTGTGAAAACTCTGCAACCCGAGACTCCTCTGGTGTGACACTCAGAACCAGGCAAGACCACGGGCACAGAAGGCTGCTCCGTGGTTTCCAGCGGCTGGGGGTTCGGGAGTGATTAGCGGCAAAGGGCTACAAGGAAGATTGATTTGGGGTGACGGAGCTGTCCTGTGCTGTGACTGCAGGGGTTCCGGGACTGTTTGCAGCTGTCAAAACGTGCGCCACTGTACCCTCGGAACTAAAAATAAAATCCTAAGCCTCGGCCAGGCGAGGTGGTTCACACACCTGCCGTCCTAGCACTCTGAGAGGCCGAGGGGGGGAGGATCGCTCAAGGTCAGGAGTTCGAAACCAGCCTGAGCAAGAGCGAGACCCCCGTGTCTACTAAAAATAGAAAGAAATTAATTGGCCAACATAAAAATATGTAGAAAAAATTAGCCGGGCATGGTGGCGCATGCCTGTAGTCCCAGCTACTCGAGAGGCTGAGGCAGAAGGATTGCTTGAGCCCAGGAGTTTGAGGCTGCTGTGAGTTAGGCTGACACCAGGGCACTCTAGCCCAGGCAGCACAGTGAGACTCTGTCTCAAAAAAAAAATAAAATCCTAAGCCTCCCTGCTGACGGAACAGACCCCCTCGGCCTAGAGGACGCCGGCTAAACCTCAGAACTAAGTTCCCAGCAGTGATGGGAGGGGAGGTCGAGCACACCATTGTCACCCTGTCTTGCTAAAGCCACCAGACTTTAGTCCCTAAGGGCCAGACCGGCACTCCCTCCTGATAAAAGACCACTAAGCACAGAGTGGTTATCATGGTCTATGCAACTTGGCAGACAGGGTGTCCGTGTCCTTGTTTCACATTTTTGACATAGAGGGGCCGTTTGTAACACGGACCTCAAAAGAACAGAAAGCCCCACTGTGCAGGCACCTGGCTCCCCTTCCACAAATACTCAGGACTCCTCCGATAGCTTGTTGCATATGCGTATAGCCACCCTGCTCAGTATAAAGTCCTGTTCCCTGCCGGGCGCGGTGGCTCACACCTGTAATCCTAAGCACTCTGGGAGGGCGAGGTGGGAGGATTGCTCAAGGTCAGGAGTTCAAAACCAGCCTGAGCAAGAGCAAGACCCCGTCTCTACTAAAAATAGAAAGAAATTAATTGACCAACAAAATATATTTAAAAAAATGAGCCAGGCATGGTGGCGCATGCCTGTAGTCCCAGCGACTCGGGAGGCTGAGGCAGGAGGATCGCTTGAGCCCAGGAGTTTGAGGTTGCTGTGAGCTAGGCTGACGCCATGGCACTCTAGCCCAGGCAACACAGTGAGACTCTGTCTCAAAAAATAAGTAAATAAAAAATAAAGTCCTGTTCCCTTTGTCCCTGCCTTAAAGCACCTGTTCCTGGCTTGTGTCCGGGAGCCCTGTTTCCCAGGCTGCTGGAACGGCCACCTCGGGCTGATAACCTTTATAAGAAACAAAGATTTCCTTTTCCAAATTATAAACCTCATTTTTTTTTCCAGTTAACACCAAAAAGGGTGACTTCTACTGTATATAAATCATACCTCAATTTTAAAAAGCAGGTATATAAGTGTGCTGTCTCTCTTTCCGTGTGTGTGTGCGTGTGCGTGTGTGTGTGTGTGTGTGTGTGTGTGTGTGTATGAAAAATCTTCCCTAGAAATGCCACCACCTGGATTTAGGAGCAGGGAGGCCCGAAGGAGCATTAGCCCAAACCCACGAGGTGCACCCCAAGGATGACAGCAGATGACTCAGGTGAGCCCGTGGAGCTGAGCGCAGGGCCAAGCCCAGGACCACGTCACATGTCCTGCAGCTCCTGCAATGCCCAGAGCTGCAGAGCTGGGGGAGGGGGGGGTATGACAAAAGCCATGACCTCCAATGACAGGACTACTGGACAGAGAGCGAAGCTTCTGGAGAGAGAGCTCTGGATCAGCAAGGACAGAGGGACAGACTGGCCCGCAGACCCCTCAGCATGTGCTGGCGATGAGAGGTGCAGGGCGGCCTCCTGCCCAGGGGAAACTGCACCCACCCCCCTCGACCACCATCTCCTCCCTGGCCTCCCCACTCCTCCCACCCCTGTTCTTCAAAGGCCATTCTCCACTCAGTGGCCAGAGCAAATCTTTTCTTTTTTTTTTTTTCTTTTGAGACAGAGTCTCACTTTGTTGCCCAGGCTAGAGTGAGTGCCGTGGCATCAGCCTAGCTCACAGCAACCCCAAACTCCTAGGCTCAAGCGATCCTCCTGCCCCAGCCTCCTGAGTAGCTGGGACTACAGGCATGTGCCACCACGCCTGGCTAATTTTTTATGTATATATGTTTTTAGTTGGCCCATTAATTTCTTCCTATTTTAGTAGAGACGGGGGTCTCGCTCTTACTCAGGCTGGTCTCAAACTCCTGACCTAGAACGATCCTCCCGCCTCAGCCTCCCAGAGTGCTAGGATTACAGGTGTGAGCCACCGCGCCCGGCCCTGAGCAAATCTTATGAAGCATAAATCCAATGCATCCTGCTTAAAATCTTCCTGGGTCTGCCCCAGCCCCACTCTGCACCCTCCTACCCCTCCCTCCCACCCTGCACCCTCCTGCCCCTCCCTCCCACCCTGCACCCCCTTACCCTTCCCTCCCACCCTGCACCCTCCTACCCCTCCCTCCCACCCTGCACTCCCAGCTCTCCGGGCTCCTCGTCTCCCTCCTCCCTCGCTGGCACTGGGCCCAATGCATGTGGCCTCCCGTGTTTGGGCAGTGCCTGCTCCCCACACGTGCACATTGTAAACTGCCTAGAACAGCATCCTCGCTTGGGGTGTTCACTCCGATGTCCCCAGCGCCTACAGGGGCCCCGAGTTAGAAAGCAGGTGCTCGGTGTACCTGTGCCCGTGAGTGAGGCTAGGTTGGCCTGCAGCTCACTGAAGCCTGGGATCTGCAGCTCACGGCAGCATTTGCAGCCAGATGGCTTGGCAGCAGCAGCACATGCCCAGCAGGAGGCTGCCTCAGTCCCCAGCCCCCACCCTGAGGTCCAGCACAGGCTAGGCTGCCAGGGCCCAGCGTCCTGTCTGCCGGGCTCCCCGTGCATGCTGGCACGCCCGGGATACCCGGTGGGCAGCGTCCCAGAGGTGCATGTGGGGCCAGGTGGACAAGCGTCCTTAGGGCAGGAGTCAGACCTGCAACTGTGAAGCCCCTGGACCTGCTAGAGGAGCCGGCAGGTGCGGTGCCCACCATGGCCACGGGGACGGGTCAGAGCGGAGGGCGCCGGCAGGACCCACAGGCAGGCAGGTAGAGTGTGGTCTAACCTTGCACTGGAAGGGAAGGAGGCTGGCTCACCCAATGAGTGGGGGAACCCTGAAAACGTTATGCTCAGCGAAAGAAGCCAGACCCATGTCTTATGATTCACTTCTCACGGAATGTCAGGAACAGGCAAATCCGGAGGCGGGAGTAGATGGGTGCTTACCGGGCTGGGAGAGGCACAGGCAGTGATTGTTAGTGGATGGGGGGTCTCTCTTTGGGGTCATGAAAATGTCCTAGAGTTAATAGTATGGCTGCAAAACTCTGCTGATGTACTAAAAACCACTGAGTCGAAACTCTGTGGTCCGCGAAAAAAATCTCAGTAAAGCTGTTAGAAATAAAATTTGCTGACAACCACCATCCCACCTTGCAGAGGACAGAAGCTGAGGTGCTCTGAGAATGGCAGAGACAATCTCAGGGGAAAAGAGGTGCCCCTGCGCCCCAGGGTGCCCTTTGAGCCCCTGTTTACCCTGGGTACCCCCTGCACCCTCAAGTAGCCCCTGTGCCCCCTGGTAACCCCTGCACCCCCGGTTCCCCCCTCCCAGTTCCCCCTGCATCCTCTGGTAACCCCTGCGCCCCTGGTTCCCCCACCCCCCCAGTTCCCCCTGCATCCTCTGGTAACCCCTGCTCCCCCATAATGCCTGCGCCCCCGGTTCCCCCAGCTCCCCTCTCCCAGTAACCCCTGAGCCCCCTGCATTCCCCTGAGCCCTGCGATGCCCGGGGCCCAGGCCCCCGCCGGCTTCTTGCTCCAGTTCAGACCAGCTAAGCCTCCACCGTGGGCGGGGCTGGCACCCTGCACTGATTGGCTGAGAAGAGCTGCCTGTGCTTTGCTCTAATTGGCTGGAAGCTGTCCAAGGCTCAAGTTGATTGGCTGAGAGAGCTAGACTCATGCTGTGTGCTGATTGGCCCGGACGGTCTGGGTCCATAGTATGCGCTCAGCAGGTGTTGCGAGCCAGGTGTGACCTGACCTGTCCCCCTACGCGCCTCCCTTCCAGGGACATTGTGGCTCCCAGGCTGAGCGGGACTCTTTCTGAGCCTCGGAGACGGCTCCAGGCTCCAGTTGGCGGGCTCCAGGCTCCAGTTGGCGGGCACCAGGCAGACGTCACTGCTGGGCAACGGCTGACTTTGTTTCCCTCTCAGTTCCCTTGGGGACAAAGGAGCAGGTGGACCTCAGTCAGGGCCAGCACCCTCCCTGCCCAGCCTCCACCCGGCTACAGACACACCCTCCGAGCAGGACTCTTCGGGCAGGGGCTGGTCCGGCCTCCTACAGGGCTCCTCCAGGGGCTGCCCCAGGAGCGTGAGCTGCGGCCTCGGCCTCGGAGCCCAGCTGAGCCTGCAGGACCACGTGGGAGCACTCCGGACCGGTCAGGCTGGGATGTGGAAAATGCAGGGAAGGGGGTCTCTCCAAGACAGACCACATCCTGGACTTTCCTGCCCCCGCCCGCACTCACTGGACACCTCTTGGGGACACAGATTCTCCACGGGGGGATCCCCGTTCTAGGGGTTGGAAGAGGGGCCCACTAAATATCAGGGAGTCCGGGGCCGCTAGAGACGGTCCCCTCACCCATCTTAGAGGAAGACACCCTGGGCCTCAGAATATGATTGTATTAATATTTGGAGACAGGGCCTTCAAAGAGGTCGTTAAGGTAAAAAAGGCCAAGGTGTGGTGGCTCACACTGTAACCCCAGCACTTTGGAAGGCTAATGGGGGAGGATCTCTTGAGGCCAGGAATTCGAGATCAGCTTAGGCAACATAGCAAGACTCCGTCTCTACAATTAAAATTTTAAATTTTAAAAATTAGCTGGGCGTTGTGGCATGTACCTGGAGTCCCAGCTATTCAGGAGGCTGAGATGGGAGGATCGCTTGAGTCCAGGAGTTCCAGGCTGCAGTGAGCTATGATTGCGTCACTGCATTCCAGCCTGGGCAACAGAGCAAGAGTGTGCAGCAGAGTCGGCGCCCAAGGTCCCGCATCCACTGCTCTGAGAGGGCGCCGCCGGCGCAGGGCCGGCAGTGCAGGCCCCGCCCCGCCCAGCCTCTCTCCCCGCCCTCTGCGCCGGGCTGCCTCAGGCCCCGCCCTCCAGGCCCCGCCCCTGCCCAGGTCCAGCCCTCCAGGCCCTGCCTTCTGGGCCCCAAGCTCTCTGCCTGCTCCTGAGCAGGTCCCGCCCTCCAGGCCCCGCCCCTGATCAGGCCCCGCCCCTAGGCCCGGCAATAGACCCGGGGCTCTCTGCCCGCTCCTGCGCAGGCCCGCCTTAGGCCCCGCCCCCTAGACACCGCCCCGCCCTGCCCAGGCCCCGCCCTCCAGGCGCCTCTCCTAGACCCGTGGTCTCCGCCTGCTCCTTGCAGACCCCGCCCTCCAAGCCCTGTCCCACCTCTCTCCCCCCTCTCTGCTCAGACCCCGCCCCTAGTCCCCGCCCCGCCTCTGCCCAGGCCCCGCCCTCCAGGCCCCGCCCTCCAGGCCCCTCTCCAGACCCGCGGTCTCTGCCTGCTCCTGTGCAGACCCCGCCTTCCAGGCCCCGCCCCACCTCTTCCCCCGCCCTCTGCTCAGGCCCCGCCCCGCCCCTGCCCAGGCCCCGCCCCGCCCCTGCCCAGGCCCCGCCCCAGGCCCCTGCGCTCTCAGCCGGCGGCTGCGCGGGCCCCGCCCCAAGCCGGGCCAACCATGGTGAACCTGGGCCTGTCCCGAGTAGACGACGCTGTGGCCGCCAAGCACCCGGTGAGAAGGCCGGGATGGGACGTGGGCCCAGACCTCACTCTGACCCGAGCGGGGCAGGGGACCGGCAAGGGCTGCGGGGGCCCGGGCGGCCTGGGGGCGGCGAGTTGGGCCCAGGCCCCGGTCTCCGCGCAGCCCGGCCAGGAGGGGCGGCGAGGGAGGCGAGCTGGAACGGAGCCTTCCTCCCCCGCCCCCTGCAGGGACTCGGGGAGTATGCCGCGTGCCAGTCGAGCGCCTTCGTGAAGGGCGTCTGCACCTTCGTCACAGGTAGGCTGACCCGGGCGTGGGAGAGCTCGCCTCCTGTCTCACCCCGACGCGCCAGCAGGTGGCGCCAAGTCACCTGCCCTGGGTGCTGGGGCCTGGCAGGTGCCTCTCAGGCCGCGCCAGGTGGGCCCCCGGCCAGCCCCCGCGTACAGGCTGACTGATGGGGACCTCGGCTCCTGGCAGGCACCGGTGCGACCCTCGGCCTGCAGATGTTCCTCCAGAGGCGGTGTCCGTACCCTTTCCAGTGGAGCCTGCTGGTGGCCGTGGGTGGGTACTCAGGGTCTGCGCCCCAGGGTTGGTGCTCCGGCTCCTCGGCACGGGTGGGCTTCCACTAGGGGTGGGAGCTGTGGTGCTGCCACCGCCCCCGGCGAGGAGCCCTGCCCAAGCCCACCCAGCATCTCCGCCGGGGCCTGCGCCAGTTCCCTCACGCCCAGGCCCAGCCCGCTGCCCTGCCCCTTCCTTGTCTTCAGTCGCAGGCTCCGTGGCCAGCTACGGGGTGACAAGGGTGGAGTCGCGGAAATGCAGCGACCTCTGGCTCTTCCTCGAGACAGGGAAGCTCCCCAAAGACGTGAGCACAGGTGAGCATGGCCTTCAGTCCCCCCCAACCCCAGGCAGGGCCTGGAGGGTGGGACCTGGGCAGGGGCGGGGCGGGGGGGGCAGCGTGGAGTGGAAACCGAGGCTCTGCTGCCCAGACTTTCAGGCAGGCCAACCCGGGACCTCAAGCGGTAGGCTGGACAGGGCCCCTCTGCCAGGCCTGTGCGTCCTGGACGGCTGACCTTGCGGGCAGGCAGGCACAGCGTGCCCTTGGAGGGCCCCCTTCTCAGGAGGAGACCAGGAAGGATGAGGTGCCCTGAGAGGCAGGGGAGGAGTGTGGGTGCCACCGCAGCCACATGGGCCCCACAGGGAGTGGCTGGACTGAGACACCCCTTATGGAGCACCACGCCAGTTGATCTCAGGCCTGGCCTCCACTGCCTCCCGACCTCCTTACGGGACTCGGGTTTTGCCATGATAACGCGGGTGCTCAGAGCGGCAGTGGATGTGGTTCTAGCCGTCTCCCCTTGTCTCCTACAGATCAACGCAGCTAGGAGAGCTCCGGCCGTGCACGGGGGACCTGGGCAGGGGGCATCCTGGAACATGGCCCTCAGTGCCCCCCAACCCCAGGCTGGCCCTCCCCATACCCTGGGGTGCCCCAGCCGTGTCCTCTGCACGTGTGCATGGCCAGGCCGGACAAACCTGTGTGCACTGTCCCTGCCCCAGCCTGGCACCTGCCCCGGAGTGGGGATCAGAAGAGTTCTGCCCAGGTGGCGTAACAGCGCTGCTCTGGGGCAGCAGGAACCAGGGTGGGCACCGTGAGCACACGCCTGTCTGGGGCGCGGGTGGAAGGACTTGCTCGCCCTCTCTGGTGCTGTAGCGCCCCCATCCTGGCCCTGCACCCTCACGAGCCCAGGGTAACAATTGGTGCTGGGATAGGAGGGCTAATAAATGACTTGTCCCTTTCCCCCACCTGAGCTCTAAACTGAGAAACAAAGAGGTGAGAAGGGAGATCAAAGGTCACCTTCGTGGCCACAGCCACATGTGAGGGTAACGTACCAACTACACACTGAGGATGTTCCTAACGCTGAGCCCAGGATTAGACCCTCCTCCCAGCCCTGCAGGCCGTGTGAGACCACCAAGGCCTGAGGCCAAGGGTGGGAGGTGGGGGCAGGGGTCTGAGTCGGTCCCACTTGCGCAGGTGCAGAGCACAAGGGGCGCGGGCAGGGCCAGCTGCCGATGGTTCCGCACCCACCGGTCAGGTGGAACCGCCCCCGGCCCTCCCCACCTAGCTGGCAGTTGGGGTGCTGTCCTCCCTGGGCACCCGGCCCGGAAGGAGGCGGAGAGGCTCCAAGCCTTGGCGAGTCCGTCGTTGGACACTGGACGCCCGGTGACAAGCAAGGCCGCGCAGGGCTGTGCGCTCCAGCCCCGCTTAGCCTCACCTGGGCCTGACTGGTCGCTTGAAAGGATGTTACAGAGTACCTGGCGCACCCTCCGAGTAGGCAGGAGGACAAAGTGACAGAAAGCCCAAGAAGGGGGCTTAAGCAAGCTAGAGCTTTTATTTTTTCGTTCATGTAAAAGTGCCGGTGGGTGGGTGAGGCTCAGCAGGGAGCCGGGCCCCCAGCTCTGTCCCTTGAGTTAGACCCTGCTGTGGTGACCTCCATTCTCAGAGCGCCTCCCTTGCTCGCCTCGGGTCTCAAGCAGCTGCACCAGCCTCAGCCATCGTGTCTTTATCCCATTTAGCAGGAAGGAGAGAGGGGGAGGAGGGCGCTCACCGGCCACTTCTGCTCACACACTTCGCCAGAGCCAAGTCATGTGTCCATCGAGCACCAAGGTGCCCAGGAAGGGCGACTGCCCCACCGAGACTTGGGCTTCTTGATCTGAGGAAGAAGGGAGAGCCCAAACTCGGGGACCGCGGGTGGGCTCTGCCTCAGCAGGACACCAATCCGGGCCCCCTAGAACCAGGGGAAGTGAGCGGACCACACCTCTGGCAGGTGCTGCCAGCCCCTGAGGGCAAGGCCTGGGCTGGGAGGAGGGCAGGGGTGAACGTGGAGTTTTAGCCTGGACTGGCCTTCTAAAAGCAGACAGTGACCAGAAACATAAGGGATCCGTGTGAGAGGTCACAGAGGACGGTGGGCCCTTTGTTAGGGGCTGAATTGTGCCCCACAGTTACTGCTTTGGAGCCCTAGCCCCCAGGACCTCAGCATGTCACCGTGTTTGGAGACAGGGTCTTAACGGTGTAATTAAGGTTAAAATGAGTCCATGCAGGTAGGCCCTAATCCAACGCGACAGGTGTCCTAAGAAGTGGAGATGAGAACAGGGACGTGCACAGAGGGACAGCCATGGGGGGACACAGGGAGAAGACACCCATCTGCAGACCAAGGTGGAGGCCTCAGGAGGAACCAGCCCTGCCCACACCTTGATGTCCGACTTCCAGCCTGCAGAACTGTGGGAAAATAAATGTCTGTTGTTTGAGCCTCCAATCCATGGTGCTTTGTCATGGTGGCCACAGCAAATCAACACAGCAAGGCTGGGGGGAAAGTAGCCCAATGCGTGTGTACCCCATGGAGTCTCAGGCTGTTGGGTGTTCTGGGCACGCCATTCACTCGAAGGGAAGGTGGGGGGCTGCAGAGACCGGCACGGACCTCACCCCTCCTGGGGTGAATGGCACCTGCACCAGAAGACCCAGGAGTTCCCAGAGGGAAGTAGGGGCAGAGCAGCAAATGTCAGGGAGGGAAGTGGGAGGTGGTGAGGTGGTGAGGGATTCGGCTTGGGGTCTGGTGAGCCAGGTCACTCAGGGCATGGCGTTTGAACTTGGGGAAGTGGTGGGGAGCAGAGATGCTGTGAAGCAGTGGCAGTTGCAGGAGGCACAACCCAGCTTTGCGCAGGGCAGCCCCGGGGGCACGGGTGTGGCATGGGGTGCTGTGCCAACCCATCACACATCACCTGCCCAAGGAAAGAGGCACCCCAGCCCCAACACAGCTCCTGAGCCACGGCCAGCCTCCACAAGACTCATCTAAATTAGGACAAGAGGGTGGGGCAGGGAGGGCCGGCAATTCCAGGGTTACCTGGGCATCGAGAACCTGGCCCCCGTCACAATGGGCTGGGATTCTGGGGGACCCCCTGGACCTCAACTCTGTTGAGCAGGCCAAGGCGGAGGAACGTGGGAGGTGCACAGGGTCCCTGGGGGACCATGAGGGCCACCATGAAGAGCCTCAGCGAGGCAGATGTGGAGGAGCAGACGCAGGAGCTGAGGACCATCACTCGACTCCAGGGTAGGCCGACCAGCTGCCCTGGCCCACCTGTGGTTGGGGTTCTGGGAGCAGAACTTTCAGTTTTAACACCAGGAGGTGGAAGGGCAAGCAGACACTCTATTGCCCACTCCTAACGAGGCCTGGGGGAGGGATCAAAGGGACCTCCCATGGGGGGGGGGTGTGTTTCAAGGAGATTCGTGGGCATACAAGCAAATGGGCCCCAAAGCCAGAAGGAACCCACCTGCCTCTGTGGGCAGCAGCTCTGGAAGGACCACAGGACACCGACACCTCACCCCTGTCCTTGGCCTCAGCCTCCCCACTGCCACACCCTGGCCACTGAGAGCCTCTCAGATAAGCAGTGGAGCCTTGTCCCCAGGGCCAGGATGGGAGGACAGAGCCCTGATGCCAGCCCCTCCCTGGGGGATTCCGGGCTGGGGGGCGGGGGGCCCTAGCCTACATCCTGGCCACCCTGTCCCCTCTGCCCGCAGAGCAATGTCGGACGCTCCAGATCCAGGGCATGAAAGAGAAGTCAGCCCAGAACAAGGCCACGATAACCCTCCTGCGTGGCAACATCCGCCGCGGGATCCATGACTGGGCTTTGGCCAAGAAGGTGCACGAGCCCCACCCCTCCCAGCTGCCTGGGCGTGAGGGGGCCCCTGCCAATCTTTCTGGAGCCGGGGTGCATCCCGGAAGGGGCTCCAGTCAGCCCAGCAGCGTGGCCGCAGGTTCCTCCCCACGCACCCCGTGAGGGTGCCACCTCCGGGTCCACGTCCTGCAGCGGGGCCCCTCTGGCTCTCTGGCCAGCTAGGGAGTCCCGGGCCCTCCTCACCTACTCTACCACAGAGCTGGGATGCCGGTAGGGCCCGCAGCAGGGCCTGACGGGGCCCTGAGGAGGACGCCTGCGGGGCTGCGGCTGGGGGTTCCCGCAGGGGCGCTCCGACTCAGCCACCGCCCTCCACAGTGCGACCAGTGGACCGTGTCCAGGGCCTGCGGGAAAGACACGCTCTTGAGGCTGGCGCACTGCCGCAGCACCGTGGAGGTAACGGGGCAGGGGCAGGGGCGGCCCTCTGAAGGACCTCCACCCCACCCCGACACCCTGCCTGCGCGCCCCGCTAAGCCCGCGAGGGCAGAGCAATCCACCTCCTGCAGCGGGGCCCCTCTGGCTCTCTGGCCAGCTAGGGAGTCCTGGGCCCTCCTCACCTACTCTACCACAGAGCTGGGATGCCCAGCCCCGGCCCTGCGTCCCTGCGGGGTGGCCACGGACGTGTCCCTCCCCTGCCGGCTCCTGGCACTCTGCGGCGCCCCTTACCCCGCACCCACGCGCGGATCGTGCCCTCCCGAGCAGGTGGCGCGGGAGAGGCTGCGCAAGTACGTCTTCGACCGCGTGAACGTGCACAACGTGCTGATCCACCTGGTGCGGCGGCGCGGGCAGAAGCTGGAGAACATGCAGCTGGAGCTGGCAGGCCTGAACAGCTACCCGGACGGCAGCAAGGAGGAGCAGCAGCTGCTGCAGGTGGCCGGGCGCCAGGCCCCGGGGAGGGCGGGGCCCCGGGGAGGGCGGGGCCCCGGGGAGGGCGGGGCCCCGGGGAGGGCGGGGCCCCGGGGAGGGCGGGGCCCCGGGGAGGGCGGGGCCCCGGGGAGGGCGGAGTCTCTGGGGGCGGGGCCGCAGCGGGGGCGGGGCTAGCGGGAGGAAGGGGCGGCGTGAGGCAAGCACCCCTCCCCACCCCCCACCCCCGGAAAAAGCCCAGCCCGACGCCCTGGGGCGGGCCCCTGGGCCCCCGGTTGCCAGTCCCCGCGCACTCTCGAGGTGCCCGCGGTCCGCCGCCAGGTCATTCGCCAGCTGGAGAACAACATCGAAAAGACAGTGATCAAGATCACCACGAGCCAGCACGTGCAGCTGCTGTACGTGGACCTGCTGGACTACCTGAAGCAAGTGAGCCCCCCACCAGTAGAGGGCGGCCCGGAGGGGCAGGGCCAGGGCTGGCACCCGCCGCTCCCCCAGGGCCCGCAGGAAGACCGAGTCCTGCTTTGGGAACCAGCTAAGCGGGACACTCCTTTACAAACTTGACCGTTTGCTAATCCAGAAAAGCACGTCGTGGGCGCATCAGAACCCCTTGGACTTGCTTGTACTTTTTAAATGGTTTGGGCTCCTTTGTACTTTTTCATTGCCTGGGCCCCCTAATATATTACAAGGCAGGGCGCCTTCTGCACGTGGAAGGGTCTGCTCCCCACTCGAGCCAGCCCCACCGCCAGCCCTGCCCCTCGGCCTCCCACGAAGCAGAGCACAGGCCTGTGGACAGTAGATGAGGAGTAGGAGGAAGACAGGAGGGGCTGGGGGACAGTGCTGAGAAGAGCAGCAGGGATGGGGCAGGGAGAGAGAGGGGCTGCAGGAGCAGAGAGCCTGGGAAGTGGTAGGGGAGCCCCCCAGACACCCTCCCCCTACAGCTGGGCAAAGGGGAGCCTGGAGGGTGGTGTGTGGCACAGCCACATGGTGGAAGTGCAGTGTGTGTGGGGGTGAGGATGGCTGGGGCACTGCAGCTGTTTCCTGCTGGGGTCCTGCCCCTCCAGTCCTGTCCCTGCTGTCCCTCCTCCTACTGCCTGTCCCTCTTGCCTCAGCCCCTGGTCCTGGGGTCTCACCTGGAGGCCTTACCCACCTTTCCTTCCTGGCCTACCCCTCCCACACCCCACCTACACCTGGGTGCTTTATGTCCCCCTGGTAGCACCTTCTTCTTACTTTTTAAAATTTATTTTATTATTTATTTATTTTGAGACAGAGTCTCGCTCTGTTGTCCGGGCTAGAGTGCTGTGGCATCAGCCTAGCTCACAGCAACCTCCAACTCCTGGGCTCAAGCTATCCTTTTGCCTCAGCCTCCCAAGTAGCTGGGACTACAGACATGCACCACCACACCCAGCTAAATATATATATATATATATATATATATATATATATTTTTTTTTTTTTTTAGTTGTCCAGCTAATTTCTTTCTATTTTTTTAGTAGAGACAGGGTCTCACTCTTCCTCAGGCTGGTCTCAAACTCCTGAGCTCAAACGATCCACCCTCCTCAACCTCCCAGAGTGCTAGGATTACAGGTGTGAGCCACCACACCCAGCCTAAATTTATTTTTTAGAGATAGGGTCTCACTCTGTCACCCAGGCTGGAGTGCAGTGGTGTCAATCATAGCTCACTGCAGCTTCGAACTCCTGGGCTCAAGTAATCTTCCTGCCTCAGCTTCCCCAGTAGCTGGGAATACAGGTGACACCACCGCCCCTGGCTAATTTTTGTTTTTATTTTTGTAGAGACAAGGTCTTGCTATGTTACTCAGATTGGTCTCAAACTCCTGGCCTCATTCAAGCAATCCTTTTGCCTCGGCCTCCCAAAATGCTAAGATTACAGGTTTGAGCCACTGTACCCAGCCTCCTCTTCTTTTTAGAATATACACACTCAAAAAAAAAAAAAAATTCCCGTAGTCTTCCATGTTTTTTAAAAACTGACAAAAATTCGACATTTATAGTCATTAAAACCAAAATACTAATAGCAAAGCTATCTTGGACCTTTATGCAGCAGGTCTGGGCTAAATACTTAATTTTACATTCTCAATTGATCCTGACAACAACCTTCTGAAAGAGCCATTATCTATCACCTTTTACAGATAGGGACACCCGGAGAGGTTAAGTAACTTTCCCAACTTCACACAGTTATCTAGTCTGAAGCAGCCTTGGCCTGAGCCCTGACTCTGACCCTTGGCTTCACTTCAGACGAAAGCTGTTCCCAAGCAGAGTGCCTCCCTGGGTTTCAGCCAGCCTTTCCTGGGCAGAACATCTCACTCACTACCTTTTTCAGTGTCTCTGGGCCGCAGAAGAGTCCACCAGGCCACGGCTGTCTGCCCCTCCCGAAACACTTCCTTTCACCTGCTCGGTGCCCGGCTGGGGGCTGGGGCCGTAGCCCAGAAGCCATCGTGGAGGGGACGCACTCGAGCTGCCTGTGGCCCCTGTGCCCACCTGCCCTTGCCCTCACAGGTGCTGGTGGTATACCCCACAGAGCTGGACAAGCTGCAGAATCTTGTGACCAGCTACTGCTCTGAGCTGTCGGATATGACGGTCATGTCCCAAGACGCCATGATGATCACAGATGAGGTCAAGGTGAGCTGGGGGCCCGGGGTTGAGGGCCTCCAGGGCTGGCTCTCCCAGACCCATCTGGCCCCATCGGTCCATCAGGAGACCCCCACGCCCACACTGCCTACAACCCCTGGAGGGACCCAGCAGCCAGCCCCCAGCCTCTGCTCACCCACAGGACAGAGGGGGTCCCACTGGGCACAGAAGCCATGAGGTAGGCGGGAGGGAGAGTCAGCCTGGCCAGGGTGGGGTCACCCATTCACCCCATCTGTGCGAGGCCCCCACAGGGCCCTGGGGATGCAGCTCCTCCTCCTGGAGCAGGCAGCAAAGGAGGCAGCTGCTAGTCCCATGTTCTATGAGAAAATGCTGCGCAGCTGCCGGGCCAGGGTGGCAACAAGGTGTTGGCCGCCGTGGGTGCCCATCCTGGGGTACTAGCCTGTTCCAAGGAGGCAGGGCTCGAGCTGGGCTCTGAAGGAATGAACGAGCAGGGACAGGGGTAGCCGGAACTTGGCAGGAGGAGAGACAACGAAGGCAGAGGTGTGGGGTTGGGAGAAGCATGACATGCAGGTGACATGGCTGGGGGCAGAGAAAGTCCAAAAGGTTCTGTCCCCAGGAGTCAGTGGAGACAGTGGGGCCAGCAGGGCCAAACTCCTCACCTGGAGCCCTGGGAGGAGATGGAAGGGACATGACCAGATTTGTGCTTCAAAAAGGGTGTGTTCTAGCTGCAGGGACTGGACAGTGCCAGGGCAGAAATGCTGGTCACTTGGGCAGGCCAGAGGGGGAGTGGGGGTGGCCAGAAGTACACGGAGCAAAGAAGCCTCTAAGAGGTAACCCTGGTGAGCTGTGACGACGGCAATGGTGAGGGAGGCAGTGCCCAGGACGTGGAGGCAGGGGCAGATGGATGGTGGCTTTAGCGACCAAAGCAGGATGCACTGGGAGAGACCAGGTTTGACGGGACAATGAGTTAGTGTTTAGAGCTGGAGAGGGAACACTGGGCGCGTGTGAGCCAGGGGTCCCAGAGGACTCTGGGAAGCAGGTGGTGGTGGAGCCGGCAGCACTGTTGGTTTGGGAAGAAGGCATGGCCCACAGCCTTGGGTGCTGTTCCAAAGTCTAAGATGAGGGCTGACGCCCACCCACGGGCTTCAGTACCAAGGGGGGCCTTGGTGAGACAGCCCCGCCTTGTCCCCAGAGGAACATGAGGCAAAAGGAGGCGAACTTCATCGAGGAGCGCAGGGCACGGGAGAATCGGCTCAACCAGCAGAAGAAGCTGATTGACAAGATCCATACCAAGGAGACCAGTGAAAAGTACCGCCGGGTGAGCCCCAGGCCTGGCCCCTCCACCACCCCTGCTGAGTGGACGCTCCACCCCCTGCAGAGGGCATGGCTCACCCTCCTCCTCCTCCCTCTGCCATCAGGGCCAGACGGACCTGGACTTCCCTACCAACCTGATGAGCATAGATACCCCGAGAGGCAAGTGCTCCGCTCCCTGCCTGCCCCCGGCCAGGGTCTTGAGAGGCCAGCACTGGCTCAGGCAACCCAGTCAAGGCCACCCTGAGGCAGGTGTACCATGCAGTCACTGGGGTGAGGGACACAGACGAGCCCCTGCCTGTCCCCAACGACCCCTGCATAGGCTGACAGCCTGTGGGTGATTATGGCCACAGTAATGCTGTCCTGCCACCCCAGGACTCTGTCACTCAGTGACTTCTCAGAGGGGATGAGTCCCCTGGACCCCAAGCTGCCTCTGAGGAGCATCACTAAGCCCCACGGTGCCAGGCCCTCCCCTGCACTGGGGCTGCCTGGAGCATCCCAACCAGGCAGATAGCAGGTAAAGGTGCAGGGCCCCAGCTAGAGGGCATCAGCTGCTTGGGTGGCCTTCTAGACACTGGGCGTCTGATGGCCTCGCACAGAGCCCCTGGTCGTCCTTGCATGCTGACAGCCTCTTCCCCTCTGCCAGTGAGGAAAAAAGAAACCTCTACAACTGACATTGAATACCAGACGGATGTGACCGCTCTCGTGGATAAAGTCAAGACTGCTGTGCGGTGCTCCCACCTCTGGGTAATGTTCCCTGCGCTCCCCGGGCTGAGCTGGGCTGGGGTCTGCAGGCCCCCTGGAATGGACACAGAAAGCTGTAGCTCTCTCGGAGGACCCCGAACCTTCAGGGCCAGCCCTGCTGCTCCCAGGACTGGAAGGAGACTTGGGACCCGCAGAGCAGGTTCGGGGCAGAGGACACTCTCGGGACTAAGCTGCGTATCCCATCCCCACTCCAAGCGCAGCAGGGCACCTGCCAGAATTTGAGGATCCAGAGGCCAAGGATGTGGCCTCTGCTTCCAACCCCCAGTCTCTTCCCAATCTGACACTCACAGCAGGCAGCTGTCTCCACCTCCTGCCTTTCATTTTAATTCCATCTGGGTTTATTATTAGGTCCTGACACAAGCTTGTTCACGGTCAGACAAGTGACTCAAAGTGACAGAACGTCCCTCAGCGGTGGTCTCCTTGTCTCTCCTGGGGTTATCCACCCTCTCTCCCACGCAAAGTGCTTCACCCCTGCCAGGGGGTACCTGTAGTCCCAGCTACTCTGGTGGCTGAGGCAGGAGGATCATTTGAGCCCAGGGGTTTGAGGTTGCAGCGAGCTATGATGATGCCACTGGGCTCTAGCCTGGATGACAGAGTGAGACTCTGTCTCTAAAATTAGAAAAAAAAAAAAAAAAAAGCGCATCACCCCCTGGCTGGCTCCTCACAAGCCCATGATGCTGGCAGCAGTTCACATTATCACTAAGCCCTGAGTGCAGACAATCTATGCTGGCCACTGGGAGGGCCCCAGAGGAAGCCAGTTCTGTGGAGCCTTCACCTGCCTCTCTCTCTCCTGGACCGGCCAGGACATCGCTGGCCGGTTCCTGGCCCAGAAGAACACAGAGGAGAACCTGCAGCTGCAGATGGAGGACTGTGAGGAGAGGCGGAGGCAGCTGGAGGCCCTGGCCAAGAAGCTGCAGCTGGAGGAGGCAGTGCTCAAGTTCCACCAGGCGCCGGATTCTGTCAGGTGCCCCAGGGCTTCCAGGGCGGCTGGGCCACCCCAGACGCCTCACAAACAGCCCCTATGGGCTGGGGCTGGGCTGGAAGCGTGCTCACCCCTGCAAATGAGCAGGGGACCCACGGCCAACATCTGAGCCCGACCCTGACCTGAGGACAGCACCCAGCTTCCTGAGGGGCCGCTCATCACTGTGCTCCCATCGCCACCCCCAGCTATAACTCCATTGAGAAGAAGATGAAGGACACACTGAGAGGGGAACAGGAAAGGCTCCAGGTGGCCTACGCCAACCTGACCAAGAGCCAGAAGCTACTGCTAACCCTCCAGATGGGCATCGACAACCTCTACATCCGGCTGGTCGGGGTGGCCCCGTCTTCTATCCAGGTATGGAGTGGGGGAGCTGCCTGTACACAGGTCCCCGTAGGGCCAGAGGGGAGATGAGCCCCTCTCCCGGCCTGCAGAAAGAAGCGGTGGTCCCCGACACCCTCGATTTGTACAGCAAGCTGGAGTACTGCGAGGGGAAGCTCATGTGGCTGATCGACCGAGTGCAGGCCTTCTCCAGGACCGAGGAGGTAGGCTGGGCCAGGAGCCGTCCCCAAGGCCTGTCCGCTCAGGGAGGGCCACAGCTGAACGGGGCTGCCCCACAGGTCAACACGATGGTGAGGGACGCCCTCGAGTCGTCCACGCTGAAGGAGAAGCACAACACCAGGATCAGCTTTGAGGACCTGGAGGAGGATATGATCGGTACAGGCCCAGGCGCTCAGCCCCAGGGGCGCGAGGGTGGCGGGGTGGTGCCGCCTCCCCTCGCCCAGGACGTCCTGGAGGGCAGTGGGGGCCGCGGGGTGTGTTGCGCCGCGGACTTTCACGAAGGAGGGGCTTAGTGATGTGTGTGCGGGGGTGAAGCCATGGCAAAATCCCACTGAGTGTTCCCGAGAGGAGGGGCCCGGTGCCTGGCGGGGCCGCGGGCTGGGGGCGGCGCGAGGGGACAGCGGGGCCACTCGGGATCCCGCCCGTCCGCCCGCAGAGACCTTCCAGTTCGCCGACGTGGACCACAGCTACGTGCCCTCGCGCGCCGAGATCAAGGGGCAGGCCCAGCAGCTGATCGAGGGGAAGCTCAAGGTGGGGAAGGTGAAGAAGAAGAAGTAGCCCCGCCCGCCCCGCTTCGTTACACAAATAAACATTTTTCCAGGACCGCCCGGCTCGCTGGGCGACAGGGGCTCGGAGGAAACAGCCCAGGTCGCGGGCCGGCGCAGGGAAGCCGGCGGGAGCGGGGCGGGAGCCGGAAGCAGAGCCGACGCGGCCGGCGCCGGAACTGGGTGTGCGCATGCGCAACCCCGCCGTGGCCCTCGCGCCGCCCCGTAGTCGCGCGCCCCGCGCAGCCGGCGCCAAGATGGCGGCGCGGACCGGCGGAGAGCGGCTGCGCCAGGGGCCGCGGGGCCCGGAGCGGAGTTGCCGCGACTGAAGTACCCGAGGTGCCGCTGGAGGCCGCGCCCCGCCGCCGGGACCCCGGCCTGTGGCCGCGCCGGCTCCGGCCGCGGGGAGGCCCGGGCCGCCGGGACATGGTGCGAGCCACGCCGCGCCGCCGCTGAGCTCGCCGGCCGCGCCGGGGCTCGGACGTCTGAGCAGGAAGATGTTTTCCGCCCTGAAGAAACTGGTGGGGTCGGAGCAGGCCCCGGGCCGGGACAAGAACATCCCCGCGGGGCTGCAGTCCATGAACCAGGCGCTGCAGAGGCGCTTCGCCAAGGGGGTGCAGTACAACAGTGAGTGCGGGCGGCCGCCCTCCGCGCCCGCGGGTCCCGGCGCGCTTGGCAGGGCGCCCGGCGCCGGAGGAAAGTGGGACGTGTCGTCGGGGACGGGCGCGGCGCGGCGCGTGCGGGGGGCCCTGGCCGGCCTCGGGGGCGGGCGTGGGCCCCGCGGGCGCCGGGCACGCGGCAGGTGCTCCAGGGGCAGGTCCGGAGGGACGGGAGGTGCTGCCTGGCGGGGCGGGCCGGGCCCTCGCCGACCCGAGGGCGGGCTCCTCCGAGCGCCGTCGGTTCTGAGGAGCGCTTGCCTGTGGGAAAGCCGTCCGGCGCGGCCTCGAACCGTAAACTCGGTCCCAGCGGTTGCGGTGCGTCATGCGGTGCCCCGCCGGCCCAGGCGACCTGGCCGAGGAGGAATCGTTACATAACGCGAGGGAAGAGCCGGTCTGTCGGTCGGTCGGTCTGTGGCGCTGCTGCTGCTGCCGCCGCCCGGGGACTGTCTCGCGACGCCGGGCGGGGGGCCGCTGGCTGGGGGCGCTGCGCCCACCTGCACGAGGGGCGCCAAGATCCAGGGGCTCTGGTGGTTTGCGCCCTGGGATTTTTCTTTGTTGACTTCTGCCGAGTTTGAAGACGGAATATCACCTGCGCCACGCGTTCTCGCTTTTCTTTTCTTTTCTTTTCTTTTTTTTTTTTTAAGAAGAGTTTGTAAGAGACATATTTAGAAAAGCTCCAGAAGGCACAGCCTTCTTGTGATTGTAGGAGATGTCCTTTTCCCTGTGGGAAGGAGGAGTTATTTGCAGACAGACTCGGGAGCGCCCTGTCCCTTGTTATAAGTTATGTAAATTGTCCTCGTGACCTCTTTTTACTTTTTCCGTTTTGAGGGTTCTTTCTCCGCAGTATTTACAGGCTTTTATGTTGTTCCCTGCTTCCCCCCCCACACCCCGATTCCGAGACAGAGTCTCACTCTTGTCACCCTGGCTAGAGTGCCGTGGCGTCAGCCTAGCTCACTGCAGCCGCAAACTCCTGGGCTCAAGCGATCCTCCTGCCTCAGCCTCCTGAGTAGCTGGGACTACAGGCTCACGCCACCAGCCTGGTTAATTTTTCCATTCTTTTTTTTTTAGAGAGGGGATCTTGTTCTTGCTCGGGCTGGTCTGGAACTCCTGGCCTCACTCAGGCAATCCTCCTGCGTCAGCCTCCCAAAGTCCTAGGATTACAGGCTTGAGCCACTGCGCGGGCCATGCTTTCAAGTTGTTTCCCTTTCAGCTGTGTGCGTATATTGCTACCAGATTTTAGACGCACACACCCCTTTGGTCACTTTAAGGAGAGCCTTACAGGCTCAATATTTTGATGATAATGTGAGATATTGGGAACTATTGATTAGGAAGACTTTTGTGCAGGTTTTAAAGTGGACTTGATTTTAGATATGTCATACTTGAAATTTTGTGTGTATTTCTCTCACATTTGCAGAAGAGAACATTGAGTCAAAATACTCATTCACTCAAGTGTTTAGAATCTGCATTTGGATCCCTTGTTTAATTTTTTGCGTACAGTACTATTTTAAACTTAATATTAGTCTCTTGGAAATTAGGCCAGAAACTGGAAACTGTTCCCCTTCTGAAAAGGCTCCCTAGTTAGTCACACCCCTAGGTGTGACCAAAAAGACAACCCTCCGGAGGAGGAGACCCAGTCTCCAGTAGTTGGAGACCAGCCTAGACCTATGTGAAAAGGGCTGAGATTGAGAGAAATTTGGATCAGTTCCTAAATTACATTTGAGAGGGATATTGTCTCTCTAGTTGAATAATATGTGCTAGGTCCAGAGGAGAAAGACACGCGCATCAAGCCTTAGGTGCAGCAAAATGCTATTTATTTTTGGGCATCTGGGTGCAGATTGTCTCACCCCGCAGAGAATAAGGGAAGAGGGTAGTTCCTTATCTGGGGGGATAGGAATGCCTGGGCATCTGCTTGTTAGATTTTACACCCTCCTGGGACTCTCCAGACCCCTGATGCTATTTCACAAACCTCCATGTGTACTTTTCTGAGTTCCCACTTGGCAACATACACTTATGAAACTTTGTAAGTTTCTGTGTTAGTAGAATAGAAAGTTTCTAGTATTTATTTTTCCACATATCTTACTTAAGAAAACAAACCAGGAATATAATAATTACAGATTCAGGATTTTTATAGGTAACTGTTGCTGTTAATTATTGATGTTTTTCCAGTGTCTGAGTATCTCCTGTAGAAAGTTATCCTCTTGGGCCAGATAAGTTGTCTTCTTTTAGATTTGCTAGGATAATGAAAAATGACTCTTGCCAACTGTGCGTAGTGCATAGAGTCCCAGGACACCCGTCAAAGTTTGAATCAAAACTTGAATGAGACATTGGACCATATTCCCAATTTGGGAGTCATTTGCATATAAACTCAGAGGAAAAAACATTACTTATGTGGGTCTCTTTCTGCTGGGATTGGACACAGTGTATTAGCTGTGTTTGGTGGACAAGTTTCCATGTGGGGCAGCCTCCAGAATGAGGCGATATTGGGACAGCCAGAGTCCTTTCTAAATAGGTCTCAGAAAATTTAAAAATGGGAAACACCTCCTCACTAAGAAACTTTGTGGAAGGTTGATTTCAGGGTAAAACAGCTTTTCCTTTAGGAAGTAAATAGCTTTGTTTAGCAAATTATTTGACCTGCCGATTTGCAAATTCCTAAATCTTTGCTGGCAGTGATATGACATATATTTTTTATAGTTTTTTCTTGTCTAGCATTCATTCCTTTAGCAAATATTTATTAAGTGTCCATCAGTGGGGAAAAAGCAGACAAAAATCTCTGCCTTTGTGAAGCTTACATTCTGGTGTGAGGTAGAAGACAGGACAGTAAGCACTAAGCATAATAAAGACATTAATTTATAATTTGTTCCAGGATTAAGTGCTATGAAAGCAAATAGCACCAAGTAGAATGGTAGGACATGTCCCCAGATAGGGACGGGCCTGCACTTCACTCAGGATCAGAGAGAAAGGTGAGGTACCCCAGGGCAAAGGGAGTCCTGCGGGTGAGGTGCTCTGGGTGGAAAGGGCTGGGTGGGAGGGGAGTGAAGCCTCCAGGCCATGGGATGGGTTTTGACTTTTGCTGTTACGGGATGGGAAATTTAGAAGGGCTTAGAGTAGGAGAGCAATCAGACTTGACCGGCACTGACTGCTGGACAGGGAAGCTAGCCCGTGTCTTGCAGGGTGCTGTCAGAGTGAGAGGGCACAGTCGGGATTTAAAGATTGTGCATCTGAGATATTAATAAATCATATGCTCTTTGGTATGAAAATACAGGGAAATGATTCCATATCTTGGAGAAAACGTATGGGAATGTGAGTGAATTAAAATTGAATCAGGGTAAGAGAAGTTCAGGCTTCTCTAATAGAGCCGTGTGTTTTCTGCACTCTGTCTTCCAAAAGCTTAGAACAGTGACACTTAACAGCCTGCTTAGTGAAACAGCTGGTCTACTACGTGCTTCTTGAGTAAAGGGCTACTTTTGTCACTTCTTGGATGGATCTTAGAGGTTTTCCAGGTGAATCGCTTATTCAGTTTATTCCAGCCAACATCTAAGGTTCTGATTTTTTTTTTTTTTTTTTTTTTTGAGACAGAGTCTCACTCTGTTGCTGCAGCTAGAGTGCCATGGTGTCAGCCTAGCTCACAGCAACCTCAAACTCCTGGACTCAGGTGATCCTTCTGCCTGGGCCTCCCGAGTAGGCATGCAGGCATGCGCCACCATGCCTGGCTAATTTTTCTACATATTTTTAGTTGACCGATTAATTTCTTTCCATTTTTAGTAGAGATGGGGTCTCGCTCTTGCTCGGCCTGGTTTTGAACTCCTGACCTTGAGCCATCTTCCACTTCGGCCTCCCAGAGTGTTAGGATTACAGACATGAGCCACCGTGCCCGGCCTAATGTTCTGAGATTGATAAGACTTTTTAACTCAAAAGCAGAGGCTAATTACTTTTTTAAAATGATGAAACTAGATTATTTTACTTATTTTATTTCTGATAATAGTTATTTTATTTTAAGATATTTTATTTCTTTAATTAACTTTTAAAAAAAGTAAATTTCAGTTCAAGGGAGAAAAAATAGACTTTTCATCCCCCAAATCTGAAGGAAAATAGAAAACAAATGTATGTTCACATTGATAAAGATGTAAAAGAAGGAAGCAGCCCTAAGACCTGTATATCAAGACTATGTCCGTAAATATGTATAATTATTATATATCAGTTATAAATTAAAAATTAACACAAAAAAGACTATGAACAGACAAGTCGTGTTTGAAAAAGAACAAAAAGAGAACGAAAATGTCTAGACATGAAAAATATGGTCATTACAATTTAAACAGTCAACAGAGAAGTGAAGCAGGGCAGTAACTCACTGAGGAGAGAGAGTTAGTGTCTGGAAGAGACTTGTGGCCCTAGATTAAGCCGATTCCAGCACATCTGGTACAGCTTTCGAAGGAAGGGTAGCAAGAATGGCAAAGAGGCCATATATGAAGAAGTGGAGACTGAAATGAAATACGTGAAACCCCACGAAGTCCAAGTCCAGAGTTAAAAAACATTCATAGCTAGACACATCATTGGAAATTTTCAGGACATCAAGAAGAAAAAAAAAAAATCTCACATGCAACCAAACAAAAAGACTGCCTTTACAGAAACAGGCAGTGAGCCGACGACAGAGCTTACGGCAGCTTCCGTGGCTGCAAGACACCGTCGCCAGCCTGGGCATCTCTGTCTCATTAAGCAGTTATGCAAGAGCCAGCATGAGTAGACTTAATTTTTGTCTACGATCGACAGTTTACCGTGCAAAGATTTTTGCAGAAATAAATAAAGAAGGATATACTTTAGACAGGAAGAAGCTGAGCTCAAAAGATAGAAGTAGGGTTCAGAAAGCAAAACTAGGCAAAGACGCTGGTAAGTATGTGGTGAAGTCTAACTAAATGCTGCTTATATTGATCACTGGTGATGAGTAGAGAGGGAACACAAAGGAAGAAACCAGAATGCTGGGAATAACACACACCCCAGGACGGAGCTGGCGGGACCAAGGCGTCCGGAACTCTGACGTCACGCAGAGGAAGGTGAACGTATTAACCTTGGGCTTCACTGCGGCAAACGTGAATGTGGAAAACGTAAGGGTCGCCGTGCAAAGACTAAACATAGATCGCATCGCAGGGCAGGTGCCTGTGGGGGGGGAAATAGATAGGTTGCAAATCTTCCAAATAAATACCAAACAAAACAAACAGTTTTAAAGAAAACCCTTGTTCAACTTAACAGAAGGCAGAAAAGGCTGGGGGTGGGGGTGGGGAAGAAACCAGGGTAGAAACTAAAAATTCTGAAATGAAGTGGTATAAATAATCCCACTTGTATCAGCAATCACAGTAAATGTAAGCAAGCAAAACTCACCAGTTCAAAGAAAGAATGTGAGATTTGATTTTTTTCTTTAATTTGGTTATTTGGCATATGAGAGACATGTCTATCACACACTGACATAGAAGGGTTGAAAGTAAGGAGTTAGAAACAAGACACAGGTAAACATTGACATACGAAAGCTGCTCCAGCTGTAGTCATAGCTGCTGTAGCTATGGTAACTCACCCAAAGTGCACTTTAAGATAAAAAAGCATGGGTGGGAACAAGAAGGGTTACTGCAGACTCATGAAAGAAGCAAACCATCTGTACCTAACCGCTCTCAAAGCAGGAAACATTCATAAAAATTGATTATCTCAGCAAACACCCAAGAATATACATCAAAAAGACCCCAGTCTGTGATGGCAATGAGTAAAATTAATTTTTTTTTCTTTTTAAGAAACCTTGTCTTTTTGTTTGTTTTGTTTTTTGTTCTGTTTTGAGACAGAGCCTCACTCTGTTTCCCGGGCTAGGGTGCTGTGGTGGCATCATCATAGCTCACGGCAACCTCAAACTCCTGGGTTCTGGTGATCCTCCTGCCTCAGCCTCCCGAGTAGCTGGGACTACAGGCACATGCTACCATGCCCGGCTAATTTTTTCTATATATTTTTAGTTGTCCAGCTAATTTCTTTGTATTTTTTTTTTTTAGTAGAGATGGAGTCTTGCTCTTGTTCAGGCTAGTCTCAAACTCCTGAGCTCAAAGGATCTGCCCGCCTCCCAGAGTACTAGGATTACAGGCGTGAGCCACCACGCCCAGCTAAGAAACCTTGTTTTGTTACCCAGGCTGGAGTGCAGTGGCTTTTCACTGGGGTGTTCGTAACTCACTGCAACTTCTAACTCCTGGCCTCAAGTGATCCTCCTGCCTCAGCCTCCCAAGTAGCTGGGACTACAGGTGTACCTCCATACTTGCCTGATTTTTTTTTTTTTTTAAACAAGGTCTCACTATGGTGCCCAGCCTGGTCTCGAACTCTTGGCCTCAAGCAATCCTCCTGCTTTGGCCTCTCAAAGTGCTGGGATTACAGGCAGTGAGCCACTGTCCCCAAGCAGAAGGAACTTCTTTTGTCTACCAAAGGGTATCTACCAAAACCAATATGGAATAATGACACATAGCATTCCTTTTAAAACCTGGACCAAAACAAGGACACTCCCTGCTTCTACCAAGTTTTTCATTGGTATACTGAAGTCCAGCACAAGATAAGGAAAATAAATGTATGTGGGGACAGGAGAGGTTATCCCTTTTTCAGGGGTAAAATTAACATAAAATTAGAAATAATGAGTTTTCTCATGTGTAAGTAACTATACTAAAACATTAGACTAAAAAATAGCTTTTACATAGCACGCAGTTTGGTTTTGGCAGGATAAAGTTGATAACCCGAACAGCCCCGTCCCCGAAAACCACAAAAAGGGCTTAAATAAAACATTTAGAAAAACATTAACACATCACATAGTTCTTGAATTTGGATGCAGGGTACCCAGCTGTCCAGTCATCTATTCTCAGAAACAAGGTGGGAGTCGGATGCCGGGAGGGAATCGGCGCCGGAGCTGCCTCTTCCCCAAACCCCCGTGGCTGCGGTTCTGTTCCGACGGCCGTGGGCGAGAGGGAAAGGGCACTCCAGAAGGGGCATCTGGTGTGAGCGCCTGGCATAAAACTCGGTGCCCAGTGTAGGGACCCTGTCTCCTGGTATCTGTAAGCACAAGTTGGCCCCCATGTGGGTTTGCCCTCAGAGTCATCTGTGTGGTCCCAAAAATCTCAAATGGAACATTGGGGTGTTCTCTTGTTGGTAACAGTCTAGGCAACTGGCAGCCACGTCATAGATACTTTCTGATGGATTCAGCTTCCACCCATGTGTCAGAGAGGTCCCACGGATAAAGTTCCAGGAAACAGGAGCTGCTGGTAAAAGATGAGAACGTGCAGGGGGCAGGACACGGGGAGCGGGAGCCGCAGATGCAGCGAGTATCAGACTCTGGCCTGTAAAAGATTTCAGAGTTTGGAAAAGAACTCCCTCCCACAGCTAAGAAAAGAAACTACAACTACGAAATAAGGATGATTCTTAATTTTTTTTGAGAGAGAGTCTCACTTGCTCTGTCATCCTGGCTAGAGTGCAGTGGCATCATCATAACTCACTGCCTCACTACAACCTCCAACTTCTGAGCTCAAGCGATCCTCCTGCCTCAGCCTCCCAAGTAGCTGGAACTGCAGGTGCACACCACTATGCCTAGCTAATTTTACTATTTTTAGTAGAGATGAGGTCTCGCTCTTGCTCAGGCTGGTCTTGAACTCCTCAAATCGAGCAGTCCTCACACCTTGGCCTCCCAGAGTGCTAGGATTATAAGAATATGATTTTATAAAGAGTAATATTGAGAAATTTAAAAAGTTATTAAAAATAAAGGAAATAAGATTTAAAAATAAAAAAATTAAGGAAATGAAATAAAAAATAAATTCAAAAAAGAGTTTAGAGGATAAAATTAAAGGAAAATCTCAGTGCAAAATGACAGGTGGTAAATGATAGGAAAAACATTAAATTTGAGGGTCAGTGGAGAGGTCCATTTATCCAGATAATACAAGTCACAAAAGGAGGCCCAGCGCCATGGCTCAGGCCTTTAACCCAGCACTCTGGGAGGCTGACATGGGAGGATCACTTGAGCCAAGGAGTTTAAAACCAGCCTGGGCAACATAGTGAGACCCTGTTTCCACAAAAAATTTAAAAATTAGCTGGGCATGGTGGTGTGTGTCTGTAGTCCTAGCTACTGAGCTGGGAGCATTGCTTGAGCCCCGAGGTTATGGCGAGTCACGATTGCACCACTGCACTCCAGCCTGGCTGAAAAAAGAAGGAAATTATGGGGCTGGGCATGGTGGCTCACGCCTGTAATCCTAGCACTCTGGGAGGCTGAGGTGGGTGGATTGCTCGAGGTCAGGAGTTCGAAACCAGCCTGAGTGAGACCCCGTCTCTACTAAAAATAGAAAGAAATTAATTGACCAACTAAAATATATATATATAAAATTAGACAGACATGGTGATGCATGCCTGTAGTCCCAGGTTCTCGGGAGGCTGGGGCAGGAGGATCGCTTGAGCCCAGGAGATTGAGGTTGCTGTGAGCTAGGCTGATGCCACGGCACTCACCCTAGCCTGGGCAACAAAGTGAGACTCTGTCTCCAAAACAACAACAACAACAAAGGAAATTACAAAAGGAGAACAGAGCAAAGAGAATAATGTCAATGAAAATTCAGGGAAAATAGCAGCCAAGATGTCTTTCAGTAGGTGAATGGGTAAATTAACTAATACATCCAGACAATGGAGTGAACATATATACATTTTGTATATTTTTTTCTTTCTTTCTTTCTTTTTTTAAGAGACAGGGTCTCTGTTGCCCAGGCTGGAGTACAGGTAGTGCAATCATAGCTCACTGTAACCTTTAAATTCTTGGGTTCAAGTGATCCTCCTGCCTTAGCTTCCCAAGTAGCTGGGACTACACAGGTGTAAGCCACCAGGCTCCGCTAATTTTTTGTAGAGACGGGATCTTGCTATGTTGCCCAGGCTGGTCTTGAACTCCTGGGCTCAAGCAGTCCTCCTGCCTCAGACTCGCAAAGTGCTGTGATTATGGTCGTGAGCCACTATGCTTGGCCCAGACAATGGAATATTAATTTGGTGCTGAGAAAAGAGCTGTCAAGCCATGAAGAGGCAAGAAGGAAACTTACATGCATGTTGCTGTGTGAAAGACACTGGTCTGAAAGGACCTGATGATTCCACTGTTACGACATTCTGGAAAAGGCAAACCTGTGGAGATGGGAGAAGGTTCAATAGACGGATCGTGGGAATTTCAGGGCACCGAAGCTATCCTGTGTGCTACTGCACTGGACACGTGTCACTGCGTTTGCCCAAGCCCCAGGGCTGTGTGTGGGGAGGAGCCCCTGATGCAGACTGTGGCCCTGGGTGACTGTGACAGGTCAGCGTGGGATCATCAGTTGTATCAAGTTGGCCACTCTGGGGTGGGGTGGGGTGGGCTGCTAAGTCTGTTAAATGGTTTAATTCAAGAACACAACGTGAGAACTGGCGGATGTGTGTTTTCAGGTGGAAAGCGCCCCCTGCATGGTGGTAGGAGACGCTCCCACCAACGGATGTCGTGGTGGCATTTCAGAATATCACAGGAGGAGGGGAGAGACGGGCACAGGTCTGAAGGGACGTGATTTCCAGCCTGGAACCCACGTCCAGCCAGGTGTGAGCGTCACATGAAGACATTGTCAGGCACACAGGCTTTCAAAAATTTGACCTCAGTTCTCTCATCAGGAAGATACTGGAGGGTTTGCTTAACTGAAACGATGGGACAAAACCAAGTAAGAGAAATTCAGTGTAGACCCGGCATTAGAGACAGGCATAGTGGCACCGGGGCTGAGGGCTGAGGGATCTCCCAGGGTCATGGCAAGGACTGACCCGCCCCCCCACAGTCCTGGGGCCCGAGAGCTGGGGAGAGACTGGTCCAGGGGGACGGACAGACAGAGCACACACTTCTTAACCTCAGGAGATCCAGACAGCTGGCACAGAGCATGACCCACGGAGAACTTAGCAAAGCAAAACGTGAATGAAAACTACGGGAAATACAGGCACCGGGGGAAGCAGGGACGCGTGGACGGGCGCTCAACACTCTTCGTTAGAGGGAGATGAACGGGTAATGCCTAAAATGGAGAAGTAACAATAGAATTTCGTTCAGAGATTTGGAAACAAATACCAAAGGAATTAATAAAAGAAGTGACCAACCCGAGCAACATAGCGAGACACTGTCACTACAAAAAAAATTTGTTTTAATTAGCCAGGCGTGTTGGCACACTCCCTAGTCACAGCTACTCAGGACGGTGAGGCAGGAGGATCGCCTGAGCCCACGAGTTTGAGGCCACAGTGGGCTATGATCATGTCACTGTACTCTAGCCTCCGTGACAGAGCGAGATCCCATCTCTTAAAAAAAAAAAATCGGCCGGGCGTGGTGGCTCACACCTGTAATCCTAGCACTCTGGGAGGCCGAGGCAGGCAGATTGTTTGAACTCAGGAGTTCAAGACCAGCCTGAGCAAGAATGAGACCCTGTCTCTACTAAAAAAATAGAAAGAAATTAGCTGGACAACTAAAAATAGGTAGAAAAAATTAGCCAGGTGTGTTGGCCCATGGCTGTAGTCCCAGCTACTTGGGAGGCTGAGGCTAGAGGATTGCTTGAGCCAAGAAGTTTGAGGTTGCTGTGAGCTAGGCTGATGCCATGACACTCTAGTCCAGGCGACAGAGTGAGACTGTCTCAAAAAAAAAAGACATATGCCAGAAATGCTAACCGAAGGTTGATTTCATTATATTAAATTCAGATAAATAGACTGAGGCAGAAAGCAGTATCAGAAGTTGAGGATCACCAAAAATGACTTTTTAAATGTTCAGCTTACTAGGCAGATAATTATAAACTTACTGTACCCAGTAATATATCCTGCTATACGCATAGGAAAAATAACAGGTCTGCAAGAAGAAACTGACTACTGTACCACTATGGCGAAAAATTTCAACTGGTTTCTTTTTTTTTTTTTTTTCCGGCATATTATGGGGGTACAGATTTTAAGGTTTCAATAAATGCCCTTTCCCCCCCTCCCCCCACAAGTCTGATTTTCCAGCATGACCATCCCTCAGATGGTGGACATGTCACTCATTATGTGTGTATATACCCACCCCCTCCCCCCCCTTCCCCAATACCCTATTACTGTAGTACCTATGTGTCCACTTAGGTGCTGCTCAGTTAATACCAGTTTGCTGGTGAGCATATGTGGTGTTTTCAACTGGTTTCTTGCAGTAAGTGAAGGTAAAGCAGCCAGAGGGTCGGAGTAGAAGAAGAGGATTTGACTAGCGCGATAAGCAGGATTTCTAAGCATGTGCGCAGTAGAAGCCCCACCCTGAAGATAAGACCTAGTGATGGGCGTGACTACGCTGCATATCTGCACAACCCATGCGTTTCGTTGCAGAGCAGTAAAGAAGACGAGCAGCCCTTCTCATCTGCCCCATGAGATTGCTCGACATGAGAAATTGGGGCCAATGGTTCTAAAGAAAATAGAGTCACAAGAAATTCAGGATGGAATTTGGGGTTTAGAGAGTTATGATGATGTTCCAGAAGAAGGCGACTTAACTATATTTGAATAAATGTAGATTGTTGTACCATACTTAAAAAAAAATAACATATCCCCTGAAAATAAGCCCTAGGGTGTCTTCTTGAAGAAAAATAAATATAAGACCCTGTCTTATTTTCGGGGAAACATAGTAGTTCAAAAACACATTCTTGGGCCGGGTGCGGTGGCTCATGCCTGTAATCCTAGCACTCTGGGAGGCTGAGGCGGGCAGATTGCTCAAGGTCAGGAGTTCAAAACCAGCCTGAGCAAGAGCGAGACCCCGTCTCTACTATAAATAGAAAGAAATTAATTGGCCAACTAACATATATGTAGAAAAATATTAGCCAGGCATGGTGGTGCATGCCTGTAGTCCCAGCTACTCGGGAGGCTGAGGCAGGAGGATTGCTTGAGCCCAGGAGTTTGAGGTTGCTGTGAGCCGGGCTGACGCCACGGCACTCACTCTAGCCTGAGCAACAAAGCGAGACTCTGTCTCAAAAAAAAATAAAAAACACATTTTTTTCAACCCATGTGAAAAATTAAGAATGACCATAAAGCATGTTTCCATACACTTCAAAGAATTAGTATCCTACCAATTTCTCTAAAAGTCAACAACAAATGATAATCAAAGCTTTAAATCTTGCATTTGGGAATTTAATCACAGGCACAACTTTAAACAGAAGGAATCATGGAAATAGGAAAGTACTTAGAAGTGAATAACAGAGAAGCCACCTGTCAGAACTGGCAGGACACGGCCAACGCAGCGCTGGAAAGAAATTTATAGCATTGTCACATGTTTAGTAACAAAGAAAAGCTGGAAAGTACTGAGACCACTTCAGACATTTTTTTAACAGAACAGTGGAACAGACCCAAAGAAAGCAGATAGGAAGACCATCAAGACCAGAGCAGAAACAGCACAAGTACACAGTTGGGGGTAGCTGATAAAGTTCAGAGGCAGTTTTTTTAAAAGACTAATAAATTTGTCATACCTGGCAGGAGAGATCAGTAAAAGATAATGTGTACAAATAAACTTAACTTGCTAAAGGACATGAGCGTACATAAGCCGTCCCTGGTGTACTGGGAGACCGGTTCCAGGACACCCTCCGCCGCCAGCATCTGCCGCAGTCCACACACGCTAAACACAGTCCACACACGCTAAAGTTCTGCATTCAGCCCTTCAGGACCCAGGTGTCTGAAAAGTCAGCCCTCCGTATACACCGATTTCGCATCCCTCAAAAACTGTATTTTCAATCCACATTTAGTTGAAAAAAATGCAAATGTAAGTGAACCCTCACAGGTTGAACCGGTGTTGTTTAAGCATCAACTGTAGTTGCTCCAGAAAAAACAGGAGAGGAATTTTAAACAATGTCATGTCAGTAAGTTTGGGAAAATTGGATGTAATCGATAAATTCTTGGAAGAATGAAACTTGTCAAAACTGGCTCAGGAAAACCTGAAGTCCTACAACCTTGAAGTAAACAGAATCAGGTTAAAGAGCCCCGAGAAAACACCAGGTGGCTTCCCTGGAGGTTCCACCGAACCGTCAAGGAACAAATAAAACCTTAACAGATGCTTCTGGAAACTAAAAAAGCACAGAAGGAATACTCACCAACTCATCCATCTCACGTGTCCAGTGTCACCTTGACACTCACCCAAGAGGGATAGTTCTAGAAAGGAAAGCCGCACACCGGTGTCGCCCACGGGTCAGGAGGCAGGGAAACAAACCCAGCAGACAGAGCCCGGGGTCTTCCCAGCCCACCGCCCAGGAGTACGGAAGTGGTGTAACCCTAGACAATCTGCTAACATAACTCACTTCAAGAGACTGAAGGGGGAGTTGGGATTTCTAATATCCATTTGCAAAAACAGCAGTAACAGGCTTTTGGCTAACCAGGAGTAGACAGGACTTCCTGAGGTAAAAGACTGAAAAAATTGGCACATTCACACCGTAGAGTGCACAGAAAGGGGGACGTTCACACCGTGGAGTGCACAGAAAGGGGGACGTTCACACTGTAGAGGTGATGAGGGTGAGTTTTGGGCTTTGGTATGTGGAAGTTTTTACGTTAATTTTTGTACTTCTCTACCTTGTTTAAGTCCTTTAGAAAGACATGTATCCTTACAAAATCATAGTGAATTTTCTTTAAAAATACAAAGATCAGGAACAGATACATCAGGATGTTAGTATGGGTGACCCTCTGCCCCCAGGGGAGGACAGACCTCGGCTGTTACATCTTTTATCTCTGGCATTGTTAAAGCTCATACCCCCGCCCCAACACAAGAAATGGAAAGACTAGGTAATTATATACTATATAAGAAAAGAAAGTAAAAATTATATGAAAACCGGAGAACATGGAAAGAATCGTGTGGGGGCAAGAAAGAGCCCAGAGGTCAACCCGCAGTGTGTGCCTGTGGGCAAGCAGGACAGGTGGTCGCCCTGGCACCCCGGGTCTGCCGCAGGGCCCCGCCCACTCTGTGGCTCGGGGCAGTTACTTAAGGTCGCTGAGCTGCAGGGTGGGCGTGGACTGACAGCACCTTCACGTTGAGGTTCCGGTGAGATGCTCACACGGCCTGGCTCGGTGCATTCCCTGCAAGACCTGCCAGCTGTGCATCAGAGCAGACGGTGCTCTCACGACCCAGTCGAGCCGGGACAGTGGGCAGGTCCTCAGGTTCCTGCCTCGTGGCCACGCCTGGCAGAGGAGAGCAGCACCTGCCGTCCCCATCTCTGATCCTCCCACACCCTTGTACTTGTCTATCCTCGTGACCAGCAAAAGGAAAGTGCCTTTCCTGTGGCTGCATCTGGACACAGTGTCTTCCTTCTCAACCCTGGCCAGCAGTGTCCTGGGATACTGGGAGCCGGCCATGTGGCCGGGTTAGGTTGCAGTGGGCCTCTCTGTCCACCTGGTCCCCAGAGAGGGGAAGAGGAGCCTTACTGTGGGCGTGGACCTCCATACACCTTGCACGTCAGCTCTGGCTCAGCACTTGGGCATCCTGGCTTTTCTCGGTGTGGTGCATGTGGGGCCGGCCACAGCCTCGTAGTGAGGGCCTCTTGTGCGCTCTGGTGACATCCAGAGGCTGGAGGACCACTTCTGAGATCTCACGAGGGACTTTCAGACGGCTGGAGTTGGGCTTTGGGGGACACGTGGAATGGGGCGAGGAAATTAATCCAGTGGACGAGCCTCGTGGAAGAGGAGCTGAGGGTCTGTGGGGGTGGAGGCTCCTCACAGGAAGAGGACACAACACAGGTCAGCACACACCTGCCGGCTCCGACAGGTGCCATCTGCGCCTGGAACCCAGGTCCTCCGTTACCACAGGATTTGGATAGGGCGGACGTGGTGTTGCCGTCGTCAGGGAGATGTCATGGGGAAGAGCAGAGAGTCAGTGGGGGAACCTTCCACCTGCTTCTGGCCTCGGGCCCCCACCTTGGAGGGCTTCTTGATGGCGTCTTCCTTCCAGCCCCCACCAAGGGCTGTCACCTGGAGCCAAGCCCTTGCCCCACACCTGTTGCGGGCCCTGCGCTTCCCCTAACTACTCCCCTTTCTAAAGTAAACTGAGTCACCATTCCCAGGAAACCACGTGGTGCCTCTGACCCTAGCCGCGCCCAGCCATGGGGTGTGCCCATCCCTGCGGGCTAACACTCAGATACCCACAGGCAGGGGTCCCGGCCTCAGGTTCTGGGAAAGACTATTGTCCTCCAGGTAAAATCCTGACCCAGGTGTGGTGGCTGTCAGCCTCTAGGCAGGGCACCACCTGCCAGGCACCTTCATGCCCTGGGAGCTGTCCCCGCCTGTGCAGACTGTCCCCTGCGTGGCAGTCACCTGAGAAATAGCAATGGTGTCTCAGCAGAGCAGGCTCTGTATATATCTGAAGTTGCTTCTAAAGTTGCAGCTTCGCTTGGTTAGTCTTATGGGACTGTCTTTCTCCCCGCAGTGAAGATAGTGATCCGGGGGGACAGGAACACGGGCAAGACGGCGCTGTGGCAGCGGCTGCAGGGCAGGAGGTTCGTGGAGGAGTACATCCCCACGCAGGAGATCCAGGTCACCAGCATCCACTGGAACTACAAGAGTGAGTGCTCCCCACACCGGGGTTCGGCCTTGGATTTCTCTCCCTCAGCACCGCGGTTCCCGGCAGACGCTGCCCTGGGTTTGGATCTTCCCGGGGCGCCGGCTGAGGGAACGCCGCGTGTGGAGCCCCTGTGAGCGCAGGCCCTTTGGGGTCTCCCGCTGTCTGGGTGTTGAGCTCTCACGCTGGACACGCAGGCCTGGGGGCAGGAGCTGCGCGAGAGCCTGTCCCAGCACGCGGGGCCGGGGCTGACGGAGCGCCCCAGCTGCCACACGGCAGCAGGAGCCCCCGCTCCTCTGCGCCTGGACTCCTCACAGCTCACAGCGACAAGGAGGCGCGCAGTGGCTGGCTGGCTGGGTGGGACGGCCCCTCGTCCCTGGTCTCTGCTGAGGGGGGCTGGGCGCTCGCTGGGGCCGCAGCGGGTGGGGAGGGGCGTGTGGGAGCACCAAGGACAGCGCGCACTTGGGCCCTCGGGGAACAGGACGGCTGTGGGCAGACTGGCTGCCACAGGAGGCAGGGCAGCTGCTGGCCCGTGCGGGAGTGCTGACAGCAAAAGGCCTCTGAGCCATTTTAAACACTTCTTGTTTTTATTAGAAAAAAAAATCTAGTGGGTTAACAGTGGGATGGGACACATAGGAGCCTTTTAGGAGATGACTTCCAACTCCCGAGATGTGACAGTTGACACCCTGGACAGCTGAGGGTACGGCCTGGGGTCAGTTTGGCTGCTGCCCCTGGGGGGGTGCTGGCTGCCCAGAACTCAGAGCCTGCAAGGCCGGCAAAGAAGCCCTGCCCTCCCAGTTTGGGGTGAGGCTGGCGTGAGTCCCCACCACCACCACTGGCACCTCGCCCAAGCACGCCCCAGAGCATAAGATCGCTGCTGGGGATGGGGCGCAAGGGAGCGTCAGAACAGGGGCCCTTCCCCACGCTGTGTGAAGAGACGAGGACCTGCAGCTCCCAGGAAGCCTGTGGAGTGGACCTGGCCAGATAGGGCCCGGGAATCATGGAGCTCCAGCCTCCACAGTGAGCGGTGGGCACCGCCCTCAAACTGAACTGGAGCCGGTCACCAGAGGAGGTGACGCGGGCAGTCAGTGACCTTCTGACCTGTCCTACAGGACAGCACCTGCTGGGGCCCGAGGGGTCTCCTGCAGGCCCTGGGGTCTGCACGAGCCTTGCCTCGTGCCGTTTACAGGTGGGAAACAGACCCGTGAGGCGGGTGGCCGCCACAGGGCAGAGTGGCGACCAGCCCTCCTGAGCGCAGCACGGGGCGATGCCTGGAGGGGACGTGTGCTGATGTCCGGCATCCGCCTGCGTGCAGAGGCGCTGGTGGGGGCAGGTGGCCCAAGGGCAAGCAGAAGCCCACCTCTGTGAGGCTAGAAGTTCGTGCTGGGCGCTAATCTTAGGATTTTTCCCTGTTTCAGCCACGGATGACATCGTGAAAGTTGAAGTCTGGGACGTGGTTGACAAAGGTGAGGTGCATCTTCCCGTCTCAGGTGTTCTGCTAGCGTTTCACTCGCTGTGTGAACAGTGAGTGCTTTCCTCCCCTCCCGTCACGCGTGTGGCTGTTGCACTGACCGTGGCTGCTCATCCGGGCTGGTCAGACGTGGCTCCTGCTCTACTCCAATCAGACACACATCCAGGGTGTGTGCCGGAGACTGTGTCGCAGCTGTGTCCCAGGGGCCGGGATTGGGTTTGTTGCCAACTGCTCATTTAGGGCCGGGTCCCGGTCAGGGCCAGATGCACGGCAGCGGGTCTGTCAAGTCACTGCACTTTGCTGCCTTGAGCATGTGTTCGATCACGGAGCCACGGAGCCCACACAGTGCGGGCGGGGCAGGGGCGTCTCGGGGCCTCCTGCATTGCCACTGCCAAAGCGCCCGGGGCATGCGCTGCTGTGCCCGTAGCTGAGGACCCAGCTCCTTCACTTCTGAAGCTGCCGTCCTCCTAGGTGGACGTGTCCCGCTGGCTGCTGGCTCACCAAGCTTGGTGCTCGTCAGGGTCCCAGCCCCCACACAGACCCCAGCCAAGCTTATGGGAGTCCTGGGAGGGCCGCAGCAGGCCCCACGGTGTCCACACAGCATCCTTGGCCCACTGTTCCAGTCTGGTCCTATGCGTGGGAGCACACGTCCCTCCCAGGTGCCAGCTGTGTGGGCCAGCAGCGTCACCCAGGGCTGCAGGTCCCTTGTGGCCGTGACACTGCCCTCCCGGTGTTGGCTATTCTAAGTAAGGGGATGTCAAAAGCTGTCTCAGAAGCTCTACCCAGGGGGAGGCCGCCGGCCCTGGCCTCAACACCCTGCCCCAACACCCCTGCCCAGCAGCTCGCTCACCCTGCAGGCTCCACCTCGCTCCTTCCAGCACAGGCTCCTCTGTGCGCCCGGACGGCTGTGAGGCCGATGGCCTCTGCCTTCCTTCCTAAGTTCAGGGAGCCAGCTGGGGCTGCCCAGGAAGCCTCCCTTGGGTCAGGGCTGCTGCAGGGGTGACACTTGGGGTCAGCTAGCAGAGCAGGGATGGGGAGTGGCAGCTGCTCGAGCTGAGTGGGCACAGGGGAGCGCAGCAGCCTTGAGCCCAGCGATTCCACCCTTGATTTTTGTTTGTCTTTTAACAAGGAAAATGCAAAAAGCGAGGCGATGGCTTGAAGATGGAGAACGACCCCCAGGAGGTGAGCCACACCCCTGTGCTGCCTGCAGTTGCATTTTGGGGTGGCAGCTCCCCTGAGTCACCTGCCACAAGTTAGCGCCACTGCCTTGGCCCCACTCGGCACATGTCACCCTGGCCTGACCCCAGTTTGAGTCTGAATGACCTGAGAGGCATTTAAGTGAACCGGACAAATGTGACATCTGCGTCATGGCGGCCTGAAGCCCTCGAAGCACAGGACGCATCTCAGAGCCGTGGCCGTGTTGCTGGCTAGTGCCAGCTTGTCTCCCTCCTCAGAGCCGCCCCGGGGCCACCAGAGCTGCTGACGCCCCTCCAGTCACTAAAGGGTCCCAGTGTCAGCTGTGTCCTCCTGCCCCATGGGCAGGGGCCATGTCCTGTCCCTGTAGGGCAGGGGGCTAAGCGACCCCACCCGGCCCCTCCGCTGGTGTAGGGCTCCTGACGTGGCCGCAGCACCATAGCCACCCGTCTCTGGCTCTGGGAAGTTCTGGAAGGCGCGTCTGACCGAGGGTAGCCGACCGCCGGTACCGCTTCTGTTCCTGAGTGGCGCTTTGGCAGTTCGTGAGCCCTGGGGACGGTGCTGCTGGGGGTCAGTGACTCCCCAGGGCAGGCAGCTTGTCCAGGGCCACCAACAGCAGGGTTGGTGTTTCCTGTCAGAGCCTTTCAGGCAAACTTCTGACCCTCGTGCTCAGTAGCCCTGGGTTTACTTAGCAGTAATGTCTCTTTAGCCTGTTTTTTTCCAAATAAAAACAGCTCTGTTACCTTTTCAGATTAGGAAAGTCCTGTTGGGCTGTTTCTAGGTGACCATGGTCCACATGGGTGGAACCTGGCCCAGAGGAGCCTCACACCTGTCCCCTCCCGTCCCCAGGCGGAGTCCGAAATGGCCCTGGATGCCGAGTTCCTGGACGTGTACAAGAACTGTCACGGGGTGGTCATGATGTTCGACATCACCAAGCAGTGGTAAGGCGGGCGCTGCCTGTGACTCTGCCCCACGTGACCTCTCGGCCACCCTCTCTGTCCACCAGTTAGCAGACCAGCGTGCGAGGGCCACCTGGCCTAGATGTCCCTGGGCATGGGGAGAGGGCGTGTGGTCACGTCTGTGCAAGGAGGGTGAGGTGGGCTGGTCAGGCTCAGGCCAGTGGCAAAGGGTGGTCTGGGGTGAGGCGCACACCTCTGTAGTCCTTCCCGAAACGCCACCCAAGACTGCTGTCCAGGGCCCACTTGTGCTGGCGGCTTCCCAAGACCCCGACCTTCGGTGACTCGCCAAGAGGAGCCACAGCTCAGGTTCCTTACAGCGAAGCAGCAAAGGGAAGAGGTCGCCAGATGACATCTGGGGAGACTGGGCCTGAGCCCCCAAAGTCCTCTCCACGTGGAGTCACGTATGAGATCGCCACAGGAAATGCTGGAGCCTTAGCACAGCATGCTGCCCACACGCGTGAGCTCCAGGCTCCGGAAGAAGGAGTCCCGGTGAAGACCAGCAGTCTGGGAGCAGGGCCTCTCCTAGCAGGGTGCTGGCAGCAGCGGGAGCAGCAAGTTCCCTGACACGCGGGCACCTGTCTTTCGCAGCGTTGGGATCTTGCTACACAGGCCCACACAGCAGCTTCTTTCACTCAGAGCACAGCCACGCCACTGTAGCCACATGGGCCTGCCACAGGTCAGCGTTCTAACCTGGGGCCGGAGCTCACACCTGGCACACGTCGGCCACTCAGGCCCGAGAGACAGGCCCGCCGCTCCCTGGCCATGGCCCAGCCAGCACCACCTCTGCCAGCCTTTGCCCGCATGCCTCGACCTACCCTCCCAACGTGCCAAGGCTGACCGCTGGCACGTGCGGAAGAGGCCTCGGGTGGCTGTGAGCATACGCACCGGAGAACCACGTGCAGGGCAGGCAGCTTCCCCCGGCCGTGAGCTCCAGCTCGGCACGGCACCAAGAGCCGTGCGCCAGGTGAGAGGCCGTGCTCCACTCCACAGGTGCAGGACCGGGAGGACATTTTCTCCTGTCTTGGCGGCAGTGGTCCACTGTCCTGCTGGGCGGGAAGTGGCTTTTCTCACATCCGGTCAAGCCTGGACACTTGAGTGGCCATGTGGGCTCCACCAAAGCGCCCTGTGTGTAGCCTCTGCCTGACAAGCTCTGCGATGCCTCCCACAGCCACCAGGGGAGCAGAGCGCTGGGGACAGCAACGTGTGGGCACTTGGGACAGTTGGCTGCCACCTGGGTGTGAGGAGTGGACAGGAGGGACAGGAGGACACGAGCCAGCCGGGGAAGAAGTGGCGCAGACGCTCGCGCAGGGGCCGTGCGACCCCGTTGGCAGGGAGCGCTCGGCAAGCACCCGGCACGGACAGGCTGCTGAGACTGGTGCCTGGGCTGCATGTGGAGGACAGAAGATGACCAGCCGGACGGTGGCTCTTGGCGCTGTGTGGGTTGGTGTACTTGCTCCCCAGCACACCGAGAGGCGTGTTCTGAGCCATGAGAGGCAGGAGGTGTCCAAGGGCAGGACGCAGGAGGCTGCAGGTGGCCACAGGCCTGGCCTTTGTTAGTGGTTAGTTTAAGTTACTGTGTACAAAGTGAACTCCAATTAGGAACATCAGTACACGCATTTTCCACTCAGTTGTATTGGTTTTCTATCATGAGGTTTGTTATGCTTGTGTCATTGGTTATTCTTCTGCAAACCATTCGGAGAACGATTTAGGATGACCCGTGAGGCCATGCAACTAGAAACTCCGCGGCGGGCACGGGTCCTGCAGAGGCCACTGAACCTTCCTGACGGTGACCGCTGAAGAACAAAGCCCTGAAGACAACTTGGCCACGTAGCACGTGCCATGAGCGGGGCTGGGTGCAGGAGCAGGACGCCGGGCGGAGCAGGATGAGGGCAGACACAGGCAGACGGGGACATGTCCGGGACGGGGCAGGCAGGGCCTGCAGGGCCGGCGAGGGCTCAGCGCCCACCCCACTTTGTTCTGTCAACTCTGCGCACATGTGACACGCTCCTGCAAGCAGGGTCCTGGAAATGACAGGCAGCCACGGTCCTTGGCCCAGGTGCACACCAGCTTCCCCGGGAGGGCCTGGCGTGCCCGGGCGGAAACTGAGGCAGGTCTCCCCCCAACTCTCCAAAGGACCTTCAACTACATCCTCCGGGAGCTGCCCAAAGTGCCGACACACGTGCCCGTGTGCGTGTTGGGGAACTACCGGGACATGGGCGAGCACCGGGTGATCCTGCCGGACGACGTGCGCAGCTTCATCGACAGCCTGGACAGGTGGGTGCTGGCCGCCTGCTGCTCCTCAGTGCACTCAGGCAGTGCCAGGGAGGGACACTGAGGCAGCCACGGTGCTCGCCCCCTCTCTGAGGCCAAGTCCCAGCCTTGGTGGGGTTGAGCCTCTCAGGACAGGGGGTAGGAGGGGGCTGGGCTGGGCTGAGGGGGCCGCACTAGGCTCATAACACACCCGGGCCAAAGCAGGAGGCTGGTGCATGGGAAGCATGACTCGGGCACTGTGGGGCCACCTGTGGGCAGGTCGAGCTCCGCCACTGAGCAGGCCTCAGCAGGGTGCTGTGCCCACAAGGAGCCTCCTGGAGTCGGGAGGCCAGTGTGGACAGGGCTCAGGCCCAGGTATGTCCTTGGCACAGGAGGGGCCAAGTCACACCCCCCACCAAGGGTCCATCTGCTTTTTTGAAAATAGACCTCCAGGTGCCTCCTATTTCCGCTATGCTGAGTCTTCCATGAAGAACAGCTTCGGCCTCAAGTACCTTCATAAGTTCTTCAATATTCCATTTTTGCAGCTTCAGGTGAGTCCTGTGCCTCCACCCCTGGCCCTGAGACAGCTGTGTGTGGGCTGGAGGCTGGGCCAGCCAGAGCGGAGTGGCCTGCCTCGGCCGCGTCCCCCTCTGCCGGGCAGCAGAGCGGACACTTGGGCTGCGGTGCCTTTTTCCACTCACGGACCCTGCGCCCCAGGTGCTGTCGGGATGCTGGCTGGGTGCGGGTCCCTCCACCGCCCTCACCTGCCTATGCACACCTGTGTTCCTTGGCATCCCCAGTGTGGCCCTCCAGTGACCTCGTGCAGCCTTTTTACTGTTTATCAACGTGCGCCATAAACATCCCGTCTCTCCTAGTCCATGGACGCACCTGCTTCCTTCTCGTGGTTTGTTTGCTCTGTGCTGTAAAGTCCCCCAGTGTGGGTGCAGGGAGGCAGCCTGTGGCTGTGTCCAGCCAGCAGAGCTGCCGTGGCGGCGGAAAGGCACGGCCCTGCTGTCCCACGGGTCCCTCCTGCCACTGTGGCTGCCGTGGCTGAGGGTCTGACGTTGGCATTTATTTGCCGGGTCTGAATGTGACACACAGCCCAGAGGCCCCGTCAGATCAGATATGGTCTCAGGCCACTCGTTCCTGCCCGTGAGGGGGTCGTGGCAGCCACTGTGGGGCCGCCCTGCCCAGGAGGCCTGTACTGGAGGGGCAGGGCGGGAAGGCCTTGTTCTCCAGAGGCAAACGTTGGGGCTACTCAGCCTGGGGGGCAGGTCATATGAATAGGAGGGGTGCTTTCTGTCCTGGTCTGCTCCTGCGACTGGCATCTGTCCCCCAAGCCACACTAGCACCCGGGCGTTGTGCTGACCACCAGGATGAGATCGTACGGGCCTCCAAGGTCTCTGTGGTATTGCACTTGGCAGCTGGACCTGCCGCACCGAGTCCTGACAGCCACACGTCACCACCACACTGAGCTGAGCAGGGCCCTCAGAGGGCAGAGGGGAGCCACTTGTCACTCGAGGGCACCTGCTCAGGGCGGCTGCCCCCCTTCTGCAGAGGGAGACGCTGCTGCGGCAGCTGGAGACCAACCAGCTGGACATGGACGCCACGCTGGAGGAGCTGTCCGTGCAGCAGGAAACCGAGGACCAGAACTACGGCATGTACGTGGCCCTCGGGGCCAGAGTCCCGTCCCCCCGCCCTGTACGAGTGGGGGGTGGTGCCACGCCGTGCTGCAGACGGCCGTGGTGTGCACTGGGGACCGGACAGGGGAGCGCCACACGTCTGGGGTACGTGAGCTGTCCTCAGGGGTCGCGGCACGAGCGTGGCGGCGCTCAGAGAAGGGAGCGCAGTCCCAGACTCTGCATCCTCTCAGCCCACGGCCTTTCCCAGTCTTGTATTTTGGGGTTTTGTCATACATGTGCAATAGTAAATCATTTAGATTAAAATAAGTTTACATTGATGTTTTAATGGGAGCTAGGCTTACCTTGGCAGGCAGGACCCTGGCTGTCCCAGTGGCTGCTGGTTCCTGGGGACGGTGGAGGCAGACGCTACCTGGGGGGTGGCCATCAGGGCCAGGCATGTGGGGTACTGCCCCACGCCCAGCACTTTGGGGCTCTTTGGTAGGCCTGGCAGGACTTCCCAGGTGCTGCGCTGCTGGCCAGCACAACAGTGTGGCCAGGCTGCTTTTTGTGTGGACTCCTGACTCGACTTGCCTCACGCAGAATGAGCCACACCTGCTGGTTCTTATGTGTGTGGCACCGGCACTGCTGACAGGGTGGCCAGACTGGCTGGTCCTGGTGCATCCTGGCTGTGGCCACGTTCCCTGTTAGGGGACTTGGGTTTGCAGATTGGCACCAGCGTGGAGTCAGGCTTCTGAGAGCTCCTCGACTCACAGGCCCCTTGGGCTAGAGGCACATGGGGCGGGACGTGGACCCTCCGTGAGCTGAGCAGAGGGCAGCTTAGCATCTTCCTGAGTGTGCGCGGGCAGCGCAGGCTGCCCTGGGGGCTGTGGGTCAGTGGCCCGGCCTGTCACCCTCTGGTTCCTCAGAGGCACTTCCTCTTCCAGGGAAGCTGCAGCCCTGAACCTGACTTGGGGGCCTGGCGAAGGGGCCGGAGGGGCTGTGTGTGCCCATGAGCTGGGGCCGCACCTCCCCCAGGACCCAGACAGGAGCATGGCACCAGTGGCCGGGGTGGCCCTCCCAAGGCCCCCAGCAGGCTTGTCACCAGGAGGAGACCCTTGGGGGTCTCCATGGAGCCAGCCTTGGCTGTTGGCTCTGGACACAGGAGTTGCAGCCAGGAAGGCAGCTGGGTGCCGAGACAGCAGTGGTGGCCTTCGCGCACCTGGCTGCCAGGCTGGCCCCAAAGGGAACCAGTGCCCACCCAGGTGCTTCTCTGTTAACCAACCTGGTGTTTCCTCTGATGGAGAGCTGGGCAAGCAGCCTGGGACAGGGCAGGGGTCAGCAGCACAGTGACCTGGGCAGGTGTCCACCAAGCCCCACTCTCTGTCTGCTCTTCTCAGGAGGTCCCTTTGCTCGGGCAGCCAGGCCCACCATTACCACTCGGCAGCCTCCTGCGGGGAGTCCCTGCAGGTTGTGCCTCGGACAAGGAAACCTAGCAAATAAATCTGGAGGATGTTGCAGGGAGCCAGACGCCCTAGGTGGTCATCTGTCTCTGTCACACTGTTGTTTCCTGCCCTTAAGACCCTCGTTCAGTGTTGCCAACAGTCAGGAGTTACTTTGTGTCCCACCAGGGTGTGCCGGAGCCCCTGGGGAGAGGCAGGGGGTGGCCGCTTCTCACTCCCTGCCTTCCCCTCCAGCTTTCTCGAGATGATGGAGGCTCGGAGCCGTGGCCACACGTCCCCGCTGGCAGCCAACGGGCAGAGCCCGTCCTCAGGCTCTCAGTCACCGGTCGTGCCTCTGAGTGCCATGTCCACGGGGAGCTCCAGCCCCAGCACACCCCAGCCCGCTCCACAGCTGCCCACAGACGCCCCCACAGCCTGCCCAGCCCCGCCAGCCCCTGCGGCCCCCTTGGAGGCCCCCGCTCCAGCCCCGAGGCGCAGCATCATCTCTCGGCTGTTCGGGGCCTTGCCTGCTGCCCCTACGGCACCTGCCCCTCCAGGTGGGCCCCAGGGCAGCCCCTCAAGGTGGGCTTGTGCAGTGGCTCCCTGGCCATAGCTCCACACTGGGCCCTGTGCCCTCACACTGCAGTGTGGCCCCGGGTCCCCGGAAAGCTCCCCTCTCCCACCTCCTGGGTGGGGCACATGCCCCTCGCCCCCACCCCCGGTCCCAGGATCCCAGTCCTGCCTGCTCAGCCCTAGGGTGGCCCTGGCCTGGGGGACCCTAAAGGGTCACATGCCAGTGCCTGCTGTTCACAGAGCCAGCCCCTGTGGCCGAGGCCCCCACTGAGGTCCAGAACGTGGAGGACTTTGTTCCTGACGACCGCCTGGACCGCAGCTTCCTGGAGGACACAGCCCCCTTGAAGGACGAGAAGGGAGCTGGAGCCAAGGCCCCGCGGCAGGACAGTGACAGGTCTGGGATGGGGCTGGTGGACCTCCTAGCACAGGCCTGGGCCCTTGCAAGTGCCCTGGGAGCGGCCTTGGGCCAACTCCACGTTGGGGCATAGGCAGGGCTGCTCTGGGCTCCCAGGAGGCCCCCGTGCAGAGCGCCAGGCCACGAGATGCTGTCTCCCGGTGGCCCAGACTGGGCTGCATGGAGGAAGAGCCCCCAGGCCTCAATTCCTGCCACAGGTGCCAGGGCTGTGCCCTTCCCCTTGGGCTGCTGACCCTTCCCAGGGCACTGTCCATACCCCCTCCCACCCACGGACCAGCAGCAGGCACCATTGTCTGTCCAGCTGCTCTGCTCAGGAGCCCTATGAGAGCAAAAGTAGGTCTCCCCACCAGAACACGGACCCAGGCAGGGCTGCCCCAAGGCCAGGGCATGTTGGATACCAGAGGTGCCAAGAGATGGGGTAGGGGCCCAGCCACCAGACCCCACCTCATGACCTGACTGCCTGCTCCTTTGCAGTGACGGAGAGGCCGTGGGAGGGAACCCCATGGTGGCAGGTTTCCAGGACGACGTGGACTTGGAAGACCAGCCACGTGGCAAACCCCTGCTGGCCTCAGGCCCTGTCCCCAGTAAAAACGTCACTCTCTCCAGCGAGGAGGAAGCAGAGGCGCCAGACTTCCCCGGCGTTGCTGCCTCGGCCCCCCAGCACTGCTCAGAGCCAGAGACACAACGGTATGGGCGGGGTCCTCAAGGGTGTGGCCAGGAGGTGGCCTCGGTACCTGACCCTTCTGCTTCTTCCTCAAGGTCCTCCGCCAAGGCCTCGAGGCCACAGAAGGGGGCAGCACCCCCAAAGGCTGAGGTGCCCCCCCAGCCGGGAGGCCCCCCCATGCGCACGGGTCCTGAGAAGCGCAGCAGCACCAGGCCCCCCGCTGAGGGCTCCTCCCGTGGGCCGGAGGAAGGCAAGGCCCAGCAGGCGTCCTCGTCAGAGAGTGACCCCGAGGGGCCCATTGCTGCACAGATGCTGTCCTTTGTCCTGGACGACCCCGACTTCGAGAGCGAAGAGTCGGACACGCAGCGGAAGGGGGTGAGTGCACCACCGACCAGGAGGGTGAGGGGCTCTGGGGCGGAGTCTGCGGGTAGGCTGGGGACGGCCCCGAGCTGGGCTGGGGAGTGGACAGGAAGCTGGTGGGAGCAGTGTCCCGTGTCACCACGCTCAGGCCTCGCTGGACACTAACGCTGGGTTGGGTCTGGGGGTCCTACAGCCTCGGCCCCATGGGGTGGGAGTGACAGTGGCCTGACCAGGCACTCGCTCTCCAGGCGGAGTTCCCCGTGCGAGACGACCTCTCCGACACGACTGAGGACGAGGGCCCTGCCCAGCCACCCCCGCCCCCCAAGCCCCCTGCCCTCACCTTCAGGCCGAAGAACGAGGCGGATCTCTTCGGGCTGGAGCTGGAGGCCGTCCCCAAGGACAGCAGCGAAGAGGGTGGGTGGGCCCCGGGGGCATATGCCCCACCTTCTGGAGCCTGGGGGGGACTTTGTCCCTTGGTCCTTGCCCTGTGGTGGCCCAGGAACCTGCCTTCAGAAAAGAAAGCCCAGCCAGACACCTTTTCCCATCTGCTGACCGTGGGCGTCTGGAGGCAGAGGGGCTGTGTCGGGCTTCCTGGCTTTGCCCAGGACCTGGGTGGCCCCGAGTCTAGCTCTGTCTGGTGTCTGCGGCGTGGTTCAAGGCCCCTCCTGGAGGGCCAGGGCTGACTGGTCTGTGAGTTTCTGGACAAGTCCTATCACTGTCTGGGGTCCCCCGTGCGCCCAATAGTTTGAGCTTCCGCATCCCAGGTGCCCATGTCAACTACAACAACCCCGGCGAGGGGGGTGGGCCTGGCTTCGTGTCCACATGGGAGGCGTTCCGTGGCCTGGGCAGTGCTCTGTGGCTGCCGGGGAGCTCATTTTACTCTACGTTCAGCCCTCCTGTGCGGGAGGCTGGCGTGGCCTGTGGCTGCAGCCACGCTCTCGTGGCTCCGTGCCCCAGCCAGCCTGGTCCTGCCCAGCAGCTTAACCAGGAACTCATCCCGCAGTATCCTTGTCCTCAAAGGGAGAGGCGTGTCGTAGTGGGAGGGCATTTGCACACCGCGAATCGTCACCAGCATTTGGGGTGCCCCAGCCACCCGTGCAGGGCAGAGCTGAGGCCAGGGACAGCTGACCCCACCCTGGTCCCTGCCCAATGCTAGGCAGGTGGGAGGGGACAGTGGCCTGGAGGTAGGCCCCTTGCCCCGAAACGGGTGACATGCTGGCCAGCTTCACACCATGTCCTGCCTGCTATACCAGGGGACCGGCAGGCCCCGAGCTTCAGGCTGCGCAGGGCACTGAAGTGCGTGTCACCTGTGCAGGTAAGGAAGGCAGACCGCCCTCCAAGGAGAAAAAGAAGAAGAAAAAGAAAGGCAAGGAGGTAGGTATCCCCCTCAGGCTGGCGGTGCCTGGGAGAGGGCCCTGGTCCCCGCCTCCAGGTGACACCCTTCTACCCCAGGAGGAAGAAAAGGCTGGGAGAAAGAAGAGCAGACACAAGAAGAGCAAGGACAAGGACGAGGACAAGGACAAGGAGGAGCGGCGGCGGAGGCGGAAGCCCCCCCGCAGCAGGGAGAAGAAGGCCGAGGACGAGCTGGAGGCCTTCCTGGGCGGCCACCACCCTGGGGGTGGGGACTACGAGGCGCTCTAGGCCTTCGACTGCCCTGTGCTCGCTGCCGCCTGGGGGGGCCTGTGCCTGGCGGCCTCTGGTCGGCGGCCCCTGGACTGGGCGCTGCAGGTGCTGGGCCTCCAGGGCCAGCGTGCACCTGCCCTGCAGGGAGGGAGGGGACAGCTGAGCTCAGCCGGGCTCAGGACGACTGGCCCTCGTGGGGCAGAGCCACAGCCAGTCCCCAGCATTTCTCAGGGAATTGACTGAGGCGGAGGAGGGACCCACCAGGGTCTGTTTACAGAGGCAGGGCCCGGGCCGCTTGGCTTCTCGGACACCCACCACCCAGCGCCCGCTGCTGCTTGCCCTCCCGCGCCCACCCAGGCCTCAGCATGCCGGCAGCCCACTTCCAGCCACGCTGCTCAGGCTGCCGACAGCCCCCGGCTGGCCCTGAGCACAGGTGTGCAGCCCTACGGGAGGGCGAGGCGGGCAAGACAGTGTCGCCGGAGGTCTCTCCTGGGGGGAGTACCTCCAGGGACAGTCTTCCCACTGTGGCCCCAGTGGGCACCTGCTCAGGTGAGCCCACAGGCGGGAGCTGGGGTGCTGCTCAGACACTCCACCCGGACCATAAAGCTCTCCTGTTTTACCGCTGCGTGTGTGTGTTCATCTGCCTGCGCCTGCTCCAGAGCCGCCTGCGGGCCCAAGCCCCCTTCGCCCAGGTTGCAGGGGGTTGGCAGAAAAGCCCTGAGCACCCTCCCTTCAGGCCAAAGCCCTTTTACCCAAGGGGCAGTTGCCTCTGGGACAGGAAGTGGCCCAGTAGCGCTGGCCCCTGATGGTGTGAGGAGGATCCTACCTCAGGTTCCCCAGCTCAGCCAACAGCCAGCCCGTGGTGTCGGGGGTGGAGCAGTGTGGCCACACCCGGGGGGCCCAGCCCTTCAAGACACCTGTCTGCACGCTACAGGGCCTCCTGGACAGCCACCTGCATCTCTTGGGCCCCTGCCCCCTCCAGCCCCCAGTTCCACCAGCCCCACAGCCACTGCTGCCAGGAGAAGGGGGCGTGGGGTGCTGCTGGGCCCCCTCCCTCCTAGGTCTGCCCCTGGGTTCCTGTGTTGGGGGAGCTGTGCCCCTGGGCGGGTGCTGGGGGCTAAACCCTTCAGTCTACAGTCTGCAGCCAGTGCACCCAGGGCTGCCTTTTGGGGTCAACATTAAGTGAACTTGCCCAGGACCCCACAGGGAGCAGCAGTGCCAGGGTCTCCGTGGACCCTGCATTGAACGGGATGCAGCATGGGGCAGGTCTCCCCTTCAGGGCAAGGGCATCTGTGACAATCGCCCCTCTGCCAAGCTGGGCTGTGCCAAGGCCCAGCACCTTGGGGAGGGGGCTGGCAGGGTTGGGGCGAGGATGTCTCTGGGCAGGTTATGAGTGGGCCACATGACAGCCCATGCTGGCTTCACCCAGGAGGGGCTGGGTTCCTGGGGACACAGGAGTCTGCAGGCCCCACTCGGGCCATCTGGCCCCAAGTACCTGACACGATTTTGGCATCTCTGGTGCTGAAGTGGATAGGGCCTGGGGAGAGGCCAGTGGGCAGGGAGTAGCCCATCTGCTCCTGCCTGAGCCCAGCGGGCCCAGGCCAGGGCTTGGCTCCTTCAGTGCCCTGCCAGGCTGCCAGCTGCCCAGGCAGGTAGCCTGGGGGCTGGGCTGGGGGACTGGCAGGCTGCTCCTGGGGCTCGAGTCCCTTGCTTGCACCCTGAGATCTGTGCTGGGGATGCCGCAGGGACCCCGCACTGCACAGCACCAAGTCGGAGCCAGTGAGGATCACGATATCCCGGCCCCACTACAGCCCCCATCGGGCGCGGCCCCTTTAAGTGTGGCTCCCCTAGCTGCCACTGGGGGCAGCACTGAGCAGCCAGGCCGGCGCAGCTGCCTCGAAGCTTCTGCCGGTGCCGGGGACGCAGCGGCGCCGCGCCGGGGACACAAGACCAGGCGTGGGGGTGGCACAGCCCACCGGGGCACAGTCGGCAGAGCAGCACCCAGGTAAGGGGTGGGGGAAGAGCTGCCCAGCGTGTCGCTCTCATGGGCAGGGGCTGCCTTAGTGTCTTCCGAGAGGATGGGGAGTCCCCGCCCCCAGGCGGCTCGGCGGGTCCCTGGAAGGGCCGTTCCAGGCCTGGGCTGGGGGAGGGGGACGCCCCCCGGCCTTCCACGTGGGTTCCGGAACGCCTAGGGCCCCGGAGGAGGCCGACCCCACCCCCACCCCCACGGAGAGGGGATGTCACTGACAGCAAGGCCGCTGTCACCTCCGCGGGGTGGAGCCTCACACCCTGCCATCCAGCCGGTTCTGGCCTGGCCTTGAGCTTAGGATCGAAAGAGCAGGAGGGTGGATGGTCCTGCCATCGGGGTAGAGACTTGGGTGGGGCTGAGCCAGGGGTGGGGACAAGGACCAGGACTTAGTGGCCTGACCCAGAAAAGCAACCCTGCAGGAAGCCGGTTGTACACCTGGGACATAGAGGGTTGACCCATCCAGACCGGGGGAGGCCCATCCACTAGGGGTCCTGCCAGGTGAGGGGCCTGGCCACCCCCCTTCTTGCCCCCAGCTCACCTTGGGGCAGACTCCTCTGGACCAGGTGCTGGGTGCAACAAGGCCGGGGGCCGTTGCCACCACCCACCTCCCCAACCGGCAGGACCCAGGCTCTGGGGACCACAGAGGTGCCCGTGGTCCACATGTGAACCCTGGCCCATCTTGCAGCGTGGGGGCTGAAGAACCACGGGTTTCCAAGGAGCCCTGCGGAGCCACAGTGGGGAGGGCCCTCTGCTGTGAAGCGGAGGGGGGGGCTGCTTCCTGGCCTGGTTCACGCCTCCGGGGAAGAGAGGCCGCCATGAGCTCATGGCTCTCAGAGCCTGGCTCCCAGGCTGCGTGCACCTCCGGAGGGTGTCCTGTGCGCTTGTGCAAGGCTGGGGGAAAGTTTTCTCTGGACCTTGTCTTAAGCACCCCAAGATAGCTGGGGTCAGAGGAGGTATCTGGAAAGGAAAGGGAGCTTTAGGGCCCAGGTATGCTGTCTGGGGGCATTTCCCTGGCCTGGGCCACAGCAGGAGTTGACACTGGGCTGGATGCGGCGGACTCTGGAGTGCAAGCACCTTCTCAGGTCTGGGGCAGGGGATCTGTGCTCAGCCTGGCCAGCAGGTGGGACGGTTGTGACAGACACTTCGTGCAGAGGGGCTAGGGCCCAGGGACTCGCCCTCGGGCTATGCACTCTCAGCGGGGTCGCTCTGCAGTGGACACCCGGCCGGGGGGCCTAGGTCTGCGGGGACTGGTGGAGCCCGCTCCGCAGGCAGGTCTGTGGATGTGCCCGAACGCGCCCCGTCACTCCAGCCGCGGACGGCAGAGGGCGCGGTGCTAGGACCCTTCTCCTGCCCCGGAGCCGGCCCCGCCGTCACTCGTGCGGTGCGGGAGGGAGACCAGGGACCTCCGCGCAGGGCTGAAGGGGGCAGGAACGCCGCAAGCCCCGCCGCCGCCTCCGGGAGAGGGAGGGGGAGGGGCAGGCCCGGCGGCTGCACAGCTGGTTCCTCCCGCAGGTGCTCCCGACGCCGGCATGGAGCGAGCGCCCCAAACCGTGGCCAAGGCTGGCAGCCGGGGCTGTTCCGCCCGCTGCGCCCCAGGTAAGCCGGGCCAGCGCGCGAGAGTAGCGGGGCCTGGGCTGCGGAGGGGGCCGCCCTGACCCGCGTCTCCCTCCAGGGCAAAAGCCCCGCAAGGCCGAGTGAGCTGGAGCCGCCAGCCTGGGGACCTCTTTTAAGATGACCCGTACGGACCCGCCGGACCTGCTGGTGTCGACCGTGTACCAGGACATCAAGGTGGCGGCCCCGGGGCCCGCGTCCAGGCGCCCGCCATGTGAGCGGCCGGTGGCCCGGCCCGCCGCGCCCGCGCCCGCGCCCGCGCCTTTCAACAAGCGGCACTGCCGAAGCTTCGACTTCCTGGAGGCGCTGGACGGGCCGGCCATGGAGGCGCGCTCGGAGCCACCGCCCGCGGAGCCCGCCGCGCCGCGTGCCCGGCCCCGCGACGGCGAGCCCCGGCGCCGCGCCCGCTCCAAGAGCGCGCCCCGCACGGCCCCGAGCCTGGCGCCCGCGCCCGCCTCGCCGCCGGTGCTGCCGCGCCGAGGCCGAGAGGCCCAGCGCGAGAAGCGGGCCGAGGCATCGCCGCGCCGGGAGCCCGCGTACCCCGCGCTGCGCGCGCTCGCCAACGAGCTGCACCCCATCAAGCTGCAGCCGCAGCGGGGCGGCACCGGCCGCATCGCGCCCCTGTGCGCCGCCACCGGCCGCTGTGCGCCGCCTGAACCACCCCCGGGGCCCGCCCCCCACGTCCGCTGCCGCCTGGACATCAAGCCGGACGACGCGGTGCTGCAGCACGCCGCCCGGGGCTCGCGGCCCTGCGGGCCCACCGAGGCGGCGCCCTGGGCCCGCACTGTCCCACAGCTCCACGGCCTCACGGTGCCCGGGCCGCGCCACGTGGCGCTGTCCCGCACCCCCACCCCGAGCGACTCGTACTGTGCGGACCCCCGAGCGCTGTACTGCGACGGGCCTCTGCCCGGGCCGCGGGACTATGCGGAGCGCCGCACTCTGCACTTCAGCGCCCCGCCGGGCCCCACCCAATTCTTCTACACCGAGGATGCCGAGGGCTACTCAGGCGGCTTTACAGCCAGCCCGGGCCCTCCCTTCGACGGCTACTGTCCCAGGCCCTACCGGTCCGAGGAGCCCCTGGGACCCAGCCCAAGACGTGGGGGCGGCTATTATGCAGAAGAAGTTCGCACCTTCCCGATCCAGGAACCGCCCTCCCGCTCCTACTACGGGGAGGCACCCCGAGCCTATGGCCTGCCTTTCGGGCCCCACTTTGCCCACATTGGCCCCCAGGAGCCCCGGGCCCACCCCGCCACCCGCCCCTTTTATACAGAGGACTTTGGGCGGTACCGCGAGCGCGACGCCCTGGCTCGGACTTACCCGTACCCGCGCAGCAGCCAGTCCTGGGCTGACTGGGGCCCGAGGCCTTACCGCACCCTGCAAGTGGCGCCTCCCCACGACCCCGGCCCATTGCTCGCCTCATGGCACGGCGGCACCGGTACCAGCCCTCCCCGACTGGCCAGCGACAGCCGCCACTACTCGCGTTCTTGGGACAACATTCTGGCCCCCGGGCCGCGCCGGGAAGACCCCCTGGGCCGTGGCCGCAGCTATGAGAACCTGCTGGGGCGCGAGGTGCGGGAGCCCAGGGGCGCGTCCCCCGAAGGCCGGCGCCCGCCCGTCGTCGTGAACCTGTCCACCTCGCCCAGGCGCTACGCCGCTCTGTCCCTGTCCGAGACGTCGCTGTCAGAAAAAGGCCGCGGGGGCGAGGGCCTGAGCCGCAACTGGTACGTCACGCCCGAAATCACCATCACCGACAACGACCTGCGCGCCGCTGAGCGCCCCACCGCCAGGGCCTGGGAGCTGCCCGGAGGCCGCCCGCGGCCGCATCCGCCCGCCGCCCCCGCCGGCCCCACCTCTGGCCGCCAGCGCAGCCTGGAGCAGCTGGACGAACTCATCACAGACCTGGTCATCGACTCTCGGCCCGCGGCCGGCCAGGCCCCGGAGCCCGTGACCGACGGCCTGGGCCCCCAGCTTCGCCGCCTGCTGGACTCGCGGCCCGCGGGGCCCAGGGCTCCCTCGCTGGCGCCGCCACGCTCGCCCCCAGCCTCGGCCGGCAGCGCTGAGGAGCCTGCGGGCGCGGGGGAGACGGCCGAGGCTTCTCCGGAGCCCAGCGCAGACGAGGACGACCTGATGACGTGCTCCAACGCGCGCTGCCGGCGCACCGAGACCATGTTCAACGCCTGCCTCTACTTCAAGTCGTGCCACAGCTGCTACACCTACTACTGCTCCCGCCTGTGCCGCCGCGAGGACTGGGACGCGCACAAGGCGCGCTGCGTGTACGGCCGCGTGGGTAGCGTGTGCCGCCACGTGCTGCAGTTCTGCCGCGACAGCGGCCCGGTGCACCGCGCCTTCTCGCGCATAGCGCGCGTCGGCTTCTTGTCGCGTGGCCGCGGGGTGCTCTTCCTGGGCTTCCCGAGCCCGGGCTCCGCCGACAACTTCCTGCGCTTCGGCCTCGAGGGGCTGCTGCTGTCGCCCACCTACCTGTCACTGCGTGAGCTGGCCACACACGCGGCGCCCCTGGGCAGCTACGCGCGCGAGCTGGCGGCCGCTGGGCGCCTCTATGAGCCGGCCGAATGCTTCCTGCTCAGCGTGTCGGTGGCCGTGGGTCCCGGCGCCGCGCCCCCAGGGACCCCCGCGCGGCCTGCGCCCGCGCCACGCAGCTCCGGGCCCACGGTGCGCAAGTTCGCCAAGGTGGCACTGGCGGCCGGCAGCCCGGCGCGTCCGCCCCCGGCGCGGGGCCGCGAGCCCGACATGGAGACGCTGATCCTGACTCCGCCGCCTGGCACGGCCGGCCTGGACCAGGAAGGCGAGGCGGGCCGGCGCGCTCGCGAGGTGGCTTTCATCCACATCCAGCGCGAGCTGCGGCTGCGCGGCGTCTTCCTGCGCCACGAGTTCCCGCGCGTCTACGAGCAGCTCTGCGAGTTCGTCGAGGCCAACCGGCGCTTCACGCCCACCACCATCTACCCCACTGACCGGCGCACCGGCCGCCCCTTCATGTGCATGATCATGGCTGCCTCCGAGCCGCGCGCGCTCGACTGGGTGGCCAGCGCCAACCTGCTGGACGACATCATGTGAGCCACGGGTCCGACCAGGCTCAGCCCCGGCCCTGCCCTGCCCGCTCAGGGCCCCGCCCCCGTCCCTCCTAAGCCCCGCCTCAAATTCCTCCAGCCGTCCCTCCCAAGCTCCGCCCGGTCCCCAACTCTAGCTCCGTCCAGGTCCCCTCCAGGCACTCGGTCCCTCTCCCGCACCCCAGGGTGTTCCCTACAGGCCCGTCCTCCGTCCTTCCCCACCCCCAACAGCCCCTCTGCCCCCGGACCCCTCCCTCCTCCAGTTCCCCCTTGAGGACCCCCGCGGCCGGTCCTTGCCCTCGGTGCTCCCCGCTGGGAGGCGGGGTGGGCCTGAGGACCGCCCAGCTCTGCCTTCGCGCGGAGGGGTCGCTACTGCACAGACCCCACCCGCACAGATCGGGTCTCGCGGAGCTCTCGCTGGAGCCTCCTCACCCCGGCTCCGCTGCGTCCAGGAGCCGGAGTTAACCAAAGCCTCGTCTCGTCACTTTAAACGCGCCCGGCCCCGCCTCCTGTGGTCTGGGGTGCCAGCCGCTCAGAGACCTTTCCTCTCTGGGGGGCACCCTGGTCAGCCTCCGTGCTTGTTGTCCCGAGCGAGAAAGCCGCGGTGCGTCCCAGAGAGGCGGTGGGCAGGGTGTGCGGTCCAATCCGCACACTGACAGTGCTGCCCACCCTGCCGTCCCCTCCTCTGGCCGCCCTGGTTCGGGCCCTGCAGGGGCGGCTGGAGAAAGCAGCTGGAGGAAACTCAGAGGTCTTCAGGCCAAGGCGCCAGCCACCCAGCCAGAGGGGCGGGAGACCTGGGCAGAGGAAGCAGAGCCTATGAGTGGCGGTGCTGGCTAGGCCTGGCTGCGCGACAACTGGGGTGCCCGCCCACGCTCCACATGGCGGCCCCACGCGGCTGCCGGGGCAGAGAGGGGATGCGAACAGCCCCGCAGGCCCTAACGTCACAGGGAGGCGGGAAACCTGTGCGGAAGGCGGGCCAGCTGGGGGGACGGTGGAGACCTTAGCCGAAGCGGCTCCTACCCGCTGGAGTAGGAAGGGCCAAGGAACAGCCCCCGGCTGGGAGCCAGCGGGGAAAGCGTGCTGGCAGCAGGTGCGGGGCGAGCTAGTGGGTCAGCGCCAAAGCCCACCTGTGAGGGTCGGGATCTGTCACGAGACTCAGATTCTTTGCACCCAACTTCCCGCGCGCCCGCTCTGGCCGCGCGCCCTGGGCCCTGGAGGTGCGCCCTGGTCGGTGCTCGGGGCTCCCTGGAGGGGCGAGTGACCGGGGAGGCCAGGCGCTGCGAAAGGCCCTCCCCGGGTCCCCAGCCCTCCTCCAGAGCCGAGACGGGGTGCCCAGTCAGAGAAATTGTGACCCCTCCTCCGCCCCCTGCTCTCGCCCCCGACACGCCTGCGCACCTCTCCAGGGCCGTGCGTCCGCACCCGCCCCGCGTCCCGCTTGTCCCACCCGCCTACGCGGCCCTCCGGGTCTGGCCGCCGCGCCCCCCGCTCCGGGGCCTCCGCATTCGGCCCCACGCCTAACGGCCGGCCTGGAAAGCCCCTGGACAGGAATATTCCCAGTGGGCGAGCGCTTCCGAACCAAGTAAAATAGAACTTGAATGTAGCTGCTGCCTTCTTGTGTTGGGGGAGCGGGGTGGGAAGGAGGGTTTCGGGCTGCGGAGGAGGAGAGAGGGACCTCGGAGCGGGGAGGAGAGGGGCCTTGGGACGGTGGGGGGCCGATGGGAGGGGAGAGGATGGGGATGGGGCCTTCGGACGGCGGGGGGCCCAGGGGAGGGGAGAGGATGGGGCCTTCGGACGGCGGGGGGCCCAGGGGAGGGGAGAGGATGGGGATGGGGGCCTTCGGACGGGGAGGGGCCGAGGGGAGGGGAGAGGATGGGGATGGGGCCTTCGGATGGCGGGGGACCCAGGGGAGGGGAGAGGATGGGGATGGGGCCTTCGGACGGCGAGGGGCCGAGGGGAGGGGAGAGGATGGGGATGGGGCCTTCGGACGGCGGGGGACCCAGGGGAGGGGAGAGGATGGGGATGGGGCCTTCGGACGGCGGGGGACCCAGGGGAGGGGAGAGGATGGGGATGGGGCCTTCGGACGGCGAGGGGCCGAGGGGAGGGGAGAGGATGGGGATGGGGCCTTCGGACGGCGGGGGACCCAGGGGAGGGGAGAGGATGGGGGTGGGGCCTTCGGACAGCGGGGGACCCAGGGGAGGGGAGAGGATGGGGCCTTCGGACGGCGGGGGGCCGAGGGGAGGGGAGAGGATGCGGATGGGGCCTTCGGACGGCGGGGGATCCAGGGGAGGGGAGAGGATAGGGATGGGGCCTTCGGACGGCGGGGGATCCAGGGGAGGGGAGAGGATGGGGATGGGGCCTTCGGACGGCGGGGGACCCAGGGGAGGGGAGAGGATGGGGGCCTTCGGACGGTGGGGGGCCGAGGGGAGGGGAGAGGATGCGGATGGGGCCTTCGGACGGCGGGGGATCCAGGGGAGGGGAGAGGATGGGGATGGGGCCTTCGGACGGCGGGGGACCCAGGGGAGGGGAGAGGATGGGGATGGGGCCTTCGGACGGCGGGGGACCCAGGGGAGGGGAGAGGATGGGGGCCTTCGGACGGCGGGGGACCCAGGGGAGGGGAGAGGATGGGGGCCTTAGGACGGCGGGGGACCCAGGGGAGGGGAGAGGATGGGGATGGGGGCCTTCGGACGGCGGGGGGCCGAGGGGAGGGGAGAGGATGCGGATGGGGCCTTCGGACGGCGGGGGACCCAGGGGAGGGGAGAGGATGGGGGAGGGGGCCTTCTGACGGGGGGAGGGGGCCTTCTGACGGAGGGGAGGGGGGAGGGGGCCTTCGGACGGTGGGAGGGGGGAGGGGGCCTTCGGACTGAGCGTGGGGTGGAAGTCGGGGCCCGCCCGCGTCGATGGGCCTCGCGGGCCACCTAACTGCCCGGCTCCCAAGGTGCCTGCCACCCGACTCCGCTGGAGAGGAACTTTTCCGTCGGCTGGATTTAATCACCACCCATTCCCGGGTCCACCTTTCCTTTAAGCGAGGCCGGTGTGGCCAAGGCTGCAAGGAGCCGGGCTGCGATTGGCCAGTCCGTGCCTCGGGCGGCGGCACGATTGGCTGGAGCTCCGGGCCTCGGGCAGCATGCGCCCGCGGGATTGGCCGCGGCTCTCCCGAGCCCGCACTGTCCCAGCAGCCTCGGTCGGGCGAGGGAAGGGGCCGCCGGGACCGCGGGGCCTGGCGCGCTCGGAGGAACATGGCGGCGGCGAGCCTCGCTCAGATTCCTGATGTAGACATCGACTCCGATGGCGTCTTCAAGTACGTGCTAATTCGGGTCCACCTGGCGCCGCCCTCCGGTTCCCCGGCTGCGGAAAGCAAGGAGATCGTGCGCGGCTACAAGTGGGCCGAGTACCACGGTGAGGGCGGGGCCTGCCTGACAGTGGGCGGGGCGGGGCGGGGCGGGGCGGGGCGGGGGCGGGCCTGACTTCCAGGGGCCCGGGCAGCTCTGCCTGCCAGGGGCGGACGGGGCGGGCCCTTCCTGCCAGGGGGCGGGATCTGCCTGCCAGGGGCGGGCGGGGCGGGGCCTTCCTGCCAGGGGGCGGGATCTGCCTGCCAGGGGCGGGCGGGGGGCGGGGCCTTCCTGCCAGGGGGCGGGATCTGTCTGCCAGGGGCGGACGGGGCGGGGCCTTCCTACCAGGGGGCGGGATCTGCCTGCCAGGGGCGGGCGGGGGGCGGGCCCTTCCTGCCAGGGGGCGGGATCTGCCTGCCAGGGGCGGACGGGGCGGGGCCTTCCTACCAGGGGGCGGGATCTGCCTGCCAGGGGCGGACGGGGCGGGGCCTTCCTACCAGGGGGCGGGATCTGCCTGCCAGGGGCGGGCCCTTCCTGCCAGGGGGCGGGATCTGCCTGCCAGGGGCGGACGGGGCGGGGCCTTCCTACCAGGGGGCGGGATCTGCCTGCCAGGGGCGGGCGGGGGGCGGGCCCTTCCTGCCAGGGGGCGGGATCTGCCTGCCAGGGGCGGGAGGGGGCGGGCCCTTCCTGCCAGGGGGCGGGATCTGCCTGCCAGGGGCGGGCGGGGGCGGGCCCTTCCTGCCAGGGGCGGGATCTGCCTGCCAGGGGCGGGTGGGGGGCGGGCCCTTCCTGCCAGGGGGCGGGATCTGCCTGCCAGGGGCGGGCGGGGGCGGGCCCTTCCTGCCAGGGGGCGGGATCTGCCTGCCAGGGGCAGACGGGGGCGGGGCCTTCCTGCCAGGGGGCAGGATCTACCTGCCAGGAGCGGATAGGGCGGGGCCTGCTTGCCAGTGGGTGGGGCGGGATCTGCCTGCCAAGAGCTAACGGGGGCGGGGCCTCCCTGCCAGTGGGTGGAGCGGGATCTGCCTGCCAGGGGTGGGCAGGGCGGGGGCGGGGCCTGCCTGCCATGGGGTGGGGTGGGGCTGCCTGCCAGGGGCAAGCAGGGGCGGGCCTGCTTGCCAGGGTTGGGGGCGGACGCAGGGCCGAGGGCACAGCGGCCGTGTCCTGTGCCCAAGTGCGCCCAAAGGTCTGGTCCGGCTGGCCTGAAGAAGTCGAGGTCCTGGTGGGAGGGTCGTACCCCCACCCGACCACTCTCTCCCAGTCCCAGTCCCTGCACCAGCACAGCGCGTCCTTCTCCCCTTTATCCCAGCCCCAGCCTGGGGCCTTTGTCTCCGCTGGGGAAGGGGCTGCCCAGAGCTGGGCTGGTAGACAGATGGGAGTCCCTAGGCCTCGTAGGGGTGGCCAGGGCACGTCCTGAGGCTGCTTTCCCCACCCCAGCGGACATCTACGACAAAGTGTCCGGCGAGATACAGAAGCAGGGCTATGACTGTGAGTGCCTGGGCGGCGGGCGCATCTCCCACCAGAGCCAGGACAAGAAGATCCACGTGTACGGATACTCCATGGTGAGCCTGCAGCCCCTGCCAGGCCTGGCTGGAGGCGCCAGTCCAGAGTCTGGGCAGCCGAACCCTCCCTCAAGGGCCTTATGGTATCCCACATACCGCGTACCACCAGGGGTAGGAAGCACATGCCAGACCTCTGAGGCGAGGGGGAGGCCCCCAGACACAGCAGCCAAGTCCTCTGCCCACCCCAGAGGCCTGGCCAGGCTCTCCTGTCCTCAGGGAGCTTCAGAGTCCACGCTGTGTCTTCACACAAGCCACCAGCAGATACACACTGGCCCTCACACAGCCCCCACCTTTGGTCTGCTCACCTGTGCGGGCCACCTCTCCCCAGGAGAGCTCCCCAGGGTGATCAGGGCAGTGGGTTTGGCTCCGCCCTGGGGCACCCAGGCTCTGCCTGTCCCCTCCCACAGCTGCTCTTGGTGTCATTGCTGACCATTGATGCCCAGTGCCAGGGCAGAGGGCGAAGGGCCAAGTGATGCTAGTGACCATCTTCTCTCTCCAGGGCTACGGCCGTGCCCAGCACTCCGTCTCGACTGAGAAGATCAAAGCCAAGTACCCTGACTATGAGGTCACCTGGGCCGATGATGGCTACTGAGGACCCCCCGCCTGAGGCCTGCCTCCTCCAGCAGCCAAGTCGGAACTCTGCCCTTGCCAGGTCCTCCCCGAGGGGCTGGCCTTGCCCTTTTCTTCTGCACCCTCTGGTGATGTGCCACCCTGCCAGGCCTCTGAGACCGACCAGCCTGGCCCATGGGAATTAAAAACATTGCTGTGCCTGCTAGTCTTCAGACTCTGTGTCTTGGCTTCCCTGTCCTGGGTCCCCACCTGGGCAGGGCTGTCCTACGCCCTGACTGAAGCAGGTGGGTGGGAGAGCCCGGGAGCAGCAGGGCCCCACCCCGTTCCACCCCAGAGGCCCCCAGGAATGGCAGTGCACACTCAGCCCTTTGGGGTCTGATAAAGGGGTCACTGCCCCATTTATGGCCTGATGGCCCCTGAGCTTGGCTGCTGTCCCCAGGGACATCTGGGTGGAGGCCCAACAAGCCCTTGCGCAAGGCGTCAGTGCCTGGTCCCTTGGGCTGGCCAAGGCCTGGGGCGCCCAGGAGTGCCCCCTTCCTTGAGCCCACCCCAGGGCTCCCTGCAGAGAGGGGCACCGGTGACCACTGTCCGGGCTGGGCTGTGCATAGGGTGTGGGCTCGGCCCCACATGGTGACCCTTGGACGGTGATGGTGGGGTGGGACACTGCGGGACAGCTGGGGGCTGAAGCACATTTGTTCTCGTGGGTGCCCATCACTGGCAGTTGTGCTGGCCTTTTTCAGCATGCTGGGTCCTCCAGGTGGCCACTCCTGGCAGGTGCTGTTGTGACCATGTCTACAGACCAAGAAACTAGGGCTCAGGTGAGACAAGCTCCTGAGGGCAAGTGGCAGCTCACAAGCAGAGCCTGGCTCCAAACGCCACACTCCTTGCAGCCTCAAAGTGCCCAACCCCAACTCTAGGTCTGTTCCGTGAAGACTGGAAATTTCTGGGTTCACAGGGACCCTGTGCCTGGCACCACTCAGCACCTGGCTGCCCAGGACAGGTGTAGGAGGGCGGATACATGAAGGGACAATATCCCCAGCCTGTGTGACAGCCAGGGCAGGCTCGCGGCCCCACCGGACTGCTGCTTGCCTCCGCTGGGATGAGTCGTGTCTCTGCCTCCTTGGCCAGCACCGGGCTGGGGCCAGAGGCACAGTGAGAGACGCCTTGGCGGCCCTGCACCCCCCTACACACCACTACACAGAGTCCCTCTCCTGGGGTGCCTGGGCCCCTCCTTGCTCCACTGGGAGCCTCCACCGGGCAGGGCATGGCAGGTGGGCACGACGGCCAGGGTCTGACCTTTAGTCTGCAGGAGCCAGGCAGGTGGGAGGTGACCCTGGGCCGGGGGCCCCCTCCTGGGGCACGTTTACAGCCAGGCATGCAGCACCATCAGCACTGGGTGGGGCTGGCCGAGGGGCCACAGGTTCGGGAGGGGCTAAAACCCTCCAGTTAAAGCAGAGTCAGCCTGTGGGGCCACTGCAGGCTGATAACTGGACAAAGTCCCCACAGGCTGCCAGCCTTGCAGCCCCTGGGCTCACTCCCTCAGGCCTGACCATGAGTCTGCCCGGCCACCTCCTGCCCAGCCTGGTCCTGCTTGTGGGTGAGTTGTCTGGCCCCGCTGCTGTGGCAGGATGGGGCTCTGGGTCCTGAGCCTGTTGTCTGGGTGGTGTTGAGAGATACTGGGGCTGATGCCTAAGCCCCCCAGGGAAGGAGGGGTGCAAGGTGCTGCCCTGACATGGGTTATAAGGGGACTCAGGATGAGCCATGTGGTCCTGGGGATGGCCTACCTAGGGAGGGGTCAAGAATTCTCTCCCAGGCCCAAGACAAGGGGACCAGCTCCCTGGGGCCTGTCTGCCACACTTGGACTGCGTGGAGTGGCAGAGGCCTGGGCCCCCCTTGGATACGTCCGTCTGGGGCACTGTCCTGGCAGCCCCTCTGGCTCCTGTTCCCTTCCCCAGGGCTGCCCACATCCTCCCGCCCGCATCCTGACATGCAGCCTCTGTGGGGTGGAACCTGGGGGTGCACCTGCTCTGTCCTGACACGGAGCCTGGATGGCGGCTCTCTGTGGGTGCCAACACCCTCCGAGTCCCATCTCCTGGGCCTGATTCCCAAAGTAGGTGCCGAGTGTCCTGGGTTGGACAGGAAACTTCCAGGGCTAAAACTGGACAGTCCTGGGCCAAGGGGGATGGCTGGTCACTTGCCTCCAGGCCACCTGGGTGTCGCTCTGCCAGCAGCAGGGTTCCCGGGCTGGGCCTGGGTCCCCAACCACTGCAGGAGCCCCGGCGAGGCCGTGTGCAACTTCGTGTGTGACTGCAGCGACTGCTCAGACGAGGCCCAGTGCGGTAAGCCGGGGCCACACGGGAGCGGACAGAGCCCGCGCTCAGGGCAGCACCCCTGACCACCTGCTCACCCAGGTCACCATGGGGCCTCGGCCGCTCTGGGCGCACCCTTCACCTGCGACTTTGAGCACGACCCCTGCGGCTGGCGGGACATCAGCACCTCAGGCTACAGCTGGCTCCGAGACAGGGCAGGGGCCGCCTTGGAGGGTCCAGGGCCTCGCTCAGACCACACGCTGGGCACCGACCTGGGTGAGGCTGGGGCAGGTCTCCACGTGCACCCGCTCCCCACCACCCCCTGCTTCCTGCCCCATCTCCTGACCTCTCCCCCGGGCCAGGCTGGTATTTGGCTGTCGGGACACACCAAGGGAAGGAGGCAGCCACCGCGGTCCTGCGTTCCCCCGTCCTGCACGAGGCTGCCCCCACCTGTGAGCTGAGGCTCTGGTACCACTTGGCCTCTGGAGGTGTGGCTGGGCCCCCCAGGACCCATGGGTGGGGTGCTGGGGGGAGGGAGTGGGCGGGCATGGCAGGGAGGGGCGGGGCTGCAGCTGCCCAGGGCCCCCCATGGCACAGATGCGGCTGAGCTGCGGCTGCAGCTGACTCACGGCGCAGAGACACTGACACTGTGGCGGAGCTCGGGACCCTGGGGGCCCGGCTGGCAGGAGCTGGCAGTAACCACCGGCCGCATAAGGGGCGACTTCCGAGTGAGCTGGGGATCTGGGTGGGCTAGGGAGGGGAGTGGGGTCTGGGCCCTGACACAGGTCCTAAGGCCCCCCACTCTCTTCAGGTGACCTTCTCTGCCACCCGGAATGCCACCCACAGGGGTGCTGTGGGCTTGGACGACCTGGAGTTCCGGGGCTGTGGGCTGCCCAGTAAGGCCCCGTGCCACCGACCCACCAGGAGGGCCATGGGCTCATGGGGCTCCCCTGCCCACCCTTGCCCAGTCCCACTGAGGCCTCGCCCCCAATGCCAGGGGTCTTAGGCCAGGCTGAAAGGCAAACCCTCCTGCACCCCAGGCCCCCAGGCCAGCTGCCCCCCGGGGCACCACCACTGCCAGAATAAGGCCTGCGTAGAGCCCCACCAGCTGTGCGATGGAGAAGACAATTGCGGGGACCTGTCTGATGAAGATTCACCCACCTGCGGTGAGACGGGGAGACCTGGCCTCTCGGCTATGGCTCATGCCATAGGGTGTACTGTACGTGGTCTTCCTGGCGTGGCAGCCACTGTCCCCCTGAGCTGGGCCATCAGCTGCGGAGGCCCTGCTGGGTGGCCTGAACAACCTCACCTGCCACCCTAGGCCACCACATGGCCACTGACTTTGAGACAGGCCTGGGCCCGTGGAACCACTCGGAGGGCTGGGCCCGGAACCACAGCGCTGGCAGCCCCGAGCACCCTGCTTGGCCGCGCCGAGACCACAGCTGGAACAGTGCAAAGGGTGAGACCAGGGAGGACTCGGCCCCGCCCACCCACCTGGCCACCACCCATCGGCCCTGGCCCACACCTGTCCTCTCCCCAGGCTACTTTCTGGTCTCCCTGGCTGAGCCCGGCACCCCCACTGTCCTCTCCAGCCCCAAGTTCCAGGCCTCCAGCCCCCACAACTGCTCGGTAAGACAGGTGGGGCACAGGTCTCCCACCCTGGCTGCCCAGTGCATGGCCCCCTGACCAGCAACTGTCCCTCCCCAGCTGGTCTTCTACCGCTACCTGCACGGGTCTGAGGCCAGCTGCCTGCAGCTGTTCCTGCAGACGCTGCAGCCCGGCGCCCCCCCAGCCCCTATCCTGCTGCGGAGACACTGCAGGGAGCTGGGGGCTGCCTGGGTCCGAGACCGGGTTGACATCCAGAGCGCCCACCCCTTCCAGGTGAGGCTGAGCAGGCGTCCTGGGGACAGGAGGAGGGTGGGGTCCAGGGAGCCCACAAAACACCAGCTGTGGGTGGACGGAAGAGGTTTTGGGACAGCAGGCCCCTGGGTTGGGGGGGACAGACGGGTGCTGGGGCACCCCCTGAACCCCCTCTGCCCTCAGATCCTCCTAGCTGGGCAGACAGGCCCAGGAGGCGTCGTGGCCCTGGATGACCTCATCCTGTCTGACCGCTGCAAACCCGTCCTGGGTGAGCCTGCTGGAGCCCCAGGCCCGTTCCGCCCAGAAAGCTCAGTTGCTGCTCCAGCTGACCCGGTTCTGCCCTGCAGAGCCAGCCGGCCTGCAGATGCTGCCTCCTGCACCCTGGGCCCCGGCCCCCGAGACCCCGCCATCCAGCCTGGTGCCCCAGAATTTCTGCGATCCAGGGCATCTCTCCTGTGGGGACCTGTGCGTGCCCCCGGAGCAGCTGTGCGACTTCCAGCAGCAATGTGCGGGGGCTGAGGACGAGCAGGACTGCGGTAAAGGGGCCACTGTGGGCCGGGTGGGGGGTGCTCGGGCGGGCTGGGGGGCTGGGGTCCTGGCTGCTGAGCGCCAGCTGCTGTTCCAGGAACCACAGACTTCGAGTCCCCCACGGCTGGGGGCTGGGAAGATGCCAGCATGGGGCGGCTCCAGTGGCAGCTCTTGGCCCAGGAGGCTGCTGGAGGTGAGGCCTAAGCCCGGGTCCCTGCCAAAGTAGCGGCATGCCTGGAGGGAGGGATCTGGGCTCTTCGGCTGTACTAGGGAGGCCTCTGGGTCCCTGAGGGACAGATGGTTGCCCTGGCCAGGAATGAGGGCTCTGAGCCCCTATACTACCCCCTAGGGCGCTTCCTGTCTCTGCAGAGGGCCTGGGGGCAGCTGAGGCCTGAGGCTCGGGTCCTCAGCCCCGCCCTGGGTCCCTCTGGTCCCAGCTGTGAACTGCACCTGGCCTACCACTTCCAGAGCCAGCCCCGAGGTACGGCCGCCTGGGCTCCCCACCCACCCCCTGGGGCTCCCTGACAAGGGAGGGTCCAAGGCTGGGTCACCCATGGTGACCCATGGTGACCGCCTGGCCAGGCTTCCTAGCGCTGGTCGTGGTGGACGGCAGCTCCCGGGAGCTTGTGTGGCAGGCCCCAGGCAGCAGCACCGGGGGCTGGAAGGTGGACAAGGCCCTCCTGGGGGCACGCCGCCGGCCATTCCGGGTAAGGAGGGCAGCACAGATGGGGGGGTCTGCTGGAGCCAGCCCTGACTTAACAGTCCTCTCCCTCCTTCCCCCCACACAGCTGGAGTTTGTGGGTCTGGTGGACTTGGATGGCCCTGGCCAGCAGGGGGCTGGGGTGGACAACGTGACTTTGAGGAACTGCAGTCCCACGGAGACCACCGAGAGAGACGGAGGTCCCTGCTGCCCCACTAGGGGGGCTACCGGACCACCTCGAGGGACCCTTTGAGCCTGCACTTGCTCGGGGCTTGGGAGGGCGGGGGTGGGCAGTGGGCTGGGCTTGCTGACACCCCTGTCCCCCCAGAGGTCTCCTGCAACTTTGAGCGGGACACATGCAGCTGGTACACGGGCCACCTCACAGACGCACACTGGCACCGGGTCCAGAGTCATGGCCCTGGGTACGACCACACCACTGGCCAAGGTAGAGTGGGGGCTCCAGGCCGAGGGCCACTCAGACCCAGGAGTGCTCGGGGACTCGGGGCGTCTCTGCAGTCGCCCCATGTCCCCTACAGGCCACTTCATGCTCCTGGACCCCACAGACCCCCCAGCTCGGGGCTATGGCGCCCACTTGCTCTGTAGGCCCCAGGTGCCGGCAGCCCCTGTAGAATGCCTCAGCTTCTGGTACCAACTCCACGGGCCCCAGATCGGTGAGTCGGGGGGCTGGGGCCTCCTGCCTGGTGCCCATCGAGGCCTGAGGAGGGTCAGGAGCTGGGGCTGGTCCCCTCAAACCCTGCCTCCCTTTAGGGACGCTGCGTCTGGCCATGAGACGGGAAGGGGAGGACATGCTCCTCTGGTCGAGGTCGGGCACCCACGGCAACCGCTGGCAGGAGGCCTGGGCCACCCTCCACCACCAGCCCAGCTCCCGCACCCGCTACCAGGTGAGGCCTGGAGCCCCGGGGGTGGGAACGTGGGGCAGGGCCCCTTGCCCGCTGACACCGTCTGCCCCCAGCTGCTGTTCGAGGGCCTCCGGGATGGATACCATGGTTCCATGGCCCTGGACGACGTGGCCGTGCGGCCTGGCCCCTGCTGGGCCCCCAAGCGCTGCTCCTTCGAGGACTCGGCCTGTGGCTTCTCCACTGGGGGCCAGGGCCTATGGAAGCGCCAGACCAACGCCTCGGGCCACGCCGCCTGGGGCCCCCGGACAGACCACACCACGGAAACGGCTCAAGGTACTGGGGCCCCACAGGGACGGGGCTGGGGGACCAGCCAGGGGCTGGCAGACTGACACTGGCACCCCCAGGACACTACATGGTGGTGGACTTGAGCCCGGACGCACTGCCCCAGGGCCACGTGGCCTCGCTGACCTCGGAGGAGTACAGGCCCCTGGCCCAGCCTGCCTGCCTGACCTTCTGGTACCACCTGAGCCTGCGCAGCCCAGGTGAGGTTGTCCACATTCCCGGGGCTCAGGGAGGCTCGGCCTGAGGTCCCCACGGGCCCCTTGCCCGGTGACAGGCTGGGGAGCCAAGGGGGATGGGGCTGAGGCCGTGTGGGCATTGCTGCCCCACTGCCGCTGACCTGGGTGGCCTCGGCACGCAGGCACCCTGCGGGTCCATGTGGAGGAGGGCGGGCGGCACCCAGTGCTCAGCATCAGTGCCCACGGAGGGGCTGCCTGGCGCCTGGGCAGCGTGGACGTGCAGGCCAGGCGGGCCTGGAGGGTGAGTGCCTGGGCCCTGGGGGCACCCCTTCCTTCTCACCCCCTGTAGGCCACCCAGACCAGGCTGAGAATGCCCTGCCTTGCCCCACCAGGTGGTGTTTGAGGCTGTGGCCGCAGGTGTGGAGCCCTCTTACATGGCCCTGGATGACCTTTTCCTCCAGGACGGGCCCTGCCCCAAGCCAGGTGGGAGCCCTGCTGGGGCCTTTGGGCTGCAGCAGATCTCGCCTTGGCCTGGCTCCCCCCGGCAGTGGTGCCCGGGGCTTGGGCAGCACCAGTCACCAGCAGGTTCCTTGCAGGTTCCTGTGACTTTGAGTCTGGCCTGTGTGGCTGGAGCCACCTGGCCTGGCCCGGCCTAGGCGGGTACAGCTGGGACTGGAGCGGCGGTGCTACACCTTCCCGCTACCCCCACCCCGCCGTGGACCACAGCCTGGGCACGGAGGCAGGTGCGCACTTACTGGATGGTGGGCCCCGAGGCCACCCACAGCCACTCTGCCTCCCACTGCCCACCCCGGGGCACTCGGACTTGGTGGGGCCCCCTTGGGGCAAGGGGCTGGGCTCACTCCGCCCACTGGGGACCCCACTTTCTTGTTTCCAGGCCACTTTGCCTTCTTTGAAACCGGTGTGCTGGGCCCGGGGGGCCAGGCGGCCTGGCTGCGCAGTGAGCCTCTGCCGGCCACCCAGGCTTCCTGCCTCCGCTTCTGGTACCACATGGGCTTCCCCGAGCACTTCTGTGAGTCCGGCTGGCTGGTGGGGGACTGGGCAGTGGGCGGAGCCCGGGTCTGGGGCAGCGCTTGGGGGTGGCCCCCTTGCACCTGGTCAGGCGTGCAGGTGCCTGCCAGGCACCTGTGACCTGACCCACCCGGCCCTGCTCTCAGACAAGGGGGAGCTGAGGGTGCTGCTGGTCAGCACCCAGGGCCAGCTGGCCGTGTGGAGCCAGGGTGGGCACCGGCGGCACCAGTGGCTAGAGGCCCAGGTCGAGGTGGCCAGTGCTGAGGAGTTCCAGGTGAGGCTGGCTGCCCTGGCCAAGGGACCTCAGGGCCGGCAGGGGGGGGGCCTCCGTCTCCCCTGGGTCCTCATGGCCTTTCCTTCCTGCAGGTTGTGTTTGAGGCCACTCTGAGTGGCCAGCCTGCCCTGGGGCCCATCGCCCTGGACGACATTGAGTACCAGGCTGAGCAGCGTTGCCAGCAGCCTGCGCCCAGCCAGGGTGAGCACAGGGCTGCCACTGGGGTGCTCGGAAGGCCCAGGTCAGACAGCCTGCTCTGAGTCTGCCCGGCTCATTGCCCTGGCAGCTGCCAGCGCCCTGACCCAGCCCAGGACGCCAGGGGAGCCACCAAGACCAGGCCCTGGGCCTCCCCGCTCTGCCCCCTGGCCCCTGGGGCACCCCCTTCTGGGCCCACTGTGCCCATGCCCAAGGCAGGCATCAGTGGCTGTTGCTGTGAGGAAGGGGGCGTCTTGCTTGGGGCCAGGACCCCAGTCTGCAGACAGCCTCATCCTGCAGCCTGGCGCTGGCACGGCCGAGGCGCTTCCTTCTAAAGGGCTAAACCCCAGGAACCCACAGGCACCCAGGGGACCAGATAGCCCCAGCTGAGGATGTGGGGGCCACTGCGGAGGGCTCAAGCCCCAGGGTTCACGTGTCTCCACCACCCACAGGGCACATGGCCACACCCGTGTCCGTGCCAGCCGCGGTTGGCGGCGCCCTCCTTCTCCTCATGCTCCTGGTGCTGCTGGGACTCGGGGGCCGGCGCTGCCTCCGGGAGAGGGGAGGCTGCCCCTTCTGGAGTGGCAGGGAGGCTGCGACACCCAGCTTCGACAACGTCCTCTTCAATGCAGTAGGAGCCGTGGGTGGGGACGGGTGGCAGGAGCCCACAGGGAGGAGCCCGGCACCACTGCAGCCCAGCCCCCGCTGCCCATGGCATCACAGCATGAGTCCCCTCTCTTAGGATCACGTCACCCTCCCGGAGTCTGTCACCAGCGACCCACAGGCCACCACATGAGACCGTGGCTCCTTACCTGAGCACCCAACCCTCCACCAGACCCTGCAGGGACTGGACACCTACTCCCTGCTGGCCAGCTGGGGTCTCAGGACACGCTGAGCCTCTGCGCCCCCTGCCCTGTCCCTTGACTCTGCTGTCCCCGAGAGGGTAGCCTGAGCCTCCAGGGCGAGGTCAGTGCATCCATGCGTTGCCGGCCAGCAGGACCGTGGGCCTCCAAGGACGCCCAGACCTGACACAGACCTAGAGAACTTGCCTGGGGCACCTCCTTGATCAAGGCAGCTCAGGAAGCAGACAAGGGACACTCTCCCACAGGACAAGGCGCAGATGGCAACCGAGAAGCCACTGCCCCACCCTGCTGGGGCTCTGCACTGAGAACGGGGACAAAACCAACCACGGTGCAGGGACACGTGGGAGGCAAAACCTGAGTGTGGCAACATGGAGCTGGCCTGGTGGGAGGAGGAATGTCCTGCTGCGTCCCCAATAAAGGACCCCGTGTCCACTGTCCCCGTCCCTGGTAAGGGACCCCACGTCCATTGTCTACCCTCATGGCGCTGCCCCCACTGCCCGCTATCCACCTGAAGGTCTCAGCAATCCTGGCTGCAGGTCACCGTGCTGAGGTGCCCTTGTCCCCGAGGCCCCCGAGCAGGTCATAGCCACGCAGGCTGACCCTGGCCTCGCTTGGCTGCCAGACCTGGGAGAGAAGGTGACTCTCCGAAGATGCGTGAACTAGCCTGGGACCCTGACAGAGGGTACAGTGGGCCAGTATCTCTGCCCCAAGGCTCAAGCCTGACGCCTGCTCCTCCCCGCGGGCAACTCCCACACGCCCTGCTGCAAGGACTCAGTGTTGAGGCCTGGGAGGCCTTACTTTGGGTGGCTGTCCTCAGGGACGGTGGTGACCATCTGCACAGCCAGGTGCTCCCTTCCTTCCCCCAGGAAGGCTCTGCCCAGCCTCTCAGACACCCATCTGTCCCAAGGAGCCATTGCTGTCCTGGTGGGCACAGCACCCTCACCAGGCACTGGGCTCCTGCCCATCCCGGGGACTCAGCCCAGCTGGACAACACCCCTTGCGTCTGGGAAGCGTGAGGCTGACTGACGTCCCGGCAGATGGGTGCAAAGGTGAAGACGCTGCAGGGAAAGAACAACCCACACAGCCCCTGGGGGACCCTACAGGGCCCGCCATGAGACGCACCCTCTTTTCCCACAGCTGTGGTCCAGCGTGCCAGGCGCAGACCACAGGCCTAGGTGCTGGGACAGATGAAGCACGAGAGGGTAGGATTTGCCACTGGCAGGCAGGGCACAAACTTTACCAGCTTCTCTTTAAAAGCCGCATTAGAGGCCGGGCGCAGTGGCTCACAGCTGTGATCCTAGCACTCTGGGAGGCCGAGGCAGGAGGATCGCTCAAGGTCAGGAGTTCAAAACCAGCCTGAGCAAGAGTGAGACCCCGTCTCTACTAAAAATAGAAAGAAATTAGCTGGACAACTAAAAACATATAGAAAAAATTAGCCAGGCGTGGTGGTGCGTGCCTGTAGTCCCAGTTACTAGGGAGGCTGAGGCAGCAGGATCGCTTGAGCCCAGGAGTTTGAGGTTGCTGTGAGCTAGGCTGACGTCACAGCACTCTAGCCCGGGCAACAGAGCCAGACTGTCTCAAAAAAAAAAAAAAAAAATACCCACTTTAGAGAAGCAGCATCCGGTGACGTTCTCAGTCCCATCCTGCCTGAGAGGTGGTCCCCAGCACCCACCCTCGCCCCCAGGCTTCTGACAATGGCTCCCGGGCAGACGTCCCTGGGAGAGGAAGGCCACACTCTGTGCCTCCATCCGAGGGACGGGGAGGGAAGGAGAAAAAAAAGTCAGGAAAAGCAAGTAGTTTGCAAGATTTTCTTAGTTTGACAGCAGGTGTGGGTTGGGGAGGGGCCCGCAAGCCTAACCCCGCGCTCCGCTCAGCCAAGCGAGGAGGCGCACGTCGGTGCTGGCAGTTGAGGGCACCAGCCAGACGAGATCAGCTGGCACACGCTGATTTCGAGGCTTTGTGCTCACTTCGCCCTGGGCCCCTTCTCGATGGGCTTTCCAATGTCCTTCCCCCGGAGCTTGAGGCCTGAAACGAGCCGTTGGCCCACTGACCACCACTGCTCCCCTCTGCAACGTCGAGGGACAGGGCAGCGCCAGGGTGTCCCCGCCCAGCTGCCGTGAGGGGCAGCAGGAGCCCATCTACCCTGAGCACCAGCTCCCTCTGGGTGTCAAGCTGCCTCCACATCTGCTAGGGAGGGAGGTAGGGGAGGGCACCACTGTAACCCTCTCACCAGGCTTTTAGCACCCAACAAGCCCAGTTTCACATCTAATGCTGAAAAGAGGGTGAGTCTGAGAATCCTAGGTGGCATGGAATCAACACCTCTTCCCAAGAGGACTAGGGCAGAAGTCCCCTGTGGGCACCGCCTCCCACCCACGCTGACGCCAAGGGGCGTGAGGGAGCAGGATGTGGTGTGTGGGCAGAGCAGCCAAGGGAGGGCCACTGAGGTGCTGTGTCCAGGCTGGGCTGGCCAGCAGCGAGGGGCGGAGGGAATCTGCACCCGGGAGAGACTGAGATACCACTCCAGAGGCCCTGCCATCATCCTGACAGCCAGCACTGCCGGGAGCAGCACAGCTCTCGGAGACATCCCAGCAGCTTCAGAGAACTGGGCGTCCCCGAGGGCACGCCAGCCCTCCCAAGCCCTGTTCTCACCAGCTCCACCCAGAAGAGGGGCGGCCACCCTGCCAAGACGGACACTCACCAATGGCCCTCTCGATTTTGCCCAGAACCTGGTTATTGGGAATGGCCCGTCCACTCTCATAGTCTGCGATCACTTGCGGCTTTTCGTTGATTTTCTAAAGAGAAGATGTGCTTTATACACATCAGTTCAGTAAGGACACGTTGGAAAACTGAAGTGAGAAACCCAGGGGCAACACCTTCCAGGAGAGTGTGGCCTCAGCCACCGCCCCACCAGCTCAGGCAGAGAGCAGCTCTCAGAGGCTGTGGGGCCTACACCCTCGTGTGAGGAAGTCACAGCTGGTCTGACAAGGCCTGGGGGTCCCTGGGGGCGAGGGCATACTGAAGACCCCGAAGTCACAGGTGGTAGAGCCCACCCTCCAGGGGCTGGCTACACGCCAGCCACTGCCTGCCTGTACCACAGTCCCAGGAGAAGGGAGAGCTGTCCCGCCTCACCGTGGCCAGGTCCTTCTGCGTGAGCCCCTTGCTCTGCCGGCCCTGCTGGATGACTTTGCCCACTTCCAGGGTCACCCTGTCATGGTGCAGCTCCTCCGTCTCCCGGTCCAGCTTGGCTGTGTTCTTGGTGATCGAGTGCTGTTTGTTCTGGCCCGCAGCCCCTGCAGCAAAGTGAGAGCAGAGGAATGGGTTCAGAATTGATCCAACGTAGACCAATTTCAGAATGGCAACCAGATCCGGAGGATGGGCTCCACCACCTGGGGACTTTGGGGCCTTCAGTTTGCCCTTGCCCCCAGGGACCCCAATTCTGCCCAAAACTCAGCCCTAAAAGCCTGGAATTCCAGATTTTTCTCTGTTATGGGACGTGGGCAGAAGGCAACAGTCCCTGCTGCCCTCACACCAACCACAGCTGCTCTGAGAAAACCCCAGACACTTCCTGGCATCAGCAGTACACAGTTCCTGAGTCCTGACACGAGTCCCGGTGGAAACATGGGTACCTACATTTCTTGGAAGTCTCCACATCTTCTCCTCGTCTCTGAGCTGCTAAGATGGCCTAGAAAATTAGAAAACGTTTTTTTGATCAAAAGTAGCTTTGGCAGTGTCTAGCATACACAAATTTAGGTTGCTGCTCACCAATTCACATGTTGCTAATGACTAGTGGTTTTGAAGGACTGATGTACAATGCTGAGTTTAAACCCAAGATCATTATACAAAACCCTCTAAATCAAATATCCTGGAGACTCACAATAAACTGCTGCTAAAAAAACAAAAACAGATCACTTCATTTGCTGTTGAGAAAGACAAGCTAATGGATTCTTCTCTTTCCCCTGGCTGGTCTTTAACTCCTGGCCTCAAGCTGTCCTTCCAAGTAGCCTGGATTACTGGCAGGCACTAACGGATCCTTTCTAGAAATCATACTTGAAACACATTAACTTCTCTGTTAGACTCGCCTGCAGAAGCAGGAAGGAACGCCAAGTGTTGGCCTAGTATGGCCTTCCTCCCTGAATCTGGCTCCTAACAAACAGAGATGACACATCTCATGGAAACCTGCATTCCCCCTGGAAACACTGCCAATAACAATGACGCTATAGTCACTGAATATTAATATAACAAATTTGTTGATGCTTCTAACAGTTCAGAGGAGTGGCTCACAGGACATTCTAAGTGTGATATGTTCAAAGATGCTTTCTACAAAATTGTTCACGTGACTCCTGACTTGTGGCTATTAAGTTTCCTTTAAAAGAAAAGGACATCTGCTAAAGGCTTACTGCTTGCTGGTAAAAGAAAAAAAAGAAAAATAAATTAAATAAATCTAAAAAAATAAAAAAGTAAAAAAAAAGAAAAGGACAAGTGGATTTGGTTTTGAGCATGCAACTGGTAAGCCCACAGCAGGTCAATACATGCCTGACACCAGGATGCCCAGGACCCCAGCTTGTCCTGGTCTGACTGGCACTGAGTGCCATCCTGAGGGTACAAACCAGAAACAGGCAGTGACCAAATGGCACTCCCCACATTACATGTGAGTCACAACTGACCTGAGAGTGGGTCACCCATACTAGCAACTTCCTCCACGTGAACAGTGCTCAGAGCATGCCCTTTACCCTTGCAACTGGGGGAGCAGGATCCATCCGCACACGGAGTTTCTAGGCCACCCCAGACCAGGGACCAGGCGCTCCCTGTCCCCAACCTTCCTCTGGTTACCCAGCTCTGTGCCTTCCCTATCTCCCACTTTGCCTCTTAACTGCTGTCCACCCACTGGCCCCTGCAGCCCAGTCCCCACCCCGGCCCTGTCCCCTGCCATTGGGCCCCACCTCCTGCCCCATTCTGCCACCTGACTCCAGCAACAGTCCCCGCCCCGTCCCAGTCCCTTCCCTGAGCTCATCCTCCCTGGTCCCAGCCCGGTCCCAGGTCCAGCCTCGCCCTGTCCTCTACCCCATCTCCCGTCCCGTCCTCTGGCCCTCGCCCTCACACTGGTTCCCAAGCCCTAAGCCCGCCCCAGTCCCCTGACCCTTGTCGCTGTCCATCACCCTGTCCCCCGACCCCGCCAGTTCCCTGCCCCTCCTCCTCCCAGACCCCCGGCCCCGGGCCCATTTCGGCCCCCCGCACCCTAACCTCAGTCACCCCGCCCTGCCTCTGTCCCCTGACGGGGCCCAACCCCCGCCCCGGGCCGCAGCCCCCTATCTCCCGTCCCAGCCCTTCGACCGCAGTCCTCCCGTCAGCCCCCAGCCCTGCCCCGGCCCCGGCCCAGTGACCGCCCAGCCCGGCCCGGCCGCTCCGCGGCGAGGCACCTGCTTGGACTTGGCCTGGGCGGCTGTGGGGCCCTTCTTGCGCAGCACTGTCACGGTGTCCCAGTCGCTCTCGGCCATGGCGCGGCGGGCGGGGGCGGCGGTCCGTCCGGCGGCTCCGCAGCAGCTGCTCGAGACCCGGCGCAGTGACGCGACGTCCCTTCGTCGCCTCCTCGCTTCCGGCGCCTGCGCCGCGGCCCCGCCTCCGGCTCCCATTGGCTAGGGATCTGGGGGGCGGGCACTTCCCGCGGTCCCAGACCAATCCGCGCCCGGCTCGTCTGAGCAAACGCCAGGGCCGCGCGCGGGCGCCGTGAGGAGAGCGACGTCGGGGCCCGGGCAGCCGGGAGAGTCACCGCCGCTGGGGGGCGCATGGCGGGGGCAAAGCTGGCGGGGAGGGCCGCCCTGGGGGGGCGCGGACTGGGGGTCCGCGAGGACGGCGGGGTGCGGGGGAAGGTGGGGGGAAGGAGGACTGGGGGTTCGCGAGGAAAGCAGGGTGCGAGGGCAAGGTGGGGTAGGGCCGACTGAGGGGTCCGCGGGGTGCGGGGAAAGGTGAGGCAGGGCCGACTGAGGGGTCCGCGGGGTGCGGGGAAAGGTGAGGCAGGGCCGACTGAGGGGTCTGCCGGGAAAGGTGGGGCAGGGCCGACTGAGGGGTCCGCGGGGAAAGGTGGGGCAAGGCCGACTGAGGGGTCCGCGGGGTGCGGGGAAAGGTGGGGCAGGGCCGACTGAGGGGTCCGCGGGGTGCGGGGAAAGGTGGGGCAGGGCCGACTGAGGGGTCCGCGGGGTGCGGGGAAAGGTGGGGCAGGGCCGACTGAGGGGTCTGCGGGGAAAGCGGGGTGCGGGGAAAGGTGGGGCAGGGCCGACTGAGGGGTCCGCGGGGTGCGGGGAAATGTGGGGCAAGGCCGACTGAGGGGTCCGCGGGGTGCGGGGAAATGTGAGGCAAGGCCGACTGAGGGGTCAGCGGGGAAAGGTGGGGCAGGGCCGACTGAGGGGTCCGCGGGGAAAGCGGGGTGCGGGGAAAGGTGGGGCAGGGCCGACTGAGGGGTCCGCGGGGACGGCGAGGTGCGGGGGAGGTGGGGGGAGGGCGGACTGGGGGACTTCGGGGTGCAGGGATAGGGAGCCCATCCCAGGCCGGACGGGGTGGGGGGCGGACTGCGGGTCCGCGGGAGGAGAGTGGGCACGGGGAGCCTGGGCCCAGAGTCCTTGGCCCGCGGGCCTGTGCTGCCACGCTGTGGTCTTTTGGGGGGGGCCGCAGCCGCACACGACTTGCGACTCGCGACTGGCCCACGCCTGCCTTTCCCGGTCCGCAGCCCGGCCACGTGAGCGAAGCGGTCCGGAGCAGCTGCTGGAGGCCGCCAGTTCGGTTTCCCTGCGCTTCGACTTAGCTTCTCTTTCCTCCCCTTTTGCCGCCCTGCGCACAATTTGAAGTTGTGTTTGTCAGGAGCTGTGTTCATATGATGCAAACGTGTTGGGGCCAGAGGCAGGTGCAGGTTTTGTGGGTCCTGAAACATAGACAACTGGGGGGGGGGCTCTCTTTCATAATTCTGTAATAGTGTAGTTTATAGTTATTTTACAATAATTTTTTATAATGAGAAAAATAATCAAGTTATAATTCTTTATTTAAAAAAATTGTTTTAGTTTTTTTTTGTTTTTTTTTTTTCTTTTGAGACAGGGTCTCACTATGTTACTCAGGCCGGACTCCTTCCTGGGCTCAATGGAGCCTCCCCCCTCAGCTCCGGAGTAGCTGTGACTATAGGCGTGTGCCTGGCTTAGTTACAGAATTCTTAAAAACATAGTCTGTGGCAGACTTAGCAAGAAACACAGAATAAAAAGAGAAAAAAAATGAAACATCAATGCCACAAGCATCACAATAGTCAGAAAAATAACAATTATATGAATTAACTGATACAGCTTTTTAATGCTTTTGCTTACCATTTCTGGCTGCATTCTCTTTGATCGCTGCATCACAATTTTACAGAATTATAGAAAAAAGAGAATGATGATTCAGACATTTTTCTAATGTGTGTGATCAAATCTGTATCTAATAGTATTGACATTGGTTTGGGTAAAACAAGGTTTCCAGGCTTCAAATGGATGAGTTCGCTGTAGCACTATTGAGTCTGAGCACTGTGTAGGTGAGTATTTGCAGCCCTGGAAGACGTTCCTGCCCCCTGACACCCAGCAGACACATGATTGGACTGTATGAAGGTATCCCATAAACCCTGACTAAGTGCACCTCAACTTAAGTTCCCCTTAGTCATGTGCTAAAAATGCCTGGAGCCACTCCAGTGGCATTGGACCTCAGGGAGAATGTGAGGAAGGTGGATCTGTCTGGAAAGAGGCAGCGGTCAGAGCAGATTGCAGTTGAAGCGTCCTGCTTGGCCAGCGTAACCAGCACCAACCTCAGGAACCCATTGGGAGGCCCCTTCCACAGCTGTGGCGGGAACAACCTGCATATGAAGCTGAGCCAGCTTCATAGTGTACGTGTTCTAGTTGGCATCTGCTGGGAGAAGGGACATCTAGACCTAACTGTCCTCTGTAGGTGTCCACCACCAGGACAGCCATCATCCTGTCTGGCCCTCAGGAGTCCATGCCTGATGACACAAAGATGCCCACTGCCGTGTCCTTTGCACTCCCTACCACCAAGGTGCGGGTGAATACGAGTGTCTCTGTGAGGCGCCTTCACCAGCCACTCATTCCCTCTCTGTGTCCCCTGTGCACTCTCCTTCCTGGCTCTGGGATTCTTCCCATTTATTCAGGGCCTGGAGGAGAGCAGCCTTGGAGGTGAAGCCACAGCAGCTGGTGTGGACAACCGGCTATGGAAGGTACAGCAGGCAGTTTGTATCACTAGAGATGCCACACCACTGTTGTACTCCTCTGCCTGCATTGTTTGAGATAAGACATCTTCCAGAGTTACTCATTTACCTTCGTGCATGGAGAAAAGAAAATTCCAAAGCCTTCTGGAAAACAAAAAAAATGTCTATTAGGCCGGGTGTGGTGGCTCACGCCTGTAATCCTAGCTCTCTGGGAGGCCGAGGCAGGCGGATTGCTCGAGGTCAGGAGTTCGAAACCAGCCTGAGCAAGAGCGAGATCCCGTCTCTACTATAAATAGAAAGAAATTAATTTGCCAACTGATATATATAGAAAAAATTAGCTGGGCATGGTGGCACATGCCTGTAGTCCCAGCTACTTGGGAGGCTGAGGCAGGAGGATTGCTTGAGCCCAGGAGTTTGAGGTTGCTGTGAGCTAGGCTGACGCCAGGGCACTCACTCTAGCCTGGACAACAAAGTGAGACTCTGTCTCAAAAAAAAAAAAAAAAAAATGTCTATTCACGTGCATCTGTAAATAAGAGTTTCTCTGGCGTCATTTTGTTTCAGCCTTGAATAGTTTTCCTTAGTGTTTGGTAGTACTGTCTGCTGTAAATAAATGGTTTCACCTTCCATTTAACTGCAAATGTCTCTATTTTACCCTGCTCTTGAAGGATACAGTATACATGTCATCCAGTTGCCTTCTGACTTCCATCATTCCCAATGAGAAGTCAGCGAGTATCTCCCTGTTCCCCTGCAGGTAGTGTGACATGTCCCCTGGCTACTTGCGAGATTTCCCACGTGATCTTCTGTGTTCCTGCCATGTGCCCAAGTGTACTTTCCTATGTGTCTGCCCTGCTTGGGTTCACTGATCTTAGATCCTATACATTGGCAAAGTTTCACTGGTATTTAAATATTTTTATTTTTCTCTCCCACTGTTTTTTTTCCTTCTGGGACTCCAATTAATGTATGTAATTCCACTTGATATATCCCGCAGTTCTTTTTCTCGATCTTTATTCTCTTCAAACTTCAGGCTGTATACTTTCTGTGGCTCTTTCTTCAAGATTACTGATCTTTTTATCCACCATCTCCAATATGTTAAGCCCAAACAGAGACGTTTTCATTTCAGATACTGTACTTTTTATACTTTTCAGTAACATGATTTCCATTTGATTCTTTTCAATGGTTTCCACTTCTCTGCTGAGATTTCCCATTTGTAAGTTAAACTATGTTTTAAGTCTTTGGACATTTTTATAACCAATGCATGAAAGTCTTCGTCTTCTAAATCCAACATGTGGGTCAGCACGGCATCTTTTCTATTGATTGCTGTGCTCCTTGGTTACAGGACACGTTTTCCTGCTTCTCTGCATGTCCAGTAAATTTGTGCGGGACACCGTGGAAGTCACGTTGCATGGAGTCTGGATTACAGTGTCTGTCTTTGTAGAGTTTTGCATTTATTCTGGCAGGCAGCTCATACACTGATGGCTCTCCTTGATCCTGCCGAGACTCGGTTTAAGCCTTGTTTGGGCAGCTCCAGAGTAGGTCTTAATCTAGGTCTTGGCCCTTGTTCTCCACTTTTCTGGAGATTCAGCTGAATACTGGGGTGTTAACAAGGACTCTGATATGGGTAGGGGAGACTTCCGGCCTCTCAGTGCTGTCAGCCTCTGGCGTCTTCAACCCCTCAGTTCTGCAGCAGCTGCTCCACGCCAGACTGCTGGGGATCCTGCCCTCCCTTGTGCAGTCACTCACTCAGCTGAGGACCCATGAGACTTCTGGACCCTACTGTGCAGCTCCCTCCTCTCTGCTGTTCCATTCTGCCAATTCCAGCTAGTCATGCTGCCCTGAACTCTGACTTCCATCTCTGCGCTCCAGCCGGACTGCCACGTTTGCCTGGTTTAGAAATTGTTCCCAAGCAGAAAGCCAGAGAGAACGTGGGTCGACCTCGTGTGTTGCCCTTCTCTCGGATTCTCAGTCTTATGCTGCCTGTTGTCCCCTGGCTGAAAACAGTCACTTCCTGTATTTTGGCAAATTTTATAGTTGTTTATGGTGAGTGGCAACACCAGTGACAGTTACTTTATGAGTAAAAGTGGATTTTCCAGAATTTCGTCTTCTCAAATGTTTCTTGGTCTGTAACTTCATCTAAAATGCTTCTTAACAGAGGACTGTTTAGAATTCTGACTCTGACCGCCCCTCCACCATTCTGAGCCCATCTTTCTGGGACTGACCACTGAGAAGGCTGCAGTTGCAAGGACTCAAGCAGGATGCCATTTGACAGAGTGATGCAGAAAGTGTTTGGCAAGGCCGAGGCGGGTGGATAGCTCAAGGTCAGGAGTTCGAAACCAACCTGAGCAAGATCGAGACCCTGTCTCTACTATAAATAGAAATTAATTGGCCAACTAATATATATAGAAAAAAATTAGCCGGGCATGGTGGCACATGCCTGTAGTCCCAGCTACTCGGGAGACTGAGGCAGCAGGATTGCTTGCACCCAGAAGTTTGAGGTTGCTGTGAGCTAGGCTGATGCCATGGCACTCATTCTAGCCTGGGCAACAAAGCAAGACTGTGTCTCAAAAAAAAAAAAAAAGGAAAGTATTTGGCAAAACACAAAACTTTCCAAAATGGAAAACAGCTTTGTTCATAGAGTGGGCCATGCAGTATTCTGCGTGCCTCTTCATGGTTCTGAAAGTGATTATTAATCTGATGTAATGCTTTCTTGGGTTTCTGTTTGCCTTTGATGCTTAGTTGAGTGTTACACTGAAAGGACAGGACCCCTGATCTTCCATTATCATCATCCAAAGACATCCTTATGTTTGAATGCCAGGAACAGGAACATAAAGTTAGGAGGACTATACATTACTGTGATAACAGGTGCACACCCTGCACCGTAACGCATCACTGGAGAGGACCATGCTATTGTTCTTTCCATCCATCCACCCGTCAGCCCATCCTCTGATGGAGCCCTTGTTTTTTCCAAGCAGTGTACAGACATTGGGGACGTGAAACTGGGTCACACCATCCCTATGGAACTCAAATGGGGGGAGAGTAAGATGGCCACATGAGCAGAAAGTCTCAATCCAGTGTACTAGTAGTACAGGGAGAGAGGCAAGAATGGGGATTGAGGGGGCACGAGAGGCTGAGGAGGATGACACTGGAAGGGGATGCCTGGGCCTAGTCTCCAGGTGGGAGGTGTTATGAGAGCTGCCACCTCCTGACAGACACAGTCTGAAAAGTAGGAACTTCTGGGGGATTCCATCATGAGGTGACCCACTCAGGTCTGCATTTGAAGAAGAGCCCTATGGGCATGGCGTGGGGGATGGGTGGCACTCGGGGGCTGAGGCAGTACTCGGGGAAGGGGACATGGTAGGAACTGGCCAGCACAGGCAGAGTGGACAGGGAGTCGGTAAGGGGCTGAGTCCCCAAGGAAGCCAACAACATCAGTTAGGATGGACAGACTAAAATGCAGCTGTTATTGAATTTTTAGCTTAAAATTTATTAATACAATCAACATATTTAAAAGTCAAACAGGATGGTCTGGATTAAAACAAAACCCAGTGATTGACCCCCATTACTCCTCCCACCACATTCCTAATCCCCAGAGGTTACTGCTCCCAACTCCTACAGCTGCGCCGTAACTTCTCAGTGTGTGTCGCCACGTACTTACATGACATGTTCACTCTGCTCTCACTGGGGTTTCCTGTTTGGAACATTACTGTACCCTTTGAGGACTGAAAGCCCCTACACACAAACACATACAACATCACCTCAGCTCCTCCCCACATCTTAACGTGACCATGTCACAGGTACTGGTTCGAGAAAGTTGTCAGAATCATCATGGAATCACTAATGCTAAGCACACCCTGACAAACAGTGCCACGGAAGGCCGTGACAAGAGAGTTCTCACACTTGCAAGCCTGATAACAAGACTGCAAACACCACAACCTTGCACAAAAGCCATTGCAACCTTACACAAAAAATATTTCTGCAGGGACATCTGCCCAGCAACTGCTTGGCCAACCTTAGACAGGTGTCATCCTTGTTATTGATGTTTGTAGCCAAGAATTATTAAAAGACACGTAATCTCCTCATTTTTTCCTTTAAAAACCTTTGTCTTCCTTACCTCTTTGCATATGCACATAGTTTACTATGGCGTACATATTGCCATTGCAATGCTCTATTCCCAAATTAAGTACCATTCCTTTTAGAGGGCCTCGCTCTGGTCGTCATTTACGTTCACTGAATATGGTGTCAGAAGTGGGATCTGAACAAATATCACCAACAGAAGGAATTGGGCATTGCTGGAACTGGTGTGAAGTACCCACCTGAGCTCTCCACTCCACAGCTCACCTTTTCTATCCTAGTGAGTCTTCTCTCAGGCTGAGCCCTGCTGCTTCTGGTAGAGGCTTTTTTTTTTTTTTTTTTTTTTGAGACAGTCTCTCGCTATGTTGCTCAGGCTGGAGTACAGTGGCATCATTACAGCTCACAGCAGCCTCAAACTTCTGGGCTCAAGAGATCCTCCTGCTTCAGCCTCCTTAGTAGCTGGGACTTTAGGCATGCACCACAACACCCCACTAATTTTTAAATTTCTTATAGAGATGGGGTCTTGCTATTGCTCAGGCTGGTCTCGAACTCCTGGGTTCAAAGGATTCTCCCACCTTGCTAAGATTAAGGTGTGAGCCACCACACCCAGCCTGCTTAGATTAAAATTTTAGGCTGGGCGCTGTGGCTCATGCCTGTAATCGTAGCACTCTGGGAGGCTGAGGTGGGCGGATCCTTTGAGCTCAGGAGTTTGAGACCAGCCTGAGCAAGAGTTGAGATCCCATCTCTACTAAAAATAGAAAGAAATTAGCTGTACAACTAAAAATATATAGAAAAAATTAGCCGGGCATAGTGGCACATGCCTGTAGTCCCAGCTACTTGGGAGGCTGAGGCAGGAGGCTCACTTGAGCCCAGGAGTTTGAGGTTGCTGTGAGCTAGGCTGACCCCACGGCACTCTAGCCTGGCCTCCTCCCCCATCTTGGCTCTCCCACTCTTCTGCCTGGGTGAGAATGAGGCTCCTCCCTCCAGAGGATGCCAAGTCTAAGGCGCCATCTCAGAAACAAAGATCAGGCCCTCCTCAGACTGCAAACCTGGCTGGCACCCTATTTTGAGCATCTCAGTCTACAGAACTGTGAAAAACAGACCTCTGTTCTTTACAAATTACCCAGCTGCAGGTGTTCTGTGGTAGCAGCACAAAACAGAGACAACCATTAGCATTTATTCCCACTTTCTATAATTCCTCTTACTAAGACTTTAGGTTTTAGGATTCCTGGATTAAACTCTAATGTTATCTTTTCTTTTCCTTTTTTTTTTCTTTGAGACAGGGTCTTGCTTTGTCATCTGGGCACCATCCTGGCTCACTGCAAACTCAAACTGCTGGGCTTAAACAATCCTCCTGCCTCAGTCTCCTGAGTAGCTGGGACTACAGACACGCACCACCATGCCTAGCCTCTTTTCTATTTTTAACCTCCTTTTCTTTCTGTTCTAATTTTGGGAGATTTCCTCAATGTATAACCCTTTTATCTACATCTTAATATCACATTTTTAATTTCTAACCACTCTGTCTATATATTCGTTTTATAGTACTGAATTTTACAGCGTTCTGTTTCACGAATGCTTTTTCCTCTGAGATGACTAATTTAGTTCTTTCCTTTTTTTTTTTTTCTGAGAGAGAGTCTCATTCTGTTGCCTGGGCTAGAGTGCCGTGGCATCAGTCTAGCTCACAGCAACTTCAAACTACGGGGCTCAAGCAATCCTCCTGCCTCAGCCTCCCCAGTAGCTGGAACTACAGGCATGCGCCACCATGCCAAGCTAATTTTTTCTATATATTTTTAGTTGTTTGGCTAATGTCTATTTTAAGTAGAGACAGGGTCTCGCTCTTGCTCAGGCTGGTTTCGAACTCCTGACCTTGATCAGTCTGCCCACCTTGGTCTCCCAGAGTACTAGGATTACATGCGTGAGCCACCATACCCAGCCTAATTTAGTTCTTTTCACATGTTCTTCTGGTCCCTGCACCTGGACTCCTCCTTCAGTATGGGGCTCTGTCTTTTCCTCGAGTGTCTGAGGGTCCTTGGCAGTCTGTCCCCCTGAAGCTGACAGCCTTCTGTGCCTGGCAGGATTTTCCAATGTTAGTTCCACTGCAGGACGACTGGGTGGGAAAGGGCTTTTTCTTCTGGTGTCTCAAAGAACAACATGCAGCCCCCCTACCGTGTTCTGCTTAGCTTGGCTGCTGGCCTCATGGGAGCCACAGGGGAAGGACTAAGCCTGGTGTCCCTTAGGCCAGAGAACCCCAAGGTTTATCACCTCTGGCCTGCTGTAGGAGAATGGGAAAGTCACCTTGCTGTGCTAGCTGAGCAGGGGCTCTGGGGGCCTAGCTGCTCCTCACACAGGCTCCTGGCCAGTCCTGGAGTGTTCAGCCCATCAGGGTAGCCCAGCTGGCACAGGTGTCCAGGCCTCTCCATGTGTACAGCGCCAGTGCAGCTCATCAATCCGACCTCACCTCCTCCTGCAAACTGGAGGGAAAACCCAAAGAGTAGATTTTAAGTAACAAAATTCACTAAAAGTTCATTTGCTTTCTAATGTTATTCCTATGTGCCAGGAATCCTACATAATTTTGTTGGATTAAGTGCTAAACAGCTGTTGCAATGACTGCTGAGTTTTGACACAGAGCTAAGCTCTGCATGACATACCTTCGCGTACTACATGGAAACCAGCTGCACACTGTTTCTAGAGGAAGTTCCTGGAATTCGGTGCAGTGTGTACTTCCAACCCTGGGGCGACTCTGTGCTCCTCCATTTCAACAGCAAAGTGGGATGTTAGCTATAGCTAAATGATTTCCATCGTCAGTCCACGTGGCCACATGGAGTTTCATTTGAATTTACAATTGTTTTCAACTGCATAGACCTCTGAAGGCCACTAGGATTGGTTTCAAAGAAACAAAGACAGAATCAGTTTCTGGAATGTACCATGAAACAGGTCGTAAGACTCTGACGGTTCATCTTCTGCTCAAGGTTCTTCCTTGTGGTTTTAAGTGAAAGAAAACTTTCAAAATTCAGGTTAATAAAAAGTGCTCTTTGATCAACAATGAAGAAAAACAGACGAGCAAACATGGCTGGAGTGTCTATTAAAACAGTACAAAGAAAAGACCAACTTGACACAGTTGTCAAATTTGCAGACATTAAAACTCAAAACCAGAAACTGGACTATGATGTTGTTATTTATTAATGTCAAAATCTGATATATTGCTGATATAAGTACCCCTCCTGTCTTGTTTTTAGAAAAGTACATTAACATAATGGCAGTTTTAATTTTTTTTTTTTCAGATCTCATTCTGTTGCCCAGGCTGGAGTGCAATAGCATCATCACAGCTCACTGCAGCCTCCAACTCATGGGCTCAGGCAATCCTCTTGCCTCAGCCTCCCAGCCTCCCTGTATCTAGGATTATAGACCATGCCTGACTAGTTTTTTCTTATTTTTGTAGAGACAGAATCTTGCTATGTTGCCCAGGCTGGACTCAAACTCCTGGCCTTGAGGGATCCTCCTGCCTCAGCCTCCCAAAGTGCTGGGATTATAGGTGTGAGCCCCTGTACCCATCCTGATGTAATGTAAGTTTCAATACATGAGCTTTTTCCCTTTTTTTGTAAAGTTTATTTAATGTACTTGCCTTCCTGCCCTGGCCAAGTGGGTGATCCCCTTGCTGCCGTGCTCTGATCCAGGCTCAGGCTGCACCTCTAGCCAGGGCCACCCACTCCCTCAGGACAGGGCACCAAGACTGCCTCTGTCCCCCATCCCCAGGCTTGAACTGAGGTGCTGTTCGCTGTTCCTGAGTCCCTAGCCCCCAGGGAGTGGGAAGATGCTGGGGCCCTTGCTAAGTCTGTCCAGGGACATCCCCCACCCACCCTTGCCCTCGGTGGGGTGACTTTTGCTTTCTTTTCGGCAGGAAGAAACCCCTGTGGGAATCCCCTGAGAAGTCCAACGACCAGAGTGAGTCACCCCTTTCTGAGCCAGCAAGAGGCGAATTTCCAGGACATTAATGTCACCCGCTTCCGAGCTGGTGGGTGGGGTGGGCTGGACACTTCCCCATCAGGGCACGCCTCTGGGCCCCTCTGCCTTGAAGGCTTGTCACCTGAATCTTTGTTTTAAAGTGTGTGAGTGAGAGAAGATATTTTGCAAACAGTAAAGTGTAAATAAACAAAGACATTTTCGTGGTAGAATCACTGGGGCAAGTACTGAGTTCGGCCTGCATGGTGCTGTCCATCCTCAGCCTTCCCTGCCACCAAGGGCGGTAGGTGTCCGTCACGCTCGGGAAATCCATCTGGACGGACGGCAGGGTGCGGTGGGCCTGAGGCCGGTGGAACGATGGCCCCTTCCCCCGAAAGAGGCAGGGCGCTGACTGCAGGTGCCACGCCGTGCGGGGCCCGCTCCCTACACAGGGCGCTCGGTCAGCGCCTGGGCCTGAGTGACACGCCCTAGACTCTGCGGGGCTCATGGCGACTCAGTCTCAAGGAAGGCCACAGAGCCCGGCGCCTCCGAGCTCCACCGGCCCGAGCTAACCCGGCAAGCAGGCCCGGGCAGGGGACCGACCCCAGGCCGAGTGTGACGCGAGCGGCGCGACGCCCGCGCGCGCACGTGACGCGGAGCCCGCCGCCTCTGGGCGTCCGGCCCGAGCCCCGGGCCAGGCGTCCCCGGCGCGGCCCTCCCCGTGGCGCAGCCCTCGCCAGCCCCGCCACCGCTCCGGGGCCGCGGCTGCGCGCGGCGGCGACGCCCCCACGACACGAACTCACCGCCCCGCCATCGGAAGCGCGCAACCCAGACGCACTCGGCCTACGTCCAGGGCATCCCACCGCCCGGGAGACGCGCTCCCCTCGGCCCCTATGGTGTGGGCCCCCCGCAGGGAGGCCCCGCTCCGCGCGGCTCGGGAGGCGTCCGAGGAACCCGGTCCCGCGCAGGGCTCCGTCGGGGATCACAAACGGAGGCCTCGCCGTCGCGCGGACCCCGCAGGGCACGCTCTGCTCGCGAGAGGCGGGAGGGCGTTTTAGGTACACACGCCGCGGAAGCACCGACCAATCGGCGCCCGCTGCGGCTCTTTGCGCGCTCCTGGTAGGCTGTCCCGTCAGGCCGTCAGGGGGGCCGGGCCAGCAGCGGGGCGGGCCTGGCCAATGGCCGCCCGCTGAGGTGCCCTGTGGGTTCGTCGGTAGGCTCCCGCGTCAGTCCATCAGGCGGGCTCGGGCGGGCCGGCGACCGGCCGGTGGCGGCGGCTGTGGCGCCGGGGCGGGCACTCAGTTCCCGGCGTGCGGCGACCGTTGGGTGAGACGGGCGCGGGCTGTGCCCCGGGCCGGGGGCGGGTTGCGGGGTCGGTGTCTGGCTCCGGCGGGGTCCGGGCCGGGGCCAGGGCGGGGTCTGGCCGGGGGCGGGGCCGGGCCGCTGCTGGCCTGAGGGGATTTCTCAGAGCGGCCTGGCCGGAAACGAAGTCGGAGCGCGGCCGGCGCCGGAAAGTTCGCGAACGCGCGGGGCCTTCCACGGGGCGGCTCTCGCCTGGGCTGTCGCCCGGGGGTCTCGCTGTGGACCCCGCTCGGCCCGGGCGGCCTTGCTGACCCCTCGGGGGATCGCTATCCCCGCGCAGCGCTTCCGGTCCAGGGGTCAGGGTCGGGGGGCGCGGCCGACCTCAGGGGCCGCGGCTCCGGGACCCCTGGCACCCGAAGCCCGCCCAAGGGGCTGGGGCGTCCCGTGCGTGCGTCTGTCTGAGCCCAGTTCTCAGCCGTAGGTAGGTGGCGAGGACTGGAAATGGGCCGAAACCCACGGCGACCCCCGGGGCTGCAGAGCTGGGGACTCGGAGAGGAGGCAGCCGCCCGGGGAGCCTGGGGCTGGGGCCGCCGGGCACGGGGCCGGCAGGGTTGGCTGGGCCGCGTGGCTCACCGGCTGGAAGTGTGGCCGGGCCGGCAGAGGCCACACCTGGCCCTGCCACGTTGCTCCTGTCAGCCTCTGGCAGGGGCTGCGTCTCACCTGCGAGGTGTTTTGTGACTCAAAGTTACTGTTTTTAGGTGGAGGCCACAAACAACCCAAAACTGATGTTTGAATTTTGCCCTTTAAAAATACCTTTATTGCGGTATACTTTGCATATCACAAAATTCGCTGTTGTTTCCGTTTTAAACAAAAGCCTAAGGGTTGCTTTTCTGAAGGCCTTGTCTGAGCAGTAGAAAGACTGAAAGGCTTCCAGCAGGAGCATCTGGGAGGGAGCGCAGGGTCCTGGGTCTCTTGGAGCTGTGCCTGGCCCGCCTAGACTCTGGCACACTGCCGGGACTCCCAGCCTCCGACAGGTGGGCTGTCCAGAGTAACGGAACAGATCATATAGCATGCTAGGTGGCAATGAGTGCTAGGTGCCGGCAGGGGCTCAGGAAAGGCCTTGCTGAGAAGAGCAGTGCCCCTGACAGCTGCGGGCAGGGGAAGATTGTGCTGGCTGCAGTGAGACTGGCAAGATGGGAGGCCACTGGGGGCTCTGAGGGGAGGAGAGACCCAGTCTTAGTCCTGTGTTCAAGGTCTCTCTGGCTGCTGGAAGGAGAGTGGGGGACTGGGATGGCCAGGGTGGCATCAGGGAGGCCAGTACAGTGACTTGGGCCACAGTGGATGGTGGCCTGGGCTTGGCAGCAGTAGTGTGGTCAGACTTTGGATGTTTGCAGAAGGTAGAGCCACTGGGATTTCCTAATGCATTGGAGGTGGGTGTGTGAGAGGAAGAAGAGTCGGATGTCTGCAGGAATCTGGCCTGAGCTACTGAAGGGGGTGGCAACTTCGTGGGTTGAGATGGGGAGGTGCAGCTCCCGTGGAGTTCTCATGGGCAGGTGGAAGTGCAAGTCTGGGGTCAGGGGAACAGTCAGGGCCAAAGTTGTCCATTTGGAGTTGCCATGTTGAGGTCCTGAGGGGCTGAGGGTTGCTGAGGAAGAGCTCAGAGCCCACGCCTGGAGTGGTGGAGACGGGGCTGGTGGTGTGGTTATCTGGGTCATGGGAGACAAGGACTGAGAGCAGACTCTGCTGTGTGGCCATATGATCTTGAAGGAACAGAATTACTACATCATTATTTGTCAGTAGCCCTAGTTTTTTTTTAATTAAAAAAATTGATTAAAAATTTTTAATTTAAAGAAAAATTACTTCCACTTTTCCCTTTGGTATGATCCTTAGAAGTAACCCTAGTTTTTAACAAAAGAAGATAAATGTATTGATTGTGTGAGTAATTATCAACCAACACTTGTAAGATCAAGTGTTGAGGTCATCTCCTACAACATTTGCTTTTGATAATTTTGTATAAACACTTGTCAGGAGTTAAAGTTGTTACCAAGCTTCTATTTGGTATTATGCTGAGTCTGAAAAAGATGGGGTTCCATATAAAATTATAACTTTGAAGTAGATTTCCAGTACTTGGGGGAGAGGTCTCATACTCATGGCTGTGCACAGATTGAAGCTATTGCGTTAAATAAGTGGGTGAGAACTGGATGCAACCAAGTGAACTCTTATGTGGATCTCAGTATTGTGTAAAACAGTAGTGGGCTGTTGTTGGAGACAGGAATTTGAGAAGTTTGAATTTCCAGCATTTGGAGCATCCTGGAGTTTGCCTGTGAGAAGAGTGAGATCACAGGTTGAACCCGAACATTTGCTGATAGCAAGGCCACTCCCACAGCAGCCAGGTCACACCCATATCTGATTTGGTGTCATGGTTTGGGCAGTGTTTGACTTTCGTCACAGCTCGCCCTTTTGAGACTTATTCACTGACACCACTGAACTGTGTTCACTCTCCAGAGTCTGGACGTTGGATCTCAGTTGCCAAGTGACTCCACCTCAGTCAGAGTCTCTGTGATTTCTTTCAGGAACGTCCTCTTCTCCCCTTGGTCCTGCTCCTTCCCCAGGACAGTGGCACTCAGGCTGGATCTGGGCAGGTGAAGGGAGCCTGCAGGCCAGCTCCATCTGCAGCAGAGGGGTGCCGGATGCCTCTCACTCCTATGGGAGGGCGTTGGGGGTTCTTTTATATTAAAACTTCATGTTGAACTTTCTCTTTGCCATTTTTAATATTATGAGACTGGATTATGTTTGAGAAATATGCATGGGTACACCATAATCAGGATTTCACCATCTTTTTTAGCTCTTTAGAAATAGAAACTATATGTTTTTGTTTTGTGTGCAAGTGCTCAGTGTATATCCAGATGTATTTTTGTCTGTGTGCATGGTTTCTAGTCTCCAGAATCCCCCATTGTGCCCTTCTAGGCAACACTGGTCTTTCCCAAAGGTAACTGCTATTCTGACTTCTATTGTCATAGATTCATGTTGCCTGTCCTTGAACTCTATGTAACTGGAATTATTCCTAAATACTGTTTTGTGTCTGACACAATTGCCCTTTTAACAAAATGTAGGTCTGTTGTATAAAGTTGGTCCATTTACATCTGGAACACATTTTTGCTATTGAATTAAGTATGAAATCACGGATTATGCCTGTATGAGGGTAATCACTCACACACTCAGATAAGTCACTGCAACTGGGTGTTGTTTTTGTTTTTAACCACCTAAGCTGATACAGTCAGGGTTTTTAGAGTAAAACTGATCCGGAAGCCTGAAAGGACCAGCAGTGCTTTCTATTTCCAGGTTTAATTGAGAATAAAGTCTGACCTCTCACACCTCACTATGTCTGAAAGGCGGGAGCAGCCCAGGCCGTCTGGCCCACGCACAGGGTCTTGGTGTGCGTGTTTGGTGCCAACAACCATAGTGGCTAGCTGAGGGAATCCCCCTGCCTTCGCTGTGCCTTGTGTAAGTAGATGAGTAGCCCTGTGCAGGCAAACGAGAGCTCCCAAGCCTAAGCCAGAGGAGGTTTGGATAGATGCCAGACACTGCAGAAGTTTTGTTCGCAAGTTTGAGCAAATTAGGGTACTGTGTCAGAGGGTTTAAAGAGTTGGTAGGTTTCAGTGCGCTAAAAGTTTTGGCATAGCACTTTTGAGTCTTCACCATGGTTTTCATTACAGTTTTAAAATGTATTCTTGGATGAGATTCAAATCAAATGTTTACGGAATCCCTTAAGCACTAAGAATCCCAGTGTGCAGCATGGGCACGGATGGGACCTGAAGGCCTGTGACTACTACCTGCTGTGGGGCTGGCGGCCTGATGCCTGGTAAACTTCTCAGACTCGTGGGGTTCATGTTCAGAGCAGGAGTAACGATCCCCAGCTGCTTCAAGACAAGTGTGGCCAAGTGAGGCCACGCCTCCAAGGAGTGGCAGAGGTCGAGGCCCTGCTGGGTTGTGGCCTCTTCCCTCTTTTAACACTAGAGGAAAAAAAGACCATTTTTGCAGTTCTTTTATGTCTGACAGGAGTAAAACATTGATGGATTAATAAAATGTACTTATTCTGCCACAGAAGCTGTGGCCATTCGGACCAAAAAGTGTTTCTCCAGCAGTGCCCTGTGGTGTTTAGGAGGAATGTTGATGTGAATGGAATAAAGCCTTGTCTGAGATGTTGCGGGACACTCCTCAGCAGCATTTTGAACAAAGAGAACTATTGCCCTAAAACCCCCACCTCACAGGGATCTTCAATTTCTTATTTTACCTTCTTGCCCCATCTCTATACAGACACAACCAGTCAGAGGTCTGTATGTTTTATGTTCTTTTTTATCTAACATCTTATACCACATATAAAATAGGGTTCAGACCTAAAGAATGTGGCTTTTTTTTTTACTAGTGATATTTAAAAGTAGAGAATCCCTCTGTCCAAAGTGGCTTAGAGCAGTGCTTTGAAACCATTAATGGTTCATGAAATCAATTTAGTAGCTTCTGACCAGAGAAAAGAAATAAAATAGAAATCTCAGAATACCTCTTATAAAGAATAAATACAGTTTTATGAAGCTTTTAAGTTATGTACATGTATGTAGCAAATCACCACATAAGATGAACACCATGGGTTAGGCAGTGGGGAAAACAGAGCGCCACTGTATGGCCATGACAGTGACATGGGTCACCTGGTCCTCACAGTCTTACTTGAAGGCCACTGTCTTGGGACCATTGTCCAGGCATAGAGCAGTTAGCATCCTGTGTCCTTTTCGGAGAAAAAGAGGAAAATGCATTTGTCATTTAAATGTTGGAATGGTTTTGAGAAGTCTTTCCTTAATTTTAAAAAACGCAGCCTTGAGGTTGCACTCTGGAGGGCTCTCTGGAGGCCGTGTGTTCCCTGGGAGACCAATTTCTGCCTAGTGCCTGCCAGTCCCCATCTCCCTGGGCTCCCTCCAGGGAATTTCACCAGACACCAGGCCCCTCTGCTTCCTGCTCTGTGTTCTCAGAGCATGCTTTGCCCTACTGCCTGGAGCCCGCCTGGCAGGAGGAGCAAGCCCCTTTTGGGGGTGGGCAGCATGGGGAGTCCCTCCTCTCCGGGACAAGCCTGCTTTCCTGCTAGAGAGACAGCTCTAATTCCTACCTCTTTTCAGGCATGACCCCTGACTGGGAACAGAGTGTGCCTCAAGCTAGCTGTGGCTTTCAGGCTGCTTTTGGAGGGGGGGGGTATTACTGGTGTGCATGAGGTGGCAAGTGCCACTTGCAGGCACAGCAAGAAAATACTGTGTGTTCCAGGTGTGCAGCCCACCCTGGTACCAGGCACGGGGCTGCTGAGAAGCACAGGTCTGCTTGTCTAATTCAAGGCTTCCTCCTACACCTTGGGTATGCCTAGGCCCCCCGACTCCTCTGTGGGTGACCGTCCAGCCATGTTCTGGTTCATGTCTGTTCTCATGGGCATCTGTGACATGGGCATTCCCTGTACCTGAGTGGGGCTAGCACACATGGACCAACTTCACTTCAGCCAAAAGCTTTAAGAGCTTTGTACTAGGCTGGGCGTGGTGGCTCACACCTGTAATCCTAGCACTCTGGGAGGCCAGGGTGGGTGGATTGCTCTAGGTCAGGAGTTTGAAAACAGCCTGAGCAAGAGCGAGACCCAGTCTCTACTATAAATAGAAAGAAATTGATTGGCCAACTAATATATGGAGAAAAAATTAGCCGGGCATGGTGGCGCATGCCTGTAGTCCCAGCTACTCGGGAGGCTGAGGCAGGAGGATTGCTTGAGCCCAGGAGTTTGAGGTAGCTGTGAGCTAGGCTGACGCCACAGCACTCACTCTAGCCTGGGCAACAAAGTGAGACTCTGTCTCAAAAGAAAGAAAAATAAAAGAGCCTTGTACTCAAGCTTTTACCCATACCACTCTTGGGGTTTGGGGTACCGAAGTGTCCCTGTTGTGGACAACAGAGGACAGGATGGGACCAGCATGTGGTGGGGGGCTCTGAAGGCCATGTGCTCAGTCTGAAGCAGTGGGTGCTGTGATACCATCACCAGGTGGGCCACGCTCCTGGTCTAGGGGCTGCTCTGATGCTGTGGCCATCTGGGTGCCGACTAAGGCTGGAGTGCTAGCAGATGGGCATTTCCTGCGCAGCGGGTTTGTTAAGATGTTTTAGAAGCTATCCACCATTCTCAGACATATGTATCATAGGAACCTCAGGGGAGAAGGGCACAGAGGATTGAGGGCCACTGACCATTAGTGTCAGGGGGAAGGTGTCCTGTTCCCCAAGCTGGAGGGATGTGCTCAGCAGGAAGCTTTTGGGTCTGTGCCTCTGGGAAGTTGTGGGTCGTGTGTGGGGGTGCCAGCCGTGTGGTCACCTTGCTGAGCCTTAGTTTCTGTGTTAGTAGCAGGAAGTTGGACCAGGTTGTCTCCAGGGCTCCCCAGAGCTCTAGAGCTCTGCTTCCCAGACTCTTGACCACAGGTCAGTTGATGGCTTCTCACCGTTGCCTGCTGCACATCGCCGTGGACTTCGTTTTCTCTCGAGAGGATTGTTCTGGAATTGAGACATGATGTGCTCTGTGTTCTTCCTTAGGGCTTGGCAGTTCTCGGGGGTCACGGCTCTCATGGCTGCAGCTAGCATGAGCCCCCCCAGTTCCCTGGACTTGCTGCAGCCTGGCTTCTCCAAGAGCCTCCTGGGGACCAAGCTAGAGGCCAAGTACCTGTGTTCTGCCTGCAGGAACGTCTTGCGGAGGCCCTTCCAGGCCCAGTGCGGCCACCGGTACTGCTCCTTCTGCCTGACCACTATCCTCAGGTGCGTGTGACCAGCAGGCCCCCAGGGACAGGGGATAGGTGGGCAGTGCTGGCTTTAGAGCCGCGCTGCCTAGCATGGAGTTCCCCAGCAGCCTGGGCCCAGGTTAGATGTGCTTGAGGTATAGATAACTCTGGATTTCAGAGGCTTAGCACAAAGAACATGAAGTTAATAATGTAAAAATACTAATGTGAGGCCGGGCGCGGTGTCTCACGCCTGTAATCCTAGCACTCTGGGAGGCCGAGGCGGGAGGATTGATCGAGGTCAGGAGTTCGAAACCAACCTGAGCAAGAGTGAGACCCCATCTCTACTAAAAATAGAAACAAAGTAATTGGCCAACTAAAAATCTGTAGAAAATATTAGCCGGGCATGGTGGTGTATACCTATAGTCCCAGCTACTCGAGAGGCTGAGGCAGGAGGATTGCTTGAGCTCAGGAGTTTGAGGTTGCTGTGAGCTAGGCTGACACCACAGCACTCTAGCCCGGGCAACAGAGTGAGACTCTGTCTCATAAAAAATACTAATTTGAAATACTATTTTGGATATATGGCGTTTTAAATACAATATATCATTAAAGTTAATTTCACCTGGTTTTGGGGGCACTAGAAAGTTTAAAGTTGGGCTATAGGTTGCTTTCTGGCTGCTCTAGGTAGTTAGAGGAGCCTTGCCCTGTGAGGTGACTGGCCGGTAAGTGTGGTCTGAGAGGTGAAGACTCTGTGCCTGTCTTCAGCAGGCCGGTCCCATAGGGAGAGGGAGCAGTCCACGTCCCTGTGTTTCTGAAGCATTTACATCACGTGGGGAACTCTTCGGAGCACCCTCTTCACAGGTGGAAGGGATGATTCTGCCAGAGATTCAAACCCTGGGTATCCCCTTGTAGGATCCCAGTTTTCTCATCTACTGTATTAATAAATCTTTAAACAATTGTACAATTAATATATGCTTGTTCTCATTAAAGATGAGACAGCTTACAGAAATGGTGGTGTGGAGCTGTTTGTTTGGACTGAGGCAGAGGTGTTCATTTATTCTCTGTAGTAGGTTTCACAGTGAGATTTTTTCTTCCTTTTTCCCCACTAGCTCTGGGCCTCAGAATTGTGCTGCCTGTGTTCACGAGGGCATATATGAAGAAGGCATTTCTATTTTAGAAAGCAGTTCGGTAAGTAAAATGTCTTGAAGCTGAAAATGTCGAAATGAACAGAAAATGTTTTGTAATTTCCTTTAACAACACCGGTGGCAGAATGAAACTTTAGAAGCTAGAGCTTGCTTCTTAGCACACTCTGTGGTATTTAGGGCTTGGAAAGGTTGGCACCCAGAGGTGAGTTAGTCCTCGGAGCCGCCTCCGAGGCATGTGGAGCAGGCCTTGGTTTGGACGAGTGTGCTGCGCCCGTCCTTCGCACTTAATAAGCAGGTGGCTGCAGGAGGCTTAACCTGAGGGCCGCTCCTCTCTGCAGGCTTTCCCGGATAATGCTGCCCGCAGGGAGGTGGAGAGCCTGCCGGCCGTCTGTCCCAGTGATGGGTGCACCTGGAAGGGGACCCTCAAGGAATACGAGGTAAAGATGGGTGTCCTTGCACTGGCACGGCGGCTGCCTGGGGCCTGAGTGTGGCGTGCTGGCTGGAGCCCAGCAGTCGGCATCGTCCTCCCACAGCAGGTCCGATGTTGGCCTGCGCTCTGCTTCCCTGGGACGGCCTGTCTGGGCGGAGATGCAGTTGCCCCTTAGAGTCTGTCTATTTAGAAACGCAAGTTGTGCAGGGCACAGCACTACACTGTGTGCCTCAGTTTCCTTGTCTCTCAGCGGGGAGCAGTCCTCTGCCATCTTGGGGTGGATGTGAGGGTTGGAGGTGTCCGTGCAGAGCGCCGTAGCTATCTAAGCAGCAGCATTTCCTGGAAATGGAGGAACGGTGAGCTCTGCACTGGAGACTGCTGCTTTCAAGCGTGGTGGGATTTTTTGTTGTGTCTCTTGTGTCCTTAAGAGATTCTTAACTTGAAATTGTGTTCACACTAGAAATTGCACAAATAAAGGGCACGTTTGTTCTGTAGTCACAGAAAGGTTCTGGCTAGTGACAAAGGCAGTGGCCTTTGGCTGTGGTTTGACTCTGTGTGCCAGACGGGGTGGGCTGGCATGCCTGCGTCGGCATATTGGGGATTTCACTGTGACCCTCATGTCACCTGTTAGGCATTTGGCAACTAAACCTGCAGTGTAGAGGTGGCCATGGCTGTCCAGGTTATGCATTTCTTGTCTTCACGCAGCCCTTTGTCCAGGAATGTTCATGGCAGTGTTATTCACAGTAGCCGGGAGGTGGAAACAACCCACATGTCCATCGACAGATGAGTGGGTAAATAAAATGTGACCCGTCCACACAGTGGAGTCTTTTTCTGCCCTAGAAAGGAAGGACTTTGTGACACACACTACAGCAGAGATGAACCCCGAGGGCACCAGGCTCAGTGAAATAAGCCAGTCACAAAAGGAGAAACCCTGCAGGATTCCACCAGTGTGAGGTCCTTAGAGTCATCAGATCCATAGCAGCAGGGAGTAGAATGATGCGTGCCAGGGGCTGGGGGAGCAGGGGTCATTGTTCAGCAGTACAGAGTAAGTGGGGAGGTGCCCTAATGCCATCCAGTCTGGCATGAGGCTGGTGAGGCTGTGAACGGCTGTTTGCTGGGAACCCCGCCTTTCCTGTGCTTAGGGGAGCTCCCAGCCCAAGGCTGCTGGGTCCCGAAGCCCACAGAGAAGCCTTGTGCCTGGTCAGTGGGTTGGGCTTCTCCCGCTGACCTGGACCCTGGGCACTGCCTGTCAGGTTTGGAATTGGGATCCTGAATTACTGATGGGTTTCTCCTTTCCTGCTCCCCGCCTGTGTGCCTGACTGTGCTTTCCTCGTTCTTTTGACCAACTCTTCTTTGTGGTGTTTGGGCCTTCAGTTTTGTTTTGCCAGAAGAGCAGCTTTGGCCACATCTGGGGTGAGCAAGGAGACCACTCTCCTTCCTAGCATGGTGGCCTGGACATGGAGCCACAGCTCTGGGCACTTCCCCAAGTGAAAGGCTTCTGCCTCCTTAGGCAGAGATGCCAAAATGCCCAAACATTCCAGACACTGGGGGGCACATGCAGCGTTGGTAGGTAATGTTGTACACCCCATTCCCTGCTTAGCCAAGGAGGCCTGCAACTTGATTGTTGCTTGGTGCTGTCTGAAAGGGACGTGGCTCTGTGGGGAGGTCACTGGGGTCAGGTTCTCTCCTGGGAGAGTGCCAGGAATGGGGATATGTACGCTATGCTGTCTTTGAGGGGACCGGTGGAATAACAGTCCCCAGCTCTGGGCTGGGCTTCCAGTCTCTGGGGTCTCAGCTGCCTCTAGGCCCATAATATATAAGGTTGGCGGCTGTGTGGGTCTCTGGCTGAGGGCCAGGGACTCCAGCCAGCCTATGGGCTTGGGCACCATGCGGCCCTACAGGCATGCAGGGTGGAAAGTCCCCGGCTGCGCCCTTTGAGAGCTCTGGAAAGTCCCTGAGAGGAGTCGGGTTTGGTCATGTGGGGGGCGGGCCCTGCTCTGGGATCGCTCTGCGGTTGCTTTTGATTTTATTGATAAAACCTCTCACTGGTTGTAAATGTCACAAGCAGGGCCTGAGATCCAGTCCTCTGTGTATGGTTCAGGTCCCCCTTCTGCAGAGTGGCCCTGCCCCTCATCTGCCAGGCAGGCACGTGCTGGGGTTTTCCTGTGAAAACTGGTACCAAGGCTAAAGCTTTTTTTCCTTGATAGTCTGAATTGTTGGATAAAGGAGAGAAAATCCTGTTAAGCTTTTTTATGTTTTTCCTTTGCGATGATGCCTTTCTTTCTTTTTTTTTTTTTTGTATTTTTTTAATTAATTAATTTTTTAATTAATTAATTTTGAGTGTATTATGGGGGTACAAGTGTTAAGGTTACATATATTGCCCATGCCCCCCTCCCCCAGTAAGAGCTTAAAGTGTGTCCATCCCCCAAACGTTGCACATCTTACTTGTTTGGTTGTATATACCCATCCCCTCCTCCCCCCTTCCACCCTCCTGACACCCGATTAATGTTACTCCTATATGTCCACTTAGGTGTTGATCCATTAATACCAATTTGCTGGTGAGTACATGTGGTGCTGGTTTTTCCATTCTTGAGGTACTTCACTTAGTAGAATGGGTTCTAGCTGTATCCAGGAATATACAAGAGGTGCTATATCACCATTGTTTCTTAAAGCTAAGTAGTACTCCATGGTATACATATACCACATTTTATTAATCCACTCATGAATTGATGGGCACTTGGGTTGTTTCCACAGCTTTGCAATTGTGAATTGTGCTGCTATAAACATTCGAGTGCAGATGCCTTTCTAAGAACTGAATGATTTTAAAACTAAAAAATGTTTATGGTGCGCCTGTTAAGTGCTAATAGTAAAACTGAATTTCACAGCCAGCCCTGGAGCTGCAGGTGCTTAGAGGAGGGGCCCTGGGTGAGGGGTGGGGTTCAGGAAAACTTTCCAAAGAGGATAAAGGTCAGCCCACATGAACAGGTAAAGGCCAGGTCAAGTATGCTCGGCCTCATTGCATGTTCTGGTGAAATTCAAGGTACGATGACTATATTTGCTTAAAACATTTGATTTGAATGCTGGTTGAACAAATACTGATGTCTTTGAAAGTGTCCGCTGTGGGGAGGGAGAAAACAGCTTTGTTCTGATTACGTGGGTTCAACGGGGGACCTCAAGCAGAGTGCCAGGAGAAAGATTGTATTACTGAAATTTCAAACACACAGCATGCTTGAGAGCAGAGGCCGACCGCTGCCCTGGGGACCCTCGCATACTGCCCCGCAGCACTGAACCTGCCGGCCTCTCCAGGCTTCCAGCTACACCCCCGTATTTTCCTTTTCTACATGAGTTTAAAGCAGATGGAAAATGTCATGTCATTTCATCTGTGAGCATTTCACTGAGCATTACAGAACGGTCTTCTAATGATATCTGAGTCCTTAGCTATTTGTGCTTTAGCCTATGTGTCATAGACCATAGTAGTGCCCAAGACTCCTGATCGGTTCGGTTTGATAATTGCTGTTACACACTGAGGTGGCTGAGGGTGGCAGTGGCATCCCCACTGTCATCAAGTTCAGGGAGTTGGTTCCTTCAGCAGGTGATAATTGGGCCTGTACTGCTGGAGGTCTTGGGGCCATGTGCCCTGCTGGGGTGCCTTTGAGGATTGTCTGCCACGTAGCTGCCCTGCCTGTGTGAGGGTTCAGAGGGAATGTCCCCGGGGAGGTTGAACGGAAGCTGGCCCAGGGGTCCCTGCTGTGGCATACAGTGTCAAGGGGCTTTGTGCAGTTCCTGCATGTCCTGGTCCTGCCCCTGGGGCTGGTCTGGAATGCTGCCCTCTGGGGCCAGGAACATGTGGGACGCTCCTGTGGGGTCTTACCTGTTGGGAGCCCCAGCATTGGGCCTGGTAACTACCATTTCAGCCACTCAGCAGGGTTCTCTTTGGGCTCAGGCATGAGGTTAGGTGACAGGCTGGACCTGCTCTGGGAAGCATATGGTGTGGGGTGCTCTGAGGCAGTGTGGACACCACCTGGACACCACCTCTCCATCCAGGTGCTCTCTGGAATTCACCTGTCGCTTCCTGCCTGTTCCCAGAACGGATAGACCTGGGAGTGTGGGTGTGCATCTGCAGAGCCCTTAGGGCACAGAGGTCGTGCTGGCCAGGACTTGAGAAGCCCTGAAGGCCCAGCCCCTTTGACCTGAGGCGGCTTTAGCGCGTTTGTCCTGGACCTCATCCTGTCTCAGCTTGGGGCCCTCAATGCTCAGGCCACAGCAAGGTGACAAGGCCTGACTGAACCCTTCAAGGACTTTGAGGGAAGGTTGGAAAGCTGGGGAAGCTGCCGTGGTAACAGCAGGAAGGGTGAGGGGCAGGCACAGGGGAGGAGGAGAGAGGGCTGGGCCCGGACTGTCCTGGGAAAGTGGCGTCTCCTGTGAGCCCCACACGTGCTGCCCCACAGATGAGGTGTTCCCTTATCTAGAAACCCACCCACTTCCCAGATCTGAAAGAGGGTCCCTCGGCCCCCATCGCAACTTTTCCTGAGTTGTCTGGGAGGCACTGAAGTTACATCCCTGTGGGGAAGCACCCTGCAGGTGGGTCCTCTCCTGCTTGGGTGCCCTTGCATCTCCCAGGACCCTTCCTTTCTCAGTGTGTCTTCCTCCTTCCTTGTCATCCTCTCCTGTTGCCAGGTTGTGCCCATCAGCACAGAAAACGCCCGCTAGTGTTTCCTATCTCAAACCTAATGCTGTGCTTAGCAAGATAAGCCAATCTCATGTGATTCCACTCACAGGAGGGCCCAGAGAGACCCATCGAGACAGCGAGGGATGGAGAGTGCCAGGGCCGCGAGTCAGTGTTGCCTGGGGACAGAGCATCATGCTGGGAAGATGGCAAGTTCTGTGGGTGGAGGGTGGTGATGGCCGCACAGCAGTGGGAATGTGCTTAGTGCTCCTGAGCTGTGCACTTAGAAGTGGTGAAGATGATAAATTTTATGTGTATTTTATCACAAAAGGAACTTAGCCAACAAATCTCGTTCAACTCCACTTCCTCTGACTGAGCTCCTTTCTCTATCCCCTTCACAGCTCCCTTCTCTTAAAAGACTTGTCACAGTTCTATTTCTGCCTCATTGGCCTCCTCTAGAGGCTGGTCAGGACCCAGGGGCTGACTTCATCCATCCTGTGCCTGGGGGTCATCCTCGACTTCTCTCTGTTATTGTCAGCAGCTCGCTCAGTCAGCAGACCCACCTGGCTCCCCGAACACATCCAGGATCCAGCCTTCTCTCCCTTTCCCCTGGGTCTGCCCCCTCGTTCTTCCTGCTGTTACGGCAGCAGCTTAACGACCTTCCCCGAAGTCCTTGAAGGGCTAAGTCAGGCCTTGTCACCTTGCTGTCCAGACCCTGCGCAGTCGGGCATTGTCTTCGAGATGGTCTGCGAGGCCATGCCCCAGGCAGCAGCAGGCCTGAGAGGTGGCTGGCTTCTGGGTGCTGGGTCCTGGGTTCCTGACCCAGCGTGGTGAGGAGGCAACAGCGTGCCTTTCCCTCCACGTCCTTGCGCGCCGCCCTTGCTCTCCCTGGGGTGCTCCACAGGCCCCTCCTTGCAACACCAGGTTCCTGCCTTCCCTAGACCAGGCCTTATGGCGCCTCCCCCAGTCTTGCCTCCTCCACTGTCTCTGGTCTCACTGGCTGAGGCGTTCCTGCGTTGGTGACCACCAGGTCCTCAGTTCAGGAGGGCGGTGGCTCTCAGCACTGGGACGAGTGGACTGCTGAGGGGCCTGGCCCCTTCGTCATGGTGCAGGGACTGCACCATACAGCCCGTGCTCAAGCCTCAGCTGGGTGGCCAGGCCCACAGGCCTCCCTCACTGTCTCCTTGTCCCCTGGTCCCCTGTCTGCACCTCTGCCCCTTCATGCCCGTCTCCTATAACGACAGCAGGCCTGGGACTGGCAAGATCATGCCCTAGCACAGACCACCTTTTGCTTTTGGTCTAAAGAGATGCCTTCTCAGTGAGGAGCTGGTGTGTGTGGTGGGGACATGCCAGCACTGGGCAGAGGTCATGCACTTGGTGGTGGGAGCTGGGCAACCCTGGGGGTGCTGAGGCACCCACTGAGACCAGTTGTAATTGATCATCTCCTTGGTCCAGTCTGGAGCAAGGACAGGAAGAGGAGAACACACCAACCTTCCCCGTCTGCTGTCTGGCCTGTGGGCGCCCTGGCAGCTGTCTGTACAGGGCAGCCTCGAGGGGCTGGGGTGCTACACACAGCACCGGCAGGCGGACCCTGAGCCACCTCTACACGCCTGGTGCCCATACAGTTCCATAAGCTCTGTTGATCTCTTCCCCTTTTGTCGCCAGAGCTGCCACGAAGGCCGCTGCCCACTCATGCTGACCGAGTGCCCCGCGTGCAAAGGCCTGGTCCGCCTTGGTGACAAGGAGCGCCACTCAGAGCATGAGTGTCCGGAGAGGAGCCTGAGCTGCCGGCACTGCCGCGCACCCTGCCCTGGAGCAGACACAAAGGTGCGTAGGGCATGGAACAGCCCGTGCGGCTGTGGCTGCGCTGGGACGGGCTGGCTTGGCTTCTTCATGGTTGTCTCTGCGGGCCTCAGCCCTCTCCCTGAAGCAGAGAGAGGGACTAAGCATGGGTGTGAAGGCAACACCAAGTACTTGAAAAAGTGTGTTTATTCTAGAAAAGCTGGAACACTCCCAGGTAGAGAGTGGCAGCAGGTGTTGCGTCACCTCCTCCATGTCAGCCTCACAGCTGGAAAGGCCTGGACATCGCACCCCCAGACTGTCACTCAACAAGTCCGCCTTTGTGGCGTTTCCTCCCAGATTGCTCAGAACATGTCTCTGCAGTGCACAGAGCTACGCCGCGTTGTTCCTGCTGTAATTGCTCTGTCATTTGCTGGCTATGTCCACGTTCCCCGTGTCTGTGCCTTTCCCGTTGATTTATTTGAGGTATAATCCAGACAGGGTCCCTCTGCATTTTGTCAAAATGTCTCTGGGGTCTCTCAGTCTTTTTTTTTTTGAGACAAAGTCTCATTCTGTTGCCTGGGCTAGAGTGCTGTGGCGTCAGCCCAGCTCACAGCAACCTCAAACTCCTGGGCTCAAGCAATCCTCTTGCCTCAGCCTCCCAGGTAGCTGGGACTACAGACATGCGCCACCATGCCTGACTAATTTTATATATATATATGTGTGTGTGTGTGTGTGTGTGTGTGTATCTTTTAGTTGTCCAGCTAATTTCTTTCTATTTTTTTAGTAGAGATGGGGTCTCGCTCTTGCTCAGGCTGGTCTTCAACTCCTTAGCTCAAACGATTTGTCCGCCTCAGCCTCCCAGAGTGCTAGGATTACAGGCGTGAGCCACCACGCCCAGCCTAACTCTTGATTAATTCTCCGTGGGTGTCTTGTCTTCATCCTTCAGGATTCCCGCTGCTGTGTTTTGCTGATGGTGTCCCCAGGTGTCAGTAAGGTGCTCTTCTGCCCCTGCTTCCCGTGAACCATCAGGTAGACAGGCCTGACCAGGGTTGTCTGGGGCAGGCGGGCAGCCCACAGCAGCATATCAGGCCCCTCTCGGAGGTGTCCTGTGCTCGGCCAGCCCAGTCCCTCTGTCAGAAAGCACCACTAGCTTCACACCTCTGGCAGAGCAGCTGTTCTCCATCCTCGTGCAGGACTTACGTTTCGGTTAGGGCTGCAAAATGCTTACACTCTCCTTTCAGACCATCTCTCATGACTTTGTCTTCCTCGGGTTGCCCTGGAGGCCAGCAGGATGCAGAAGAGAGTTTTAAAATCTCTGCTGCTCCTGGGTGGTGCCTGCAGGATCCCGCACAGGGTGGAGGGTGGCCACTTGGGTGCCAGCCACAGCCTGAGCGTCGTGCACATCCGCGCCCCGATCCCACTCACCACCCTGGCTGTCATCCCTACTGACGCTCCCGACTGCTTCTCTCTAAGGCGCACCACGAAGTCTGCCCCAAGTTCCCCCTGACTTGTGACGGCTGCGGCAAGAAGAAGATCCCTCGGGAGAAGGTAAGTTGTTCCTCATGCCTTCTGAGGGCCACAAGGTCAGGGCCCGAGCATTGGCAGTGAGGGTCCCTCACTGCATGGTGTTGGGGAGGACTAGGACCTTGTGTGCAAAGGGTCACGGTGTAAATGTGCTCAGGTGCGATGGCCACTCTACTCTCCTGAGTGTGCCAGTGGCTGAGTCTAGAACCCCTTCCTTTATCCTCCAGTATATGTTGTTACTTTTGGGCAAGCCACTTCTAATTATTCTTCAAATTAAACATTAAAGTTGTCATTACCCTCCATGTGTGTGTTCTTTATGAGAAATGGTGTTGACCTTGAACTTGGTATTTGCAGCAGGTGCTTTGGGTGTGGAGACGGGGACCTCAGGTGTAGTCTGTAATAGCAGCGAAACACCGACGCCTTGGCACTGGCGGGATTTCACTTCCCCACATCCTTAGTCCTATAAGGAAAATGGCTTCTTGCATAGGAGTGAGTTCTCTGCTCTGATGCCGCCATTAAGAAAGGAAGTTGGAGCTGAGCGCAGTGGCTCATGCCTATAATCCTGGGTCTCTGGGAGGCTGTGGTGGGCTTGAGCCCAGGAGTTTGGGGTTTCTGTGAGCTATGATGACATCATTTCACTCTAGTGGGAGCAACAGAGAGAGACCTTGTCTCAAAAAAAAAAAAAAAAAAAAAAAGGAATTTGGGAAATCTACATGGACACGTATTTTCCCAGGGCTGGGAGGTGAGAGTAGCTTGCCCAGGGCGGCTGAAGCTGCAGAAGGGGCTGCAGCGCCTGCTCTGGTGGCCGCAGGCAGGTAGGGAGCTCTCCTGGGCAGCGCAGGCCTCAGGCAGGCAGAGCCCTCTGCTCGCTCAGCCCTCAGGTATGCACCATTCGTCTGCCTGTCTGGTTTGCTGTCATTTTTAAATGCAAGTCACAGCCTGAGTTCTGAAATGGGTGGGGCTGGGGGTCAGGGGAGCCTTTCTTCTCCCCTAATTCCAGTTGTTATATTGAGTGTCTTGCACTATGGGTTTGGCCAAGTGCCATTCGACCTTCCCCTGGGTGGTGGTGCTCACTCTAGAAGCTTGATGTGGGGTTCAGGCTCTGTTGCTTTCTGGGAACATTGTAGAGGGCTGTGGCTGATGGGAGGCCAGCATGTCTGCCTGGCACCCTGTGTCTGCAAGGACAAGCTTGATCTCTGTGACAGGTGCTGTCCCTGCTGGGCATGGCCTGGAGATTCCCCTGCCTATGCCCTCATCTCCATCAGCTTTTTGGTTGTCCTGGGCTGGTTCGTACTGAGCAGTGAGGAGTTTATTGTTTACCTGTGATTTTCTTTTTTCAGAGTAAAAGACAGATGCCCAGTCAACTCATTGGTGTCAGTGGCTTTGTTCCTCCTCCCCCAGAACCTGTGTCCCTTTCTCTCTCCCTCTTTCTGTCTCCCTCCTTCCCCTCCCTTCTTCTTGTGGTGAGTGCGCCTGTCCTCTTCTCCAGCCTGAGCTGCCTGGTGTGTCTCTCCAGGCTCCTCCCCATGGTGCTGCCAGGGCTGTGGCCTGGGCTCTCTGGAGGCCCCAGCTCTGGCCCCTCAGTGCAGCGTGGCCTCAAGGGCCTGTGGTCCCGTGCCCCTGTGGGGGTTTGTGCCCTGAGGCTTTTCCTGAAGAAGGGGCTGAGCAGGATTTCACAGTGACGTTTGTGCTTTCTCTGTGATATTATAGGGAGTTTTTCTGTCTTTCTAAATTTTATATTTGTATTTCTTTTATGCTGAAAATCTTGGTTCCTAGCAGTAACGTATTAACTTACTTGCTTTATCTTTTACATACAGTAGATTTAAAATAAAAAATAGCTATATTCTGATAATACCACTGAATTAAGTTTACTATTTCTTTGAAGTTCTTTTTGTCTTTGACAGTACATCTTACAGAGATATGTGGTCCAAATACTGTGTTCTAAGGTCAATTGGAATGAATTTTTTCTTTGCATTTATATCAAACTTGGTAAACAGTTGATTTGCTTCAGTTTCTTTTTAAAGTTTAGGGATTTAAAAAAAATTTTTCTTTTGTGCTTTCATTATGTAAAACATGTACATAATCAGACAGTCATTGTGGTGACTAGGAGCAGCCCCCTCCTGGTCCCATTCCCTCCCCCGCCCCACTTGCTAGAGTGGTGCTCCTGGGGGGACTTGGGTTGGTCTCCCCACCCCTGTTTCCTGGGACACTTGCAGGACTGAGCAGAGCAGGGACATGGCCTGTTGGGAGCTAGTTCTTTGGACGCTGGTCTGTGGGGCCTGCTGGACAGGAGGAGGGGCCTTTGGGCCTTTGGGAGGCTCAGTGGGCGGCCGCCATGCCCTGGTGTCAGATGGGGCATCTGCCTGTTCATGATGTCACTGACAGTAACAGCAGATGGGGGTTGAGGGGTTGTTTGCATTTGTTAGGGGCTCTGGGAGTTCTCCCTGGCCCTCACAAGAACCCCAGGGAGTGTCACTTATCAGGGGAGGAAACTGAAGCTCAAGGAGGCCAGGCAGTTACCTGCCTTCCATCTCTGCGGACCTTGCTGTGGGCAGGGTGGTGGGACTCTGGTCTTCTTATTTTCAGCAGTGCCTTCTCCCCAAACCTGCCCTCCTCAGGCGTTAGCGCCCTGCCCCCAGCACACCACAGGCCTTCCAGGTTCCTGTTGCTTCTCGTTCAGCTGTGGCAGAAATTTCCAAGCCCCACAGAGCTAGAAAGAATGCAGGGGCCCTACAGAGGCTCAAGATGAGGGTGCCTGGTGCCGGTTTAGCTCATCCCTGCCTCCACTTCACCCAGCCCAGTGTTTCATCTGAAAGTATTTTGGCAAGAGTGGAAGGATCTTTGCTTTATTTTTGTGAGAGATACATCGTGGATTCATACTGATGTTTCCATTTCAGATTCTTAACTAACTTACGTATCTCTCCCTCTTTCTGCAGAAAATCTTAGTTTCTGATGACATTAATATGTTTGTTTTATTCTACTGTACATAATAAAAGTACCAACGTGGGTTAGTACTAACTATGATCAGTAGCTACTTCCATGACGATGAAGATTTCTTTGTCGTTCTCTTTGCTTTTAGAGTCGGTACATTCGAATTGTCGCATTGTGGACACTTGAAGCAGCCTTTCTCAGCGGGCTGTGTCAGTGTACTGCTGAGGCATTTATTTCATTTTGCTTTTGAGTTTTAAAGATTGTTCTTTAAAAAAACCAATGTTTTGCAGTCTTATAAAATGGTTACGGGGCACCAAGGTGAAAGCTAAAGAAAGGTGCCTTCCAGGACATCAGAGGGGAGTGTGTGTCAGGTTCCCCTTCCAGCTCTGGTCTGGCAGCGTAGAGATCTGCATCCCTGTCCACAGTGTGGGAAAGCTGTCTCCGCAGACTTGCCGACCCTGTGCTGCGGGACTTGGATTTCCGCCTGTATGATGGGTGAGTCTGTGGGTTCTACAACTGGGGGTTCAACTGACTACAGGTCAAAAATATTTAGAAAGAAAAATTGCATCTGTACTGAGCATGTACAGACTCTGTTTTCCTGTCAGAAGTGCCTAAACAACACAGTACAGCAGCTATTCACATAGCATTATGTCATGTTAGGTGTCACAACACAAGTGACCTAGCAACGCGGTCGAGCTTGCAAGGGGACGTGCCGCATGGGTTATGCGCAGATGCCACGCCATTTCACGGGGCCAGCGTCCCCTCCAGGAGGATTCTGGTACCTGCAGGAGATCCGGGACCCAATCCCTAGGGATGCTGAGGGCAGTTGTGATTTGTGTCTCGGACTGTGGATGTGATCGAACACCTTTGCTTAAGGTTCACCTGCATTTCTCTTGCAGAGAAGTGTCTGTTCATGACTCGCCCCGGTGGTGGTTTTGGGTTTTTGGTGGTCTGAAGGGGCACTGTTCAAAGTTTTTCTGTTATTGTTTCTGGAAATAGATTCATAGTTAAGACCTTGTCCCGGCGGAAACCCTGTGCTTCCTTCTGGTATTGGTAGGTTTGATTGTCACACATTTGAAGCTCTGACAGACTTGCCACGGCGCCTGGGAGAGGGAGGAGAGACTTGTGTTCAGTTCTATCCCTCTGGCTGTTCCCTCATCCTTACACGGGTTAGTAAAATGTTAGCCTTTTTTCCTTCACTGATCTGAGATGCTGCCTCCATCATGTACAAAGATCTGTGTGCGGCCGGCCCCTTTCTGGATTTTGCGTTCTGATTCGTGTCCCGCACCACCGCACGCTAAGCGAGTGGTGGGCGTTTGACTCCGGGGGAGGCTGGCCTCTCCTTATGCGAGGTGACACCCAGGCCCCGGGGCCTCACCCTGCACATCCTAGAGAGGTGCTGCTTTCTGCGACACTGCAGGCACCCGAGACACTCGCCCACGCCAGTTATGGGCAAGCGCGTGTGCACTCGTGTATTTGCGTGTTTGTGAGTGTGCGTGTGAGAGAGAGAGAACATGCAGCTTTGGAAACGGGCTTTCAGGTTTATTCAGCGTGACGACAAGGAGGCCAACAGCACTGGTCTAACAGCCCTCTGTGTAGAGTCTGGCTTGGTCAATGCAGAGGTGGTGAGTGCCAGAACAAATGTGACTTGTGACATTGTCCCTTTGTAGTTCCAGGACCACATCAAGACCTGTGGCAAGTGTCGAGTCCCCTGCAGGTTCCACTCCGTTGGCTGCCTGGAGACGGTGAGTTGAGGGCTGGTGCTGAGGTCTGGGAGCTGGCAGGCCACCCCCATCCCAAACACGGTCTTCACTCAGCCTCCAGCCCAGCCCCTCCAGGTTTCCTCCCAACATCCCTGACGGCCCCTCCTCCCGCCCAGAGTGTCCTAATGTCCCGGGCACAGTCCCAGGCCGACACCCACTCCCATCCTGTCGGTGGTCTCATAGTGCCCCTGGCTTTGACCAGCACTGTCCCTGAGAGTGCCCAGATGTGAGTATCCACCTGTTACCTTGAGCCTCCTCAGGTGTCAGGTGGACATCTCAGCCTTGACCACTTTGCAGCTGCTATCCATGTGCCCCCGCCTTGTCCTCCCAGTTCCCCAAAGAGAGTAGTCTGATTCCGATTTGCAGTCCATGTCCCACACCACCACACGCTAAGTGAGTGGTGGGCATCTGATGCTGGGGGAGGCCTCTCGTGCAAGGTGACACCAAGGCCCTGGTGCCTCCACCCTGCACATCCTAGAGACGGTGGTAGAGACGGGAGACAGGTGCTGCTTGAGCCCTAACCCTTGGCTCTAGCCAAAGCCCCTGGCACTGGGCAGGCATCCAGGTCCCTCCTCCTGTCTCACACACTTGTCCAGTCTGACCGGGAACCTTGACTGCCTTCAAGTGGCACCTAGAGCGCCCCCCCCCCCCCGCCATCACTGCCTTGCCCCGGACACGGCCTCCAGTGCTCACCTGCCTCCCTGACCCCTCCTACTCGTTCTGTTTGTTTATACATGGAGATCAGACCACAGCACTTCCTGCAGGAGAACCTTTTTGTGGCTTCTGCCTTCACACCTTACCAGTGGTTCAAGAATCATGTCCCCCGCTGCCTCCCCTGCAACCTCTAACTTCACCTCTGCTGCCTGCTGTCTGCCTTGGTCGTTGGCCTGGCCATCCTTGAGCACACCTGCTCTAGCCCAGGCATGTTGCACACCAGTCAGGTGTCCAGGCCTCTGTCCGTGTGGACCCCATCCCACCCATGCAGACAACCCCACCCCAAGTCGGCACTCAGCGTCCTTGTTCCTTGTCTGTCTTGCCCCATGCAGCCAGTGCCCCTTGAGGTCAGGACCCTGTTGTGTCCCCTTGAGGGGCACTGGGCCTGGAGGCAGCTGCCAGTGGAAGTGATGGACCCTCCCCTGGCCAGCCGAGGGGCTGGACACAGGCAGGCACCTCCCCTGCTGTGAAGACAGGGACCCTTCACAGCGTCTGTAGTGAGGAGGTTGAGGTAGTGGTCTTATTTGGTGACTTGATCATATGTCATATATAACTTTAGCTATTTGGGTTTTTTTGTTTGTTTTTATTTTTTGAGTCAGAGACTCACCCTGTTGCCTGGGCTAGAATGCCGTGGCATCAGCCTAGCTCACAGCAACCTCAAACTCCTGGGCTCAAATGATCCTTCTGCCTCAGCCTCCCAAGTAACTGGGACTACAGGCGTGCGCCATCATGCCCGGCTAATTTTTTCTATATATATATATTAGTTGGCCAATTAATTTCTTTCTGTTTATAGTAGAGACAGGGTCTCGCTCTTGCTCAGACTGGTTTCGAACTCCTGACCTTGAGCGATCCTCCCACCTTGGCCTCCCAGAAAGCTAGGATTACAGGCGTGAGCCACCACACCCAGCCAGCTATTTTATTTTTGTTCTTTTCCAATAATGGTAAAAAGGACCATACCTGCCTCCATTTCCCTCGTCTGAGTTGGGTACTCTCCTGCTTTCTGTGTGGCACAGGTCTTGTCTGTTTCCTGCTCAGACCTGGCATCTGCCACCTCCGGGCAGCCTGGGTCCCTGAGCAGGATGAAGTTTTAGAGACCACCACCTGGGCCGTGGTGCTTGCTGCCGCCACCCTGGTCCTTGCTTCTGGGCCTTCTTAGAGGTCAGAGAGAAGATAAAATGCACCAGGAGTCTGTGGTGATACTTCCCGTTCAAGCTGAGCACGTTTGCATTGGTCTCCCCAGCCGGGCAGACCCGCTCCCAGGCTCAGCCGCAGTTTGCTTGTTCCACGTCACACGTCACAGTCCCAGCAGCGACACTGCTTGGAAGGACGTCAGTGTTCCCCTGCCCAGCTCTTGTCTTTGCATGCCCTCTGCTCTCTAACTGGGTACACATTTATTCATAGATGCATTTGTTTCTTTTAACTTTGATTTCTAGTATCTTTAACATTTTTAAATGTTGTTGTAGAAGTTTGAAATTTATTTAGTAGCAAATTGAGCTCTGTAAAGTATGGTGTATCTAGGGAAGCCTGGCTTCCACCCTGTGCTTCGTTTTCACCTTACCCCTGTGAACAACTTATGAAAAATGGCGTTTTCTTCCTTTTTGTTTTAAATAAAAGCAAGTAAGTTATACATGAAGGTTAATATTTTTTAAATATACTTGACTTTCAGTGACAAATGCTGTCTTATAAACAAGAAGGTTAAAAGTCACTAAGGCCAACCCATGGCCAGGTCCTGGGCATTCCTGTGCTCTGACCTCTGCCCCAGGTCGGAGCTGACTGGTGCCAGCAGCCTCCCTACCCTGTGTCCGCAGGTGGAGAGAGAGAAGCAGCAGGAGCACGAGGCACAGTGGCTGCAGGGGCACCTGGCCATGCTGCTGAGCTCTGTCTTAGAGGCAAAGCCCCTCTGTGGAGACCAGAGCCAGGTGGGATCGGAGCTTCTGCAGCGGTGTGAAACACTGGAGAGGAAGACGGCCACCTTTGAGAACATCGTCTGTGTCCTGAACCGGGAGGTGGAGAGGGTGGCCATGACTGCCGAGGCCTGCAGCAGGCAGCACCGGCTGGACCAAGACAAGATCGAAGCCCTGAGTAATAAGGTCTGCACCAGGGGGGAGGGGAGGGTTGCCCGTGCCCAGCAGGTTCTGGCAGGTCAGGAGCTCCAGGGCCTGGACAGTAGAACTCCATTTGCAAACCCCTGTCCAGTGTGGTTTCTCCTGGAGGCTTTGGCCTCCTTGGTTTCTGAGCCCCATTCTCTGAGGGACCCAACTCCAGAGTCATGGAGGGCACAGGCTGGAGCCTCTTCTCTCCAGCCAGGAAGGCAGAGTTAACGATGGCACGTGCCTGGCGTGGTTTGACTCCTGAGTGTGTTTCTGGCCAGGAGCCTTCTCTGTGGACTTGGACCTCCCACCTCACACCAGGCAGCGGTGGGGTCCCATGGGGAGGGGCAGACTTGACAGAAGCCTCACCTGAGGTGCCCCAGGAGCCATCCTGCTGGGGACTGGTGGTGTGGGAGGCAGGGCGCGGTGCCCACTCCCTTCTTGTGAGCAGGAAGGTGGTCTTCCTTCCGGGCAGGTGCAGCAGCTAGAGAGGAGCATCGGCCTCAAGGACTTGGCGATGGCTGACCTAGAGCAGAAGGTCCTGGAGATGGAGGCGTCCACCTACGATGGGGTCTTCGTCTGGAAGATCTCAGACTTTGCCAGAAAGCGCCAAGAAGCTGTGGCTGGTCGCACGCCAGCCATATTCTCCCCAGGTGTGGTTCTAGAACTGCTGCCCCCATCCCTGCTGCTTTCCTGGGTACCTGGGTCCCCTCACCTCAGCAGCCACGTGGAATGGCTCCCAAGGGTAGGGCTGGGACGTCCTCAGCTGACCCAAGAGCATCTGCACCTCCCTGAGGGGCGAGTCAGGCAGCTGAGGTGTGGGTCAGGCGGTGTGTCCCCTTGGTCAGGAGCTGCCCTGCCCATGCACCTGCCCTCTGGCTTGCTCCTTATCACCCACACAGCCTTGTCCTTGGGCACACGGAGCGACAGAGGGCTGTGGGGGTGGCTGTGGGGTTGGGGAGGTGCTGCAGGAGGCAGAGGATGGCGCTCTCAGGTGTCAGGGCTGAGCTAGTCCTACCCTCTTCAGCTTCCTCCGCCAATCCAGCTTCCAGCTTTTGCTGCAAGCAGCCCTGTGAGGGTGTCTTTCATACTCTCTTTTCCTCATCCCCAACTGTGGGGTCTGTTGAGGGGTCCATCTAGGGTCTCCTCAGGAAGGCAGTGCTAAAGGGGGCGGGCCAGAACAGGGCTGCTGAGCCTGCAGGCTTCTGCCAGGACCTTGGCTCCCAGCACTCCTGAGGCAGCCCTTCCAGGTCCCCTGGGGCCTCCTGATGGCCCAGCCACTATCTGTGTCCCTGCTCACATGCTTCATAGACTTGCGCCATAGGGGGTCAAAACATGCCTTGTGTGTACGATGTGTTCACGTTTACCTGCTGCTGAGATTGTGGGCTCCTCTGCTGTGCGAATTTAACTTGGCTCTGCTCAGTAAGTCCCTGAATGCCAGGGACTGCCTTGCTGGACTCCTGCGCCATCCAGGGAAGGGAGACCCAGGTGGCATCTGGAGGGGGCACCTCCTGTGGAGAGGCCACTACCCTCTTCTGTGTGGCATGTCCTGACTGTCTGCAGCAAGGGCCAGATATGAACAAAAATCACACATTCTTTCTTTTGTGAGTTGAGATGGAAAAACAAGTTTGTTGTAGGGAAAACTTGAGAGTGTGCTCTTTCTGATGGCACCCTCTCCTGTGTAGATGGGCTGGTCCAGCAGAATTGTCCCTGCTGTGATTCGGGTCCTGGGAGCTCTGGGAGAGAGTGAGGTGAAGGGTCAGTGGCGCAGAGGCCTGGCCACGGCAATGGTCTTAGCAGGAGCCTCGCTTGGACGAGAGGCGTGTTTGTGTTCAGCGTCTGCTTTAGGTGACGCTGGTGAGCTAGGCTTGCACGTTGGACGAGGGTCAGGATCGCTGTCTGCAGATTTTCTTTGCATGTATTATATCAAGTGCCTTAAACACCCAGCCTCAGCTACGTCACGGCCATTGCTCATTTTCTGTGCATCTTGCTGGGGATGAGGGATGTCTGTCTACTCTGCTGTTCTGGGTTTCCCCCCAGCTTGCACCCTCTCCAAGGCAGACGTGGCTCCAACCCACAGCCCCAGGCCAGCCTGGGCTCCCTCTGAGGCTTTGCCGGGCCACCATTGGGTGGTTCGTGCCTTGTGTGCCACCCACCCCAAATTCACAGTTGTTCCATGCATTGCCAGTTTGGGGGCTACGGTTGTGGTTCTTAAAAATGCTATTTCTAATTACTGTGCTTTTTTTTTTTTTTAGACAGAATCTTACTTAGTTGCCCGGGCTAGAGTGCCAGGGTGTCACCCTAGCTCACACCAACCTCAAACTCCTGGGTTCAAGTGATCCTCCTGCCTCAGCCTCCCTAGTAGCTGGGATTACAGGCATGCACCACCATGCCCAGCTAATTTTTTTCTATATATATTTTTTAGTTGTCCATATAATTTGTTTCTATTTTTTTTTAGTAGAGACGGGGTCTTGCTCTTGCTCATACTGGTCTCGAACTCCTGACCTCAAATGATCCTCCCGTCTCAGCCTCCCAGAGTGCTAGGATTATAGGCGTGAGATACCATGCCTGGCCTACTGTGCTTTTTTAAGAAAGAAATTTGTTTTCATTAGCAACTAACTCTGCACAGTTTGAGAAAAAAATGCTGTCTTTGCATCACCAGAACCCGAATGTTTTGTGTGTTTCTGTTCTCCGGGGAGAGCAGCAGGTGGAGAGAGCTGCTCCCTGCCCTGCCTTTGAGGGGTGTCTCACTGATGCCTCTCCCGCTCCCCAGCCTTCTACACCAGCAGGTACGGCTACAAGATGTGTCTACGCATCTACCTGAACGGAGACGGCACTGGGCGCGGGACACACCTCTCTCTCTTCTTCGTGGTGATGAAAGGCCCGAACGACGCTCTCCTGCGATGGCCCTTTAACCAGAAGGTGCGAGGGCCTGTAGGCCTCCCTGAGGGCGGCACTCGGGGGCCCTGGGGCAGTGCAGCCTCTGTGTGGTCTGGTCGTTGGGGACAGGGTCACAGGGTCGCTCAGACTTGCTGGATCCTGGTGTCTGCAACAGGCATGTCCTCCTGTGGCACTGCCACTGCCAGGACCAGCGGTTTGAAAACACTACTTTGGAGAACATTTTTCAAAGAAAGGGGTACAACTACTGGGCCCTCTTTATCTGAGGTATAATTCAATATTTTAAAAACCAGAATCTATTTTTGGTGGAGGAATAGAAGATGAGACTAGGTTGGAACCGGTCCCTTCCTTCCTGCACACTGGGTCTTGGCCCGGCCACGGGCCCTCCCCTCCCCCCCCCCCCCGCCCTGTAGCCAGGGGAGGAGGCAGAGCAGAGTGGGTGGGGTGGGCGGTGGGACCCCCATCTGTCCTGGGTGCCGGGTTCCCGGGCCTGGCAGAGGTAGTCTCGGGTTCTCCCTGAAAAGGGCTTTTTCTCTAGGGTAGGCATTGGGTGCTTCATGATCTCTGGCAAGAAAATGTCTTTGTCAGGTTGTCACCTGAATATTATGAAAAAGCACAAAATGACACAAATTCAGAAGTGCCAAGCTTCGGCTAAGAGTCCAGATGTCAGTGAACGGGAAATGCCAGCACAGGCAGGGTCTGCAGGCGCGACGCTCGGCGCACCATGGCTGACGTGCTGGGTGCTCCCTCCCTGCGGCCTCGGCCTCTGCTCTGGGCCCGGGGCGGGCAGGCGTGTGGCTGTGTGTGTCCAGACCCCCAGGAGTGGGACTCGGGCACTCACGACCGTGTCTCTCCCTGGGGCTCTCCCTCCAGGTCACCTTAATGCTGCTGGACCAGAACAACCGGGAGCACGTCATTGACGCCTTCAGGCCGGACGTGACCTCGTCCTCTTTTCAGAGGCCGGTCAACGACATGAACATCGCCAGCGGCTGCCCCCTCTTTTGCCCCATCTCCAAGATGGAGGCTAAGAACCCCTATGTGCGGGATGATGCCATCTTCATCAAGGCCATCGTGGACCTGACGGGGCTCTAGCTACCATCCACCAGAGGCCGGGGCAGCCGGCATAGCCGGCTCAGTGAGGGGCCGCCACGCTGGGCCAGGGCCTCACCGCACAAGGGTGGGTGGGGGCCAGGCTTGGGCGCTTGGGAGGGTGTCGCCCGAAGCCCACATCAGCGCCACACAAAGGAAGGCGCTGCTGGACAGTCCTCAGATCTCTGACTGCGTGGAGGGCCCTGGGGGATGGGCACAGCCCAAGGCCCTGGCGGGATCAGCTGAGGATCTTCAAGGGCTCCCGGTGGAACCGCCCTTGCTGTCTGCTCTATACAGGAGGAGGGCCCCTGGGTGGGGGTGCTCGGAGAGGAGCACATTCTAGCAAGGAGCATGTTCAGAGCAGGGCGTGTGTAGCAGGAGCGTGGCAGCTGCTTCGTGGTCAGGAGGTGGGGCTGCCCCAGTCCATCCACAGAGCAGGGAGCACCAGGTTACTGGGTTTTGCCCTCTGGCCCCTCGGGGGAAGGGAGCGTTGTTAGACCCCTGGGTGCTCGTCTGGGCAGAGCTCCTGCCAGTGCTGGCTTGGCTGGGCCAGCGGGCAGGAGAGGGTGCTGGTCCCGCGCAGTCCAGCCCTGCCGGGCGACGTGTGTTAGCTGCACCATCCGGCTGAGAAGTCATTATTAAACCGTTCAGATCTCTGTGGCGAGTGGCGTCCATTCGGCTCTAGGTTGCCTGCAGCTTCCAGCCTTGGCAGCAGTGACTCTCTGGGGCCCTATGTCTCCCTCCCCTCAGGGTGCCTGGCCCTAGCCCACTTCTCCAGCCAGCCACGGGCCTTCCAGGGGCTCCTGTGAGAGCAAGGCCACATGCATGCCACCCCACCCTGCTTGAACTCAGAGCTGACGGGTGGGGGGAGGACAGTCCCCAGGCGCATTGCCTACCATGGTGGGTGCACTCGGGGTGGCGGGTGCTGCACTACCTGGGCCTGTCAGGGCATCCTTGTTAGGGGGTCTGTGAAAAGCTTGACTTTCCCCTGACATCCTCACTCTCTTCTGTAGTTTGAGAAGTTAACACAGTGGAAAAGCACAGACAGCAGCAGCCCAAGCACCAGGAACACTGTGTACACGTTTGCACTGTGTGCGTGTGCGCAGTCATGAAAGCAGGAGCGTGGCAGGGTCGGCCCCTGTGTCCCCTCTGCAGCCCATCACCATAGCTGTCCAGGGCAGCTTGCCATGAGTCCTGTGCCTGTTCTACCTGGGGTTTAAAATTCTGTTTCTGTGCATTTGTGTATCCACAGATGAGAGCATTGCATTTTAAAAACACAGGAAGCAGGTACTGATTTGTCCTCAGGTAGCTGTCTAATACTCCTCCATCATGGTCGTGCTGCTATGTGGTATCCCAGGGAGAGTGCGCCCCAGTTCCATGGTGCTCCGGGGCTCTGTCTTCGGTCACGAGGGGTGGGGACAGTGGCGCAGAGTTGCTCTCTGGCTTTGCGGGCCTGGAGGGAGAGCCGAGGGGTCGAGGGACCCTGCCTTGCCTAGTGGTTGCCAGCTTGCTCTGCAGAGCTCTAAGGCAGGTTCCCATCGTCTCCCGGCCCTCCCAGCGCTTCATGTTGTTGGGCTTTGCCTACTGTGTGCAGTCTGCTGTGTGGGAGATGACATGTCATTGTGACTGGTGTTTCTCTGGTGACTCAGTGGGGTCAGTCATCTTTATCAGGCTAGAGTGCAGTGGCACCATCGTAGCTCACTGCAGCCTCAAACTCCTGGGCCCAGCGATTCTCCCACCTCGGTTTCCCAGAGAGCCAGGATCACAGGTATGAGACTCTGCACTAAGCCCTATTTATGTCTTTGTCCACTTTTCTGCTGGGTTCCTGGTCTTGTTTTCTGCTGGTTGGTTAGAGTTCCTAGGACTCATGAACACTAGTCCTTGGTTGTATCTTTGAACTGTGTTTGTTGTTGATGTACAGAAATTCAGGATTTAGATATGACTGGTTGAATAATCTTGTAATAGTCTGTTATATATGATGTTATTTCTGACTGAAAAATCCTAACCTTCCCCAAGTTTGAAAGATACTGTAGTTTTCTTCTAATGGTTTTAGTTTTTAACATAGTGGGTTTCTGCATTTGGGAATTTGTTTATATACGATACTGTTTTTGTTAGGTCAGTGCAGGTTAAAGAGATAGATCATTGAGGTCATTTCCTTTCCCTTAAAACGAAATAGAACCGTGGAGTGAGAAGAGTGGAAGGTACCCTCCCACAGGGATAAAGGGAAGGAGGCAGCAGCAGGGGAAGGATCTGGGCCCACTCTGGAAGGTGGGGAGTGGGTTGAGACGTGCAGTATCTGAGCAGAAGGCGGCTGAGGGTGGGGAGCTGCCCACTGTGTGAGCCCCGGGGGTAGGGGAGAATCAGAGCAAAAGGGGGGCTGCTTAGAGACTGGGTAGAACAGCCACCTGGCGGGTCCTTTGCTGTCCCTTGCCTCCCCCCGGGAAGGAGGTCTCTGCCCCTCCCCACCCTGGAGCGAGAATAGGGCTGGGCTGGAGAGAACAGGCTGCAGAAGGGGTGCAGGTGTACGCGGAACTGCTTCCTGAGCGCCAGCCTCCAGGTGAGACACTCCCAGGGGGACTGAGCCCTCTGGGGAGACCGACGCTCCAGGCAGGCACGGGCAGGCCTGGTCCCTGCCTCGGTGCCTCTGCTCACACCCGCTGCGTTCCCATTGTGGGGTATTTCGTTACCCAGAAAGAAACTTTCCATCAGCATTTACTCCATCCCCTCTCCCCAGCCCCTGACAACCATAATCCATCTCTGGATTTGCCTATTCTGGACATTCTTTTAAGTAGAATCCTGTGATGTGTGGCCTTTTGTGTCTCGCTTTTACACGGCATATTTTCAGGGTTCATCCATGTTAGGCATGTGTCAGAATTTCATTCATTTTTTATGGCTGAATACTATTCTGTTGTGTGGACAGACCAGTTTTATTTATCCGTTTATCAGTCCATGGACAGTTGGGTTGCTTCTGCTTTGGGGCTATTATGGAAATGCTGCTGTGAACACACGTACAGTTTTTGTGTGGACACACGTTTCCATTCTGAGTATTCCCAGGGGTAGAAACTCCAGGCAGTGTGTTCGGCTCTTTGAGGAGCTGCCAAACTGCTTCCTGCAGCGGCCGCACCGTTTTGTGTATTCACCAAGAAGCAGTTTTTAGTTTATGCTTTCATTTGGCCATCTCCTCCTGTATCTTGCACGTTATCTAGAATTTTAATTTTATCATATTTTTCAGCACACTAATTTTTAAAAACCCCAGTGACTGAAGCATTCTGTGTATCTGTCTGCTCATGGTTGTTCTGTGTCCTGTCCCCTTTGGTTTCCATGACTTGAGAAAGAACATCACTTAACACTCCTGAGCAGTCTGGGGTGCTGACCTTGCAGGCTCTGTGTCTGCACACGGCTTTGTCTTTGATGTTGATTATCTGGGTTAGAATTCTGGATGGATAGTCCTTTTTTCTCCGTGACTCCACTGTCACTTGGATATATTGCCAGTGTAATGTCTGCTGCTCATTCATTATTCTTTTTTTTTTGAGACAGAGTCTCACTCTGTCACTCAAGCGGGAATACAGTAACATCATCACAACTCACTGCAGCCTCCAACTCCTGGACTCAAGCAATCCTCCCTCCTCAGCCTCCCAAAGTGCTAGGATTACAAGCGTGAGTCACTGTTCCCGGCTTCTTTTTTATAGGTAAAATGCATTTTCTCCTTGATAACTTTTAAATTTTTTTGCATTGTAAAATTGAGTTTTTCTTTTGGTATGCAGTTCTGTGACTTTCCTAACCTGTGCAGGTTTATGTAAGTCCAGCCACAGTCAGGATACAGGAGAGCTCCGTCACCTGGGAGACGTCTGCACTCCCCGTGTGGTCCCCCTCCCTCACCCGTACCTCCAGGCAGCCACTTCTCTGTCACCGTTGTTTTGTCACATAGATGGAGTCATGCAATATGTTACTTCCTGAGACTGGCCTTCACTCAGCAGAATGCCTTTGAGATTCATCCAGATATGTGTCAAAATTTGTTTCTAGGCCGGGCGCGGTGGCTCACGCCTGTAATCCTAGCTCTCTGGGAGGCCGAGGCGGGCGGATTGCTCAGAGTCAGGAGTAAACCAGCCTGAGCAAGAGCGAGACCCCGTCTCTACTATAAATAGAAAGAAATTAATTGGCCAACTGATATGTATATAAAAAAAAAAAAATTAGCCGGGCATGGTGGCGCATGCCTGTAGTCCCAGCTACTTGGGAGGCTGAGACAGAAGGATCACTCGAGCCCAGGAGTTTGAGGTTGCTGTGAGCTAGGCTGACGCCACGGCACTCACTCTAGCCTGGGCAACAAAGCGAGACTCTGTCTCAAAAAAAAAAAAAAAAAAAATTTGTTTCTTTTTTTTTCTTGCTGAGTACTATCCCATTATGAATGGATCACAGTCCGTTCACCTGTTGAAGGGTATTTGAGTTGTTTCCAGGGTTTTGCAATTATGAACAGAGCTGCTATGAACATTTGTGTCCAGGTGGTTAAATGGGCTTTCATTTCACTAGAGTAGTTAGGAGTGGGGTTGCTGGGTCGCACAGTGGTGTATTTTGAATTCATGAGAAGGTGCCAGCCGCTTCCTGGAACGCCCGTGCCTCTTTGTGGAGCGCCAGCGCGGATCTCAGTTCCTGTTGCTCCACTTCCTCTAAGCACTTAGTACTGTCCGTGTCTTTTACCCTAACTGTTGTAATAGGTGTGTAGTGGTATTTTGTCATGGTTGTAATTTGCATTTCTCTTATATCTGATGAATGATGTTCTTCTTTGGTGAAGTGTCTGTGTCTTACCCGTTTTTAAATTGGGTTGTATGTTTTCTTATTGAGTTTCAGGGTTGTTTATATGATCTAGATACAAGTCTCTAGCCAGATATATAATTTGCAAATATTTTCTCCCAGTCTGTAGCTTATCTGTTCAACATCTTCTTAACAGTGTCTTTTTCAGAACAAGTAAGTTTTAAATTTTGATGAATCCTGTTAACCAACTTTTTCTTCCATGATTGTGCCTTTGGTGTCATGTCTGATTCTTTGAGTAACACCAGACCATGATGGTTTTCTTCTATAATTTATTCTAGAGTTCTAATTGTTTTACATTTTACATTTAGATCTGTTTTCAGTTAATTTTTGCATAAAGCATGAGGTTTAGGTTGAGGTTCTTTTTTTTTTTTTTTTTTTTTACATGTAGAGGCCAGCTGTTCCAGCATCATCTCTTCAGATGACTAACTCGTGGCTACACATAGAATTACAGCCTCTCCTTTCTCCATTAACTTGCTTTTTCACTTGAAGAAAGATCCTTTCTCCATTGAATTGGTTTTTTTTCCTTTTGTAAACGCTAATTTGAAGGCTGGGTGCGGTGGCCTGTAATCCTAGCACTCTGGGAGGCCGAGGTGGGAGGATCACTTGAGCTCAGGAGTTCAAGACCAGCCTGATATTGTGATGTGGATGTCCTAAAAAAGAAAAAAAAAAAAAAAAAAAAGACCAGCCTGAGCAAGAGCGAGACCCGGTCTCTACCAAAAATAGAAAAAATTAGCTGGGCATGGTGGCGCGTGCCTGTAGTCCCAGCTACTCGGGAGGCTGAGGCAGGAGGATCACTTGAGCCCAGGAGTTTGAGGTTGCTGTGAGCTAGACTGACGCCACGGCACTCTAGCCGGGGCAACAGAGTGAGACTCTGTCTCAAAACAAAACAAAAACCACTAATTTGTCACATTTTTTTTTTTTTTTTTTGAGACAGAGTCTCGCTTTGTTGTCCAGGCTAGAGTGAGTGCCGTGGCGTCAGCCTAGCTCACAGCAACCTCAAACTCCTGGGCTCGAGCGATCCTTCTGCCTCAGCCTCCCGAGTAGCTGGGACTACAGGCATGCCCCACCATGCCCGGCTAATTTTTTATATATATATATATATATATCAGTTGGCCAATTAATTTCTTTCTATTTATAGTAGAGACGGGGTCTTGCTCTTGCTCAGGCTGGTTTTGAACTCCTGACCTTGAGCAATCCGCCCGCCTCGGCCTCCCAGAGAGCTAGGATTACAGGCGTGAGCCACCACGCCCGGCCTAATTTGTCACATTTATGAGACTTGTTATGTTCCTTTGATCTGTCTACCTGCTTCTTCCCTCGCACTGCTTGGTCTTACTGGTTACACTCTAATAGTATTAGGTCAGTGCTGTAATTCCTCTAACTTTATTCTTGTCTTTCAAAATTGTTTTAGCTATTTTTGTTCCTTTGCTGGTACATAAAAATTTTAGAATCAGCTTATCTGTATCTACCAAAAATCCTGCTGGGATTTTGATTGGAATTTCATTAAATCTATAGATCAGCTTGGGGAGAATCAACATCTATGTTGAGTATTTAGGTCTTTGGTTTCTTTCATCAGCATTTTATAGTATTCAGGGTACATATCTCATGTGTGTTCTGATAGGCTCATGCCTCAGTGTTTCTTTCTGTTTTGAGCTGTTGTAAGAGGTGTTATCTTTTAAATTTTGATCTGATTGTATATTTCCAGTGTGGAAACATGGTTAATTTTTGTGTCTTGCCCTTATATCCCATAATCTTGATAAATTCACTTACTGGTTCTAAGAGGTTGGGTTTTTTTGTTTTTGTAGATTTGGGTGGATTTTATGCATAAACAATCATGTCATCTATTCACAGGGGCAGTTTTATTTTTTCATTTGCAGTCTCCGTGCCTTTCATTTCTTCTGCTCATTTGTTCTCCCTGCTGAGACTTCCAGCCTGAGGCGGAACAGCGAAACGGGTCCTTGCCTTGTGTCCCGTGCTGGGGAAGGCCTTGTTACGTATGGTGTCACCTGTAGGTTTTTTGGTTGATGTCCTTTATCAGGTTGAGCAGGTTTCCTTCTACTTCAAGTTTGCTGAGAGTTTTTATCATGACTAGACATTTTATCAAAATGCTTTTTCTGTACAAGTGGCGTGTCCTCACGGTCTGTTCTGCACAGTTCGCCTGGCTTACGGTGGTTGCTCTCCACACACTGCCCAGCCTCACGCTTCTGGAGTAAACCCTACTTGGTCACGGTGTGCTGTTCTTTTTATTTTTTTTATTATTTTTTTTTTTTCTTTCGAGACAGAGTCTCACTTTGTTGTCCAGGCTAGAGTGAGTGCCGTGGCGTCACCCTAGCTCACAGCAACCTCAAACTCCTGGGCTCGAGTGATCCTTCTGCCTCAGCCTCCCGAGTAGCTGGGACTACAGGCATGCGCCACTATGCCCGGCTAATTTTTTTATATATCAGTTGGCCAATCAATTTCTTTCTATTTATAGTAGAGACGGGGTCTCGCTCTTGCTCAGGCTGGTTTTGAACTCCTGACCTTGAGCAATCCACCCGCCTCGGCCTCCCAGGAGCTAGGATTACAGGCGTGAGCCACCGCGCCCGGCCTGTTCTTTTTATATATTGCTAGCTTTGATTTAATGATATTTTATAAGGACGAGGGGTGTATAGTTGTCTTTTTGTGTTATTAATATATGCCTTTGGTTTTGGTATCAGGGTACTGTAAGACAAAAAATTGGTATCAGAAGTGGGGTTGTCATTACAACAAATATCTGAAAATGTGGAAGCAGCTTTGGAACTGGGTAATGGGCAGAGGCTGGAAGAGTTTGGAGGGACAGGCTAGAAAAAGCCTAGAATGCTATAAATGGAACATTGGGGTAATACTGATGAGGGTCCAGAAGAGAAGAACTGTAGGGAAAATCTGAAACTTCTTAGAGATGACTTAAGTAGTCGTGATCAGAATGTTGGTAGAAATACAATAAAGGCCATTCCGATGAGGCCTTAGAAGGAAATGAGAGGCCCAGGATGCCCTCAGGACCACGGGGCTTGCCACCCAGGGCCACCTCACGTCTCTACTCCCTCCATTCCAGTACAGCGCCCTTCAGCAGCCGTGTCTCACATGGGCCTGGGGAAGGTATGAGCCACAAACCTTGGCGGAGCCCACGCAGGTGGCAGAATGCAAGGGCTGTGGGGTGTGGCTTCTTCCTCGTAGATCTCAAAGGATGTTGCAGACTTGTCACAGGACAAGTCCCTTCTAAGACAAAGCCCATGGAACCATGGGGTCAGAGCCACTGCAGAGTCCCCACCAAGGCAGTGCTGTGTGGGGCCACCCCCCAAGACCCCGGCACTGTAGAGATACCAGCGGTCAGCACCAGCCTGGAGAGCTGTGGGCTCGAGACTCCAACCCGTACGGCTGCTCACAGGTGGAGCCCAGCAAGGCTAGAGATGGGGCACCCCAGAGCCTCGGGGGCCCAGCCCCTGTCCCAGTGTATCTAGAAGGCAGGACATGAAGTCAAAGATTATTCTCAAGCCTTGGGTTTAGTGTTGTTTGCATTGTTGGGTTTTAGACTTGCTTGGGATCCATTATTCCTTTCCTCTTTCCAGTTTCTGCCTTTGGAATGGAAATGTCTGTTCTGAGCCAGCCTCACTATTGTCTTTCGGATGCACTGAACTTGTTTGACTTCACAGACTCACCTGGTGGGAAACTTGCCTCCACCTGTGAGCCTGCGAGGGTGATCCTGCCTTGAGTCTCACTCACCCACACCTTGCTTTAGATGAGATTTGGCGCTTTGGACGTTTGAGTTGATGCTGGAACAAGTTAAGACTTTTGGGATTATTGGGATAGAATGAATGTATTTTGTATATGAGAAGAACATGAATTTGGGGGGCCGGGGCCAAAATGCTAGGGTTGGAATGAATGTTAGTCCCCTCCAAAATTCATGTTAATATTTAACTGCTATTGTAACAGTATTAAGAGGTGATTAGGCCATGAGGGCCCCACCCTCCTGGGGGGCATTGGCACCACTGCGAAAGGGCAATTTTGGCACCTGTCCTGCCCTTCCACCTTCCACCTTCCACGATGGTGTGACGGGAAGGTCCTTGTCAGATGTCAGCACCTTGCTCTTGGACTTCCCAGCCTCCAGAACTATGAGCCAATAAATTTCTGTTAATTACAAAGTATCCAGTCTCAGATATTCTGTTATAGCAGCAAAATGGACTAAAATAAGGCTGAATATTTGTGTCCGCCCTAAAATTCATATGTTGAGGCATAATCCCCAATGTGATGGCATTTGGAGGTGGAGCCTTCGGGAGGTGATTGGGTCACATGGGTGCAGCCCTCATGAATGGGATTGTCAACGGAAAGAACGCGAACTCTGAAATAATGTACAGGTTTATTCTGAGCTGAGTATGTGCGACCAGGGCCCAGAGCCACGCCAGCAATCCTTGAGCAAGTGGTCCTGCTGAGGCTGGGTCACAGTTTGGTTCATACATTTCAGGGAGACAGGAATTACATATAAAGTCATAAATCAATACATGGAAGGCGTACATTGGTTTGGCCCCAAAAGGCGGGACATCTCAAAGCAGGGGATTACAGGTTATGGGTGAGTTTAAAGAAATAAAGTTTTGTCTACAGGCCTGGAATGTTTTTTGTTTTTTGAGACAGAGTCTCGCTTTGTTGCCCAGGCTAGAGAGAGTGCTGTGATATCAGCCTAGGTCACAGCAACCTTAAACTCCTGGGCTCAAGCAATCCTACTGCCTCAGCCTCCCGAGTAGCTGGGACTACAGGCACGCGCCACCACGCCCGGCTAATTTTTTCTGTATGTATTAGTTGGCCAATTAATTTCTTTCTGTTTTATAGTAGAGATGGGGTCTCGCTCTTGCTCAGGCTGGTTTCGAACTCCTGACCTTGAGCGATCCGCCCGCCTTGGTCTCCCAGAGTGCTAGGATTACAGGCATGAGCCACCATGCCAGGCCAGGCCAGGCCTGGAATGTTTTAAATTAAGATAAGGAACTCGGTTAATCAGAGACAAGGCCCTAGCCATATACCCAAGTGATTTGTTATATAAATTGAGGACCTGCAGGTGTGGGTTAAGCTGTGTCTTGCATGGCCTTAGGCCTGTTGATGAGTCACAAAGGACATCTCCAAGAAGCGAGGGGGGTGTGACAAGGCATGTCTGACCTCTCTTCTCAGGGCCATGAACTCAGCTTTAGGGTATTTCTGGGGTCCCCTTGGCCAAGAGGGGAGGTCCATGCAGTTAGCTAGTGGGGAGGGACTTAAGATTTCATTGAAGTTCAGGGATTAATGCTAGTATAAGAGAGGCCCCAGAGTTCTCGTCTCCTTTCCAACGCATCAGGTTTCAGCAAAAAAAAAACCCTAAAAAAACGCCTCTTACAAAGCCGGAGGCCAGTGACACCAAATCTGCAGCACCTTGACAGTGGACCTCCCAGCCCCAGACTGTGAGAAACACATCTGCTGTCAACGAGCCACAGCAGCCTGAGACAGCTACGTGGCTCACACGGGAAGAAACTGAAGGTGCTGAGGCTTGTTTCATGACTTGTGCTGTGGGCCGCTGTCATGTGGGACGGTCCACACACACCGAGTTCTCAGTCCCTGGTTGTTAGAGTTGAATTGTACCCCCCTCCCCCGCCAGAAAAGAGGTGTTGAAGTCCTAATCTCCCAGTAACTCAGAATGTGGCCTTCTTGGAAATAGGGTCTCCACAAAGGTAATCAAGTTAAAATGAGGTCACAAGGGTGGGTCCTAATCCAGGATCACTGGTGCTTTTATAAAAAGGGGACATTTGTACACAGATGTGCTGAGAGGGAAGGTGATGTGAGGGCTGGAGCAGACTACCAGGGTTGGGAAGGGGCCAGGGCCTGCCGGCACCCGGACCTGCGACTTCTGGCCTCCAGAGCCGTGAGACAATACGCTTCTGTTGCCGCCTGGTTTGTGGTGTTGTGACAGCAACCTCAGGTGTTCGGCTCTCTGTCCTCGCTGACTCTGTTACTGAGTGAGGAGTCTGATGTCTGCCACAGTCAGTCGTCACGGGCTTGTCTGTTTCTCCTCTGTCCTGTCACTTTTTGCTTCATACATTTGGGGGCTCTTGTCAGGTGCATACACATTTGGTGAACTTGCCCTTTTGTCATGTGATGTCCCTTTACTGCTAGGAATACTTTTTCTGAGGTGCACTTTGCTTTGTCAATGTCCACATAACCAACCCTGTTTCCTTTGATTAGTGCTTCTGTGGTTTTCCATCCTTTTGCTTTTAACCTACACGTATCACATTTGAAGTGAATTTCTTCCAGATGGCAGAGTTGTATAATTTTTTGTTTGTTTGTTTAAGGTTAATTTTGATATAATGTAGTTATTGATAGATTTCAGTTTACCATTTGTCTCCTGTTCTGTTTTTATTCCTCAGTTTCTTCTTTCCTGCCTATAATGATACAGTTGTTGGCTGGGCGAGGTGGCTCACGCCTGTAATCCTGGCACTCTGGGAGGCCGAGGCGGGCGGATTGCTCTAGGTCAGGAGTTCGAAACCAGCCTGAGCAAGAGTGAGACCCCGTCTCTACTATAAATAGAAAGAAATTAATTGGCCAACTAATATATATACAAAAAATTGGCCGGGCATGGTGGTGCATGCCTGTAGTCCCAGCAACTCGGGAGGCTGAGGCAGCAGGATCGCTTGAGCCCAGGAGTTTGAGGTTGCTGTGAGCTAGGCTGACGCCATGGCACTCACTCTAGCCTGGGCAACAAAGCGAGACTCTGTCTCAAAAAAAAAAAAAAAAAAAAAAGATACAGTTATTTGAACACTTTTTAGTATTCTGTTTTAGTTTATTATTAGTATTGTTATTTGAGACAGAGTCTCGCTGTGTCACCCAGTCTGGAGTGCAGTGGTACGATCATAGCTCACTGCAGCCTCCAACTCCTGGGCTCAAGCGATCCTCCTGCCTCAGCCTCCCAGTTGCTGGGACCACAGGCGGCACCACCAGGCCCAGCTAATTTTTCTGTTTTCAGTAGAGATGGGGTCTCACAAAGTTGCTCAGGCTGGGCTCAAGCGATCCTCCACCCCTCAGCCATCCAAAGTGTTGGGATTACAGGCGTGAGCCACCAAGCCCAGCCCCTAAGCCCCCCAACTTTAAAAATGGGCCATTTCCTATGGCCTCTGTGGATTCTGATGAGAAATACACATTCATTCAAATCAGAGTTTCCCTAGAGGTAGTGTGTCAGTTTCCTAACTACTTTCAAGAACTTTTTTGTCTTTAGCTTTTAGCAATTTTATATGTGCTGGTATAGATTTATTTCTTTGGGTTTATCCTGTTTTGAGTTTGCTTGGCTTCTTGAATCTGTAGATTTATACTTTCATCATATTTGGGAAATTTCTAGTCACTACTTTTGCAAATCACTGTCTCTCTTCTCTTTCTGAGCTTCCCATGACACAAATGTTAGACCTTTGGCTACTGTTCCAAAGGTCCTTTGAGGCTCTGGTTTGATTTTCTTTTTCCTCCCAATTTTTCCCTCTCTGTTCAGTTTGGATCATTTCAGTGCATCTTTCCTCTCATTTGCTTCTGCTACTGAGTCTGAATGGACTCCGTACTTTTTGGTTATTTTCCTTTTCACTTCTAATATTTCCATTTGGTTCTTTTTATATCTGCTGGTTTTTTTGCTGAGACTATTTTTACATCCATTGCAAAATGTTTGTGTTTGCTTGTTTTAAAGCATTTTTATAGTAGCTTCTTTAAAGTCTTGGTCAGGTAATTTCAGTATCTGTGTGTTCTCATCCTTGGGATCTGCCTTTTCTCCTGCAAGTTGTAGTTTTCACGGTTCTTCATGTGTCAAGTAATTTTGGATTATATTCTGAACATTTTGAATATCACTTTGAGACCTGGGTCTTGTCTAAACATGTGGGAAATGATGTCGTTAGTAGGCGCCTGGTCTCGTCGGGGCCACACCCATGCGCTCACTGCCTTGTGTGGGCTCTGGTCTCCACGGCCACTGCACTTCAGGCTTGTCCTTCAGTCTAGGATGTTGGGGGCTGGAACACAAGTACTCAAACTCTTGAATCCGATCCAGGTGTCTGCTGTTTGAGTCAGGGGCTTTGCATTCACAAACCACTTTACAAGGCAGTTTTCCCAAGCTCCCCTGCTAGTTTTGGTTGCTGGGCGCCTCCCCCCATTGGTTCTTCAGCCAGACAAGTAGGACTCTGGTCACCCCACCGTGACATGCCCTTCCTTGTCTGGGCCATGTTAGGGTCCACGTGGCAGGAGGGCAGAGAGAAAAGTAACAGGCGTGTTGGCTCACGCCTGTAATCCTAGCACTCTGGGAGGCTGCGGCAGGAGGATTGCTCGAGGTCAGGAGTTCGGAGACCAGCCTGAGCAAGAGCAAGAGCAAGACCCCATCTCTACTAAAAATAGAAAGAAATTAATTGGACAACTAAAAATACATATAGAAAAAATTAGCCGGGCATGGTGGCGTATGCCTGTAGTCCCAGCTACTCGGGAGGCTGAGGCAGGAGAATCGCTTTAGCCCAGGAGTTGGAGGTTGCTGTGAGCTAGGCTGATGTCACGGCACTCTGGCCCGGGCGACAGAGTGAGACTCTGTCTCAAAAAAAAAAAAAAAAAAGGGAAAAGAAAAGAAAAGTAACAGGGCCCCTGGCCCCACCCTCCTGGAAGCCCAGCAGCCCCGGCATGGCTCTCGAGGTTCCTGGAGCCACCAGCAGCCCCGGCATGGCTCGCGAGGTTCCTGGAGCCACCGCTTCCACTGACACCAGGGGCTGCCTGGGCACAAAGGAACAGGCGGGGCGGCACCCAGGGCACCCCACGCTCAGGCGAGCAGCAGGGGCCCTGTCCCAGTCCGCAGGGTGGCTCCTGGGGCCTCTCTGCCTGGGCCCCGCACTCCCCTCCAGTGTCACGCTGGGTCGAGTTCAGTCTGCCTCTGGGTGTCACCGCCGTGTGCTGTGCACTCGGGTCTCACAGCCACGCTGCAGGGCAGGCCCGGGCTCCATCTTCCCTGGAACCGAGCCTCTCCCCGCGCACCTACGGTTTCCTCACCCTTTGACGCCCCGGTGCGCGCGCTGCCTCGAGACTTGTGCGGGTATTTTCCTTGTTCAGACCTCAGCGCGTCTTTTCTGTGCATTCCTGTCTTTTCGTAAGTTTTCTCTTTAGACACAGAGTTTCTACCATAGCCCCATAACGGGGACGGGTCCACGCCGCCTCCGCCTCTCCTGCGGTGGGACTGTTCGTGGACGCCCTGTCTTCGCTGCCTCTTCTTCACACCGGGCCTGTCTGGCCCAGCGTTTTTCACGTGTCGAACCTGCTGCAGTTTACGGTCGCCTTTTAAATTTCCTCACGTTCCTGACTTGTGTCCCTGCTTCAGCTTTACAGCTCTGTGTTTGGCTTTATCATTGTCATTAGTCTCCTGGACTTTAATAAGACACATCTTAAATCCCTTTCAGGAAAATTGCTCGGTTTTTCCCAACGTCTCAAAAGCGTATCTGCATTTGTTGAATTTGTTGGCCACTTTCTGTGATAAGAGGTATCCTTGTGGACTTTGGATTTTCAGTTTCAGCTCATCTGCTGACGTGTTTTTGGGATTTCCTTGTTGCTGTGTTGTCATCCTTTCTTCCTTTCCTCATTCTCCTCTGTGTCTGATGGTTTTGATTAACTCAGCGGCCCTGGGGCTTCCCAGTTGAGAACTAGGAGTTAGAGGGACAGGGGCTTCTGTCCCTCTGGGTAGCGTAGCCCACACAGGTGGATGCTGGGCTACCCCCACCCCCAGTTCCCTGTAGGGCACAATTCCCCCGACCCATCTGCTGGGGGCCCTGCCCTAGCCCTCTGCCCGTCCCCTAGCCAGCCTGGCTCTGCAGGGACATTTCCCTTGTTAGGCACTTAAGCCTCCCCTGTCTTTTTTTTCAGTTGTGTTGATTGTTGCCATTGGTGGAGCCAGGACAGTTTGACACAAGCCTGCTGCCCACATGGGTGTTGCCACTGGACAGCTGACACCCCCACCCCCAGAGCTCCAACCCCCCATCTTGCTCATCACCACCACCACCCCAGGAACCCGAGCTGAACGAGGTACCAGGCGAGCTCCCAGCACAGCCTGGGCAAAGCCTGTGAGGGCCAGCCAGAGCCACCCTCTGCTGCCGCTCTGGGTGCCGGGTCCTGTCCTCACCTGCCTGAACCCCACAGCGCGCTGCCCAGCCCTACTCCCAGCAGCCAGGGAACCCCTGGAGGATGTGACTAATTGCTGAAACCCCTGCGGACTCCGATGGCACCAAGAACTGGATGTTGCCCCACCCCTGGACTTTGTTCTGGTAGGGCCTGGACGCTGCTGCCCACTGCAGACATGTCAGGCATCTCCTCAAGATCCGGAGGGCGGACAGGGCAGTGTGACACAGTAGCTGGACGTGTACACTTGTGCCAGCACCTTCATCTTGTTCTCACCTCCTGGCACCTGTCAGGTGGTGGCCATAAGGTCCACACCCCTGGGGCCATCAGCCATCTGTGCTCTGGGCCCCTCCCTGCAGACAGAGGCTAGACGACAGTATGCTGTGGCCAACTGTTTATTCAGGGCCCCAAACAGGTGGCAGGTGGACATGCAGCACACTCAGGCCCACGGCAGGCCAACCCGGGCACCACAGGTGCACACACCAAGGCGCCAGAGACGGGAGTCCCCTGCCGGCCGGGGCCCTGCAGGACTGGCTGAGTGCGTGTCGTGTCGGGCTGACTGTCCCAAATGCCCTGGGCAGGGCCAGCTCAGCACCGCTGTGGCAACCAATAATCTCCCGCGCAGAGGAGGGGCGGGTGAGGAGCGGGGCCTCCAGTGTCTGTGCAGCCCGGGCAGGCCAGCGGGCCGATACCAGGTCTTTGGCATGGCCCACACCGGCCACCCTAGTGCTAAGTGTCACGGCTACGTGGGTGGGTTCGCTTGCGAGAGCGTGTTGGGGTCCGGCCGTCCCCTTTCTAAGGCGTTAACAGCTACGAGCTGAGCTTCTCTGCCCCCACTCGGGACGGAACCACAGGCCTTGCTGGTGTCCTCGGTGGGCCTGTGTGCCCCTCAGCGCCTCTGGCTGGCAAACCAGGAGAAGAAAGGGCGGGGGCGTGGGCGCGGGGCCTGGAGTATCCGCACGGTGCGTGGTGAGCGCCAGGCTTTGATGGTGGCATCGTCGCTGGCCGTCAGCAGGAGCTCCTGCTCCTGGGGACTGAAGGCCACCGAGTTGACCACGTCCTCGTGCCGCAGCTTGGCCAGGCAGATGTTGTAGTGGCGGTCCCAGATGTAGCCATGCCGGTCCTCAGCCCCGCTGCAGGACAGCGCCACGTAAGCCCGCTGCCCACCTGTGGTGCCACACCCGCCCTGAGCCCCAGCCCGCCCGAGCCTGCACCTGGCCACGAAGTCCCTGCTGACGTCAAGGAAGATGAAGAAGCACTCGTCGTTGGGCGTGTAGGCGCGGTGTGCTCGCAGGGCCCGCCTCACCTCCCGCATGGTCTTGAGGTCAAACACCAGCAGGTCGATCTCCTCCGCGATGGGTGGTGGCTGCATGGGGTCGGCCACCACTGCACCACTGGGCCAGGCGCGGCTGTTCACGTACAGGTACCTGGGCAGGGGGCACACCGCTAGGTACAGGCCACCTGCGGGCACCCCACCCAGGATGCCGTCAGGAGGCCCACCTGTTGTCGGGCGACAGGCCCATGCCGATGATGTGGCCGTGCACGTCGATGACGTGGTCCAGTGCATCAAAGAAGGCGTCAGAGCCCCGCCCCTCGCCCAGCACAGGCCCGGCCGTGGTCATCTGGTGCGGCAGGATCTGCTTGATGCCTACACAGAAGGCCAGGGTGAGGGCTCCACCCTGCCCTGGGGGACATCACCTCCAGGACAGCCCCCACCCTGAGGGCACCTTAGCGCCTGAGCACCCCAGAGGTCCAAGGGTCTGCCTGTGTGGGGGCCTCCAGATCTGAACCATAGAGGCCCATCTGGTCACTCATTTGCTGGGGCCCGGCCTGCTTCTGTCCTGCCATTCACCACTCGGCCCCACAGGACCAAGGCCAGGCCTGGGCCTGCACCCCCAGCAGCAGACGGATGATCCAAACTGCCTGTGGACACACGTGCTGTCTGGCCCCTGGGACCCCTGCCCAGCCTCCCCTAAGCTCTTGGGCCTGAGGAGGAGCCTGGGCAGCACCCAGCAGTGGTCCCCCCAGGCCAGCCAGGTCCGCCCTGCCCGTTACCGATCTGATGTGGGGAGTAGGTGAGGCAGCCTGTGGTGAAGATGAGGTACTTGTTCTTGGTGCTGGCGGCGCCGCGCTCAGGCGGCTTGGTGTGGCCCTGGGCCAGCAGCTTAGCCACTCTGGTCTCCAGCACGCGCTCCGATAGCTGCGGCTGCGTGCGCCCGTCCAACATACGGTCCAGGAATCGCTGCAAGCCCTCCTTGGTGTGGGCAGGGGCCCGGCCAGCCACCTCGTCCTCACTGTCGCTGCCCAGGTCAAAGACGCGGCAGCAGGGGGGCGCAGCAGGGTCCCCAGCGTCCAGCAGGAGGTCCGGGCTGTCGAACCTGCTGCAGTCGGCCACCATCACTGTGCGGATGGTGCTGGCGTTGAGGTTCTGGATCTTGAAGAGCCGCTTCACCACGTTGACGTTCTCCGACTCCACGTCCTGAGGGCGGGGCACAGCTAGGTGGGCGCCGGGCCTGGGGGAGGGCAGCCCGCTGCCTGCCGCAAGCCCTGCCCCGCCCAGCCCCACACTGCCCACACCTGGAAGGCGTGGTTCAGCCACAGCACCGAGCAGGAGGTGATGTCCCCGATGCGGTGCAGGTTCCCGGAGATGAGGCTGGTTTCCGTGAGCCAGCAGCCAAACACGTCGTAGGGCTTGTTGCGCACCCGGGACAGCAACGCGAAGGAGTCTGCGGGGAGGCCATGGCTGGGCAAGCTGCCGGAAGGGGGCAGGAGGTGGCCCATCCCAGGGCCCGTGCTCACCTAGGCTGATGACAGCAATCTCGCCGGATGAGGAGTTGTGCGGCCCCAGGAACACCCCAGAGGCCAGCAGCAGCGAGTCATCCTGGTTGAACTGGGAGAACTGGGTGTAGCTCCAGTTGTAGGGCCGCATGTCCGCGCTGTGCAGCAGCGAGATGTTCAGGTCGTTGTTCCAGATCTGCACAGCAGGGGTGGCAGTGGGTGACCACCCAGCCAGACCCAGGGAGAGGGGTGCTACCACAGTGCCATCGGGCCCTGGCTCTGCCAGCTCAGCCCAGAAAGCGCCATGGGGCAGGGACCCCTTCCAGCCAGCTGTCACCCACCCCGAGGCACATGGGTACAGACAGCTGGGGGCCTGCCTTTGGCGCAGGAGTCTTCCTGGGGGCCCTCTCCTCTCTGCTGGCAGTTAGGGTGGCCCTCTCCTGCTCCCAGTCCCGCGTGGTCCTGGCTGAGCTCGTTCTTCCGACCCGGTCCTCGCCACTGGATGCAGGGAGATGGGCCCGTCTCTCACCTCTGGCCTGACCCTCCTTCCCTACCTGGTTGAGAGGCCTGGCCCCAGACCCTCAGCCCTGGGGTGGGGTGTGGGGGGTGCCAGGCACCTGGGCATTCTCACCTTCACAGTGCAGTCCTTGGAGCAGGAAGCAAACTGGTAGCCCGAGTGGGAGAAGCTGAGGTGCAGGACCTGGTCGGAGTGCTCCCTCAGCGTCTGCACCTCCACACAGGGCACCATGTCATAGAGCCGCCGGAACTCCTCATACCAGGACGTGGCCGCTGCAGGAGGGGCAGTGTCACCCTTGGGCCTGAGCCTCCTTTCCTGCAGTCAGGGCCAAGTGCCCAGAGCGTGGCTGCAGCACACCTGACAAGCTCGGTGGTGGCCTGGAGACTGGCGGCTGTCCACTAGCTTAGGCCTCAGCTAGGGAGCACACCTTGTAGCTCTCAGAGACCCCTGTGCTCCCCACCCCCAAGTGACCTGGTCCACCCATTGCCTTTCACACACCAGACCCTGTGCTCTGAGAGGTGACCTGTGCTGGGTCCAACAGTCCTCGGTCAGCCAGGTGGAGGCTCAGGGCCGTGCACAGCTGGGCACGGGCCTGGCACTGTGGCTGCAGAACAAAAGGTGGGGCCGACCCCAACCTCCCACCCAACCTGACCCGGTGGACTTCGAGGCCATGCAGGCACTGACCTGGGTGTCGGGGCACATCTCTGGCCACCTGGTAGTAGCGGTAGAACTGCTCTCTCCACAGGAACTCATCCCTAGACACAGCCTGCCATTGGCGGCACACCAGCCCGGCAGCTAGCACGTCGGCGGGGCCCAAGTTCAGGAATATCTGGTAGATGAGGCAGTCGGGGAGCAGGGGCGTGCCCCCCTCCTCCATCGTGACATTCTGCCCGGGCGGTCCTGCAAGCCATGAATAGCTGCCCTTATCTGGTTGCCCCTGCACGGAGCAAGGGCACATGGGCTGTTCCTCCAGCCCCACCAACCGCCCCTGCGGGGAACTCCACTGGCCTGAGCGTGTGGGCAGGGGCGCCGGCACTGCCCCAACCAAGGACCCCGCGACGGGAGTCCCCCGGACGCCCCACACCGGGCAAGAGAGACACTGGGTGCCCCTCCGGCGGTGGAGGGCCGTGACCCCAGCTCTCTGGCCCGGCCACCCCGAGGCTTCCCCGCTGTCCGCACCGCACAGACCTCCTTCCCAGGAGAGGCTCGGCGCGGCTGCCCCTGGGTCTCTGCCCTGTGGCCCTAGGGAAGTCCAGAGGGACGGACAGCGAGTGTGGCCACTGCCCGGAGGGCTGGGGCGCGCCCATTCGCCCAGGGTGACGGCCGGACAAGGCCAGACGGGGCCGGACCGGGCCAGGGACGGACAGACAAGGCCGGACGGGGCCGCACGAGCCCAGGTGATGGCCGGACGGGACCGGACCGGGCCGGGGACGGCAGGACAAGGCCGGACAGGGCCGGCGAGGCGCAGGAGAGCCCGGGGTCACTCACCGCGGCCACCCCCGCCCGCTGCGCGGCCCTCCGCTCCGGCCGCCGCGTCCGCGTCTCTACGGCGGAGCCCGCCAGGCCCGACGCCACGATCCCCGGAGCATCGATGGCCGCGGAAGGCCGAGCGCCCGGGCCCTCCGCGCCGGCCTCTCGTGCGCCTGCGCCTCGGGCCCTGAAGGCTGACGGGTCCTTTTTTGTGCGCCTGCGCGGACTCCCTGCGTGCAGCGCCCCTGGCGGCCAGGAGGAACGGCGGCCGCGTACTGGGCCGCGGGCGGTGTGCGGAGGAGATCGAAGCCGCGGGTTCGAGACCCGCGTCCGGCGCTCGACGAGGTCGGACCCTGAGGAAGACGTTTCATGAACCCAGTGATGTTAACCATGAGGATAAGACCAGCTGGCGGTGGTTTAAGGGAGACAGACGTACAAAGGGGTGCCAGGGGACATGGGCCAACAGCTGGAGGTCAACTCGGACTTTGTCCGAGGGACACGGGGCCAGGGACCTGCCGGGGAGAGCAGGGCAGGCTGGGCTCCGGCAGGGCGGGCGCAGGCGACGCGGGGAGGGACGCGTTCGTCCTGGGCTGGGCGCCTGGCGGCTCTGGACGGTGGACTCCGACCCAGGACCCCTCCCCCAGTCCTGCCGCCGCCGCCATGCGGCCCTCGGGGACGGCGCTGCTCGCGGCTCTGCTCCTGGCCGGGGTGCTCTGCTCCCTGGGCCGCGGTGCTGGGCGGCCCCCGCGGCCGCCGCCCCTCGTCAGCGCCGTCCAGCCCGCGGCGGGGTTCGAAGCGCAGAAGGTAGAGGCGGGCGGGTGGGGGCGGGGCGGGCGCGGCTGCGGTTCCCGGCGCCCGTGAGCCCACCGTGGGGTGGGCGTCGCAGTTCGCAGGGACCTGGCTCCTCGTGGCCGCGGGCTCCGCCTGCCGCGCCCTGCAAGAGCAGGGCCACCGGGCCGAGGCCACCGCGCTGCACGTGGCTCCCCAGGGCACAGCCATGGCCGTGAGCACCTTCCGAAAGCTGTGAGTCCCCGGACATCCCCAACCCAGCCCCCACTCTCAGCCTGGCCCCCAGCCCCACCCCGCTGTGACCCGGACCCATGTCCTGGGTGGGGACCCCATGTCCCGGGGGTGGTCTCCCATGTCCCGGGTGGGCCTCCCCATGTCCCGGGTGGGCCCCCCATGTCCCGGGTGGTCTCCCATGTCCCGGGTGGGGACCCCATGTCCCGGGGGTGGTCCCCCATGTCCCGGGTGGGCCTCCTCATGCCCCTGGTGGGTCCCCCATGTCCCGGGTGGGCCCCCCATGCCCCGGGTGGGTCCCCCATGTCCCGGGTGGGCCCTCATGTCCCGGGTGGGCCCCCATGTCCCGGGTGGGTCCCCCATGTCCCGGGTGGTCCCCCATGTCCCGGGTGGGTCCCCCATGTCCCGGGTGGGCCCCCCATGCCCCGGGTGGGGCCCCCATGTCCCGGGTGGGGCCCCCATGTCCCGGGTGGGGGCCCTGCTCCCGCCATGCCTCCTCCCATCCCCGCCCTCCAGGGATGGGATCTGCTGGCAGGTGCGCCAGCTCTACGGAGACACTGGGGTCCCTGGCCGCTTCCTGCTCCAAGGTGAGGCGGGGATGGCCGGGTGTGCGGGTACTGGGCTGAGGCTGGGGCGGGGGCTGACGCGGCCACCGTGGCTCTGCCCCAGCCAGAGGCGCCCGAGGGCCCGTGCACGTGGTGGTCGCTGAGACAGACTACCAGGGCTTCGCCATCCTGTACCTGGAGCGTTCCGGCCGGCTGTCAGTGAAGCTGTATGGTGCGTGGCGCCCGCAGCCCTGCGGCGGGGGCGGCTGGGCGGGCCCAGATGGACACACAGACCCCCTCGCCCCATCCCGCCCCTCTTGCTGGGAGGCCCCCTGGCCTGGCCCAGCCTTGCCCACCTGGCAGCCGGCGCAGTCCAGACAAGAACAGGGCCCAGGGGACAGCTGAGTCCCAGACACGCACAGACCTTGTCCCCTGCCGGAGCCGGGCCCCCAGGAGCCCTGTCCTCCCCACAGCCCGCTCCCTCCCTGTGAGCGACTCAGTCCTGAGTAGGTTTGAGCAGCGGGTCCAGGAGGCCCACCTGACGGAGGACCAGGTCCTGTTCTTCCCCAAGTACGGTGAGTGTCTCGGGGTTCCGGCGCATGCTCGGCCTCCCCTCCCCCTCCGGGCCGAGGCCCCTGACCCTGTCTGGGCCCCCAGGCTTCTGCGAGGCTGCGGACCAGTTCCACGTCCTGGACGGTGAGTGGGCAGCAGGGCCGGGCCGGGCGCCGTGCGAGGGCCGCGTGCAGCGTGCTGAGCCCCTCTCTGCCGCAGAGGTGAGGCGGTGAGGCCGGTGCCCCAGAGAAGACCCTGCTGGAGGGGACCCCGCCGGCGGAGCACCTGCAGCCCCTCCTCACTGAGCCCCAGGGAACCACCAAGCGGTGGCGGCCACAGGTCAGGGCCTGCCCTACCGCGGGGTCTCCTGTCATCTGTCCTGGGTGGCTGTCCCTGCACCCGGATCTCAGTGATGTGGGGGGCACGCATCCTCATTAAACATCTCAGACCGGGCCCTGGACTCCTTCTGTCCACCCTGGACCTGCCCCGGCGCCGAAAGCTTTCTCCAAATGCCCCCTGCGCCACCCGCCCCAGGGCTCTGCTTGCTGGGGGTCACCACGCCAGCCGCTCTGGTAGCCTGGGAGGGGTGCTGCTCCCGGCACATGCCCACCCCAAGCCCCGATGGGGTCCCGGCGTCCAGCCTGTCTCCAAGGCTGTCCCTCCCCGGCCGGCCGCTGTCCTGCAAACCCCAGGCTGCCTCCCAGAGGGGCGGGCTCCACCCCACCGGCTGTCCCTATCAGCGTCTTCCCAGCTACACTGTCACCAGCCAGCGGGTCCACCAGGTCAGGGGTTGGCGCTGCCAGTCCAGGCCCTGCAGGCATTACCTTCAAGTCCCGCCCACCTTCACTGTCCCCACTGGAAGCTTTCAGGAGAGATTGGGGGAGGGTCTGCTCTGTGCTGGGGGCAAACTGCAGCCCTGGGCTGTGGGGTGGGGCCTCCAGGGAGCTGGGAGTCAGCTTAGCCCCTCCTCCCCCCTCCCCCCTGGCCTCAGGGTCGCTCCCGTCTCAGGCCTGGCCTGGCCCCCGGTATCCATCCCATAAGCATTTCTGAAGTTCCCACGGTGTAGCAGGTCCTGGGGCCACAGGGAGGGCAGGTGCCTACCCTGGAGCTGAAAGTCCAGCGTGCAGCCACCAATGGACCAGGTGGGGTGGAGGCAGCTCAGGCCGAGGGAGGACCCAGGACAGCCAGGCTGCAGGAAGGATCACTGTCCCCTGTCCCTGGAGGTCCTGGCCCAGCCCTGCCCACCTTGCCACTGGCCCAGTCCAGACAAGGACAGAGGGCATGCGGCTTGTGTGGGTGGTTGCTAGGAGGAGCCAGCAGCTGCCTGGGGGGGGCACCGTGCCCTGTGGGGGTGCACCGTGCCCTGTGGGGGTGCTTGCCCTGCTGTGCCCACCCAGTGTCGCTCCGCAGCTCGGGTCCCAGGAGGGCAGGCAGACAGGACTGGGGGAGGGGCAGGCCGTCTGCCAGCACCTGGGAGGGAGAAGGCCCAGGAGGCCGTGCCTTCCTGGGGTTCCGGGTCCCAGAGACCACAAAACAGACGACAGGGCCCCCCGCGTCACATGGGCTTCCAGACTCAGAGCTGGCAACTCGTAAAGTTCCTCCGCCAGGTGGCCGGAGCCCTGGGAGAGCCCCACGCCCTCCAGGGAGTGAGGGTCTTGCCCTGGGGCAGCTGGCGAGGTCTGGGTCTTCTCAGGGAAGGAATGAGCCGAGTGTCCACGGGGTGGCGCCAGAGACCCTCCCAAACAACCGCGGTGCCTCGATGGGTGGCGGCCCCTGGCCCAGGCCTAACCCTCCAGCCGCCCTGGGAACCCTGCAGCCTCCTGGCTCTTCGCACCCGCGAGAGCTGAAACCGCAGCGCATTCTGTTTTCACACAGTCACTTAATAAGCTCCAGTAAAGTTTTCTAAAATTAGAAAAAATTATGACAGCTCTATGTGAATCATTTTTATTGAAAAGTATTTCTCGGGCAGACACGGTGGCTCGCGCTTGTAATCCTGGCACTTTGGGGACTCCGAGGCGGGAGGAACCCCCTGTGCCCAGGAGTCGAGGCTGCAGGGAGCTGCGATGACGCCACCGCACTCTCCGCCCGGGAGACAGAGCGAGACTCTGCCTCAGAATAAATAAATAAATAAATAAAAATTAAAAATAAAAAAAAAAAGCATTTCTTATAATTTGCATTTTGCCCTTTAATTCTGACAGGTGATTTTCAGCACCTTAGAAGAAAAATAGCTTTAAAAATATATGGAAACTGGTTCACACCTGTAATCCCAGCACTCTGGGAGGCCGAGGCTGGCAGATCGCTCAGGGTCAGGAGTTCAAAACCAGCCTGAGCAAGAGCAAGACCCCATCTCTACTAAAAAATAGAAAGAAAATTACTGGGACAGCTAAAAATATATATAGAAAAATTAGCCGAGCGTGGTGGTACATGCCTATAGTCTCAGCTACTCGGGAGGCTGAGGCAGGAGAATGGCTTGAGCCCAGGAGTCTGAGGTTGCTGTGAGCTGGGCTGACACCATGGCACTCTAGCCTGGGTGACAGAATCAGACTCTGTCTCAAAAAAAAAAAAAAGAAAAGAAAAGAAAAAAACTAGCATTTAATTGTTAGCAATCTTGCCTGAGACCCACAGGCATCAGGGGACCTGGGGGGGTCTCAGGGTCTCATGAGCCTGGGGGTCCCGCCTGCCTCGTGGGGAAGGCAGGGTGCTGCTGTGCGGAAAGTGCCTGCAGGGGGGCGGCAGGACTCACATGCCCACCCCCACCGTCTCATCAAACAGGAGGAGCAACACCCGCAGCTGCCAGCGGTGGGGGAGGCACCCCAACCCACTTTCCAGCCCAGGAGGCTCTGGAAGGGAAAGCAGGTGCACAACAGTTAACAGCAGCCCCCAGCGGCTGTGCAGAGGCTCGCTCAGACCCTGGGGCGGGAGGCAAGGGTGCAGGTGGGGGCTGCGGCCTAGCCCTGCGCAGGGCCCAGGACCACGACCCAGCAGCCTCTGCTGCTCGGGACAGGCTGTGGCTCCAGCTGAGCCGGCCGGGGAAGGCCGGGTCCCCCGCAGGGCTCTGCATGGGTGGGGGTTCTGTGAGGGGCTGTCTCCTACTTGGGACATGCTATCAACCGCGATCCCAGATCTCCCCAGAGCGCCATGCAGATAGGACAGGTGCGGGAAGCGGGGCACCTGCCCGGGCTGGGTGCAGGGCTGAGGCTGCTGTCCTGGCGCCCGGGGAGGGGCTGGAGGAGGGTGAAGGCTCAGGAGAAGCTCAGGTGACCGTCTGCGCCTTTCCTATTCCTGGGCCTGTCCCTGGAATAGCAGAGTGCGCTGGCCAGGGGGGCTCGGCCACCTGCCCCTGCTCTAGTCTCCTGTGAGCAGGGCTGGGTGAGGGAGGACATTGCCCAGGGCAGGCCCACGCCAGCAGCTCTTGGGCGCACCATGAGCAGCCCTGGCGTCTGGCACAACCCTAGTGACCCCACGACATGGAGCCGCCCCCAGGCCCGGCCGGCAGCCAGGAGAGGAGGGTCCGCGAGTGGCTGTTCCTCCCCAGCCTGTCGTCTGTGGGGCTCAGGGTGACGGGAGCCCCAGCAGCCCCTGCTCTCCCCTCTGTGCAGAGGGTCCTTGGAAACACCCTCAGTCATCCTCCTGGGGCGCCTGCGTCTTCCTCAGGGCACCGCCTGTCCTCGTGCCAGTCTGACCGGCCTTCACCCCTGGGCGCACGGCTGCAGCCCACCTTGTCCTTGTTCCCTGCACAGCCAGCCCACACTGCGCCAGGGCTCCACGGCACGCTCTCTGCCTGGGAGGAGACGTTCTCTGGCGGGGGCGGCTGGGGGCAGGGAGCCAAGGGGGTGCAGAGCTGGGTGCTCGGGGTCCACAGGTGAGGCCTGGGGGCCCACAGGTGAGGCCTAGGGACCCACAGTGGGCCTTGCCCCTCCTGGTAGGGACCAGGGAGACCCTGGGGGGGATGGGCAGATTCAGGGAGGCCCTGCCCTGCCCAGCCCCCTCTGCACCTGCCCCTCCTCCTGCCAGTACTGGGAGGGGCCCCTGCCAGGTGAGGCCCTAGGAGGTGAGTCCTGAGCTGCCTGCCAAAGGCCACTTCCTCCCCCGTTGCTCAGGCCAGGCGGTGGCCAGGATGGGGCCTCGGCGCGCACTGTGGCTGCTGCTCACTCTGCCGGACGTCCTGTGGGGCCAGACCCTGAGCCCCCCGTCAATGCAGCCTGCGATGCAGAGCTTCCAAGGAGACCAGGTACGCGGCCTTCCAGGGAGGGAGGCAGCAGCTAGCCGGGGCCCGAGCGTTGGGGGAGAGGAGGCCGTGCCAGCCGGGGTCGCTGCCCAGGGAGTGCAGCGGGTCAGCTCACACCGCCCGGGGCCCAGGCCCTGCTCTCGGGACCCCAGGTCGAACCCCCAAGCCCCGACAGAAAAGGACCCTGGACGTGCCTTCCTGGGTCTCCCTTTCCCTCCTGCAACCCCTGCACACATGGGGAGCTGAGGCTCAGGGAGGCAGCCAGACCAGTGTCCCCGCACGGGCCCAGCCCCAGGGCCTCCAGAGGGGTCCTGGCTCCGGGCTGTCCAGGCCGGGTGGGAGGGACTCCTGGCCCCGCCACCGCCAGCCCATGCAGTTCCAGGGGGAGTGGTTCGTCCTGGGGCTGGCGAGCAACACCTTCAGGAAGGAGCACAAGGCACTACTGGGCCCCTTCACCACGACTTACGAGCCGAGGGACACCGGCGGCTTTACGGTGTCGAACGCCATGACCCGGTGAGTGGCCAGTAGGTGAGGTCTCCAGGCCTGTGCCCCAGGAGCCAACAGCTCCATAGCTCAGATGCCCCCCTGGGCTGTGGGGGCATGTCCTGAGTCCCCTTCTAATGCTAAGTCCAGCACTGGCGGCTTTAGGCCTGGCTGCCAATGGCCAGACCCAGCTCGGATGGTGTGTGCAAAGAAGGAAAGCATTTCCTGGATCACTGATCTGGATGTTGCAAGGGGAGGGATTTCAGGTACAGCTGGATCCAGGAGCTCAAACACTGTGCTCAGGCCCCACCTCCTCCCTCTCAGCTCTGCCTGTCCCAGCCTGAACTCTGTGCACAGTGGCAGCAGCCCGAGCCAACAGCATCTCAGGGCTCCCATCCCAACAAAGCAGGGAGCATCCAGGCCAGCCTGGGAACAGCCTCTGATTGGCTCTTCTTGAGTCATGTGCTCTTTCTGAGCCAATCACTGCACCCAGGGTGGCAGGTGCTCTGATTGGCCTGCCTGGATGCAGCAGGTGCTCTGATTGGCCTGCTTGGATGAAGCACACCCACCCTGGCAGGGGAGGAGTCTGTCCTCCGTGGGCAGCCTACGGGAATCTCAGGGAGGGCGGCACAGCCACCTTGGGGGACATGGGCACTGCTGCTGGCGTCGTCACCCTTGCCGCTCTCCCACAGCCCCAGCAACCTTGCTCTGTGGCCTGCCCAGCCCGCAGGGGAGGGAGGGGCCGGGTGGCCTGTTTCTTTGGAGATTTTGGTTTCATGTAACAGAAAGTGTCTGTGACACTCTTAGGCAAGGAGCCTTGTCCTGCAGACCGGGGTAGCACCTAGAAGCCAAGGGCAGGGGACGTCCGGGCTCAAGGGGACTGGGAGCTACACACACCTGTACAGACCCCCTTGCCAAGGAGTCTCAAGTTCCTGGGGAATCTCTCTTGCCCGGCTTGGGGCCTGTGCCTCATTAACTGGGGGGGGTCGGGGGGGAGGTCAGGAACCCAGTGCAAATTCACCTCCACCATAACACCACCTGGGCAGCGCGCCCCCCTGCCCCCCACTGCAGGCCGACTGCACTTTGTCACTTCTTAGAAAACCTCGTGCACCTCGAGGGCCTTGAGATTCTGGAGGGTTTTGTTTTGTTTTTTGTTTTTTTGAGACAGAGTCTCACTCTGTTGCCCAGGCGAGAGTGCAGTGGCGTCAGCCTAGCTCGCAGCAACCTCAAACTCCTAGGCTTAAAGCAATCCTCCTGCCTCAGCCTACTGAGTAGCTGGGACTACAGGCATGCACCACCATGCCCGGCTAATTTTTTTCTATATATTTTTAGTTGGCCAATTAATTTCTTTCTATTTATAGTAGAGACGGGGTCTCGCTCTTGCTCAGGCTGGTTTCGAACTCCTGACCTTGAGTGATCCTCCCGCCTCGGCCTCCCAGAGGGCTAGGATGACAGGCGTGAGCCACCGTGCCCGGCTGATGCTGGAGGTTTTTGCCAAGGACTGAGGGAGCCGCAGGGCTGAGTGACGCCCGCCCGTGGCCCCAGACGGCCCCCTCCACCCTGCGCCAGTGTGCTCACTTCTCACCCAGCACGCCCAGGGCTCACAGCTGGAGCACCGGCGTGCCGCCCGCTGGACACACCACCCTCCCAGCGGGGTCTTTTCTTCCTCATTGCAAATCCATGGGACTTGGGATCTGTTTCCAACTAAAGAGGAGCCCCCAGCGGGATGGTGGTCAGAGGTGGCTCGGAGGTCCGCTGTGCTCCTGGGAGGGGGATGTCACACCTGCCCCTCCAGGAGGGTCACAGGGCGGCTTGAAGGGCCCCGGGGACAAGCCCCCCATGCTGGGGAGGAGAGATGGGCTCAGTCTGCTGTGTCCGCTGGGAGGGGCAGGGCTACTCCCGGCTCCTGCCGCTGTCCCCTCCGGACGAACAGCTAAATGCTCCTCGGGTGGCACCTCTGGGTGGGCCTGGTCGGCTTCCAGAGCCTTCTGCTTCTGCCCTCCCCCAGGGGCCGGCACTGCAAAAGCTGGTTTTACGTGATGATCCCGGGGTCCCAGGCGGGGCAGTTCACCGTGGACCACGGTAGGGCTGAGACAGCCACCGGCGGGAGGGAGGGGCAGGGGGCCCGGCAGGAGGGGCCTGACCTCCGTGTCCCCTCCAGGACCAGGGGCCGACAGAGAGGAGATACGGGTGGTGGACAGCGACTACACCGGCTTCGCCCTGGTGCTCTCCCACAGGCTCACCAGCCACCTGACCGTCATCAGAGTCAGCCTGCTGGGTGAGCCCCTCGCCGGCCCGGGGAGCCCGGTGCTCCCGCACGTGGGGCCGGACCCCGCCCCCGCCCCCGCCCCGCTCACCAGGGCAGGCTGCGCCCACTCCCCGCGCCAAGCGCTGAGAGCCTCGCTGTGCTCGCCGGCCGCAGGCAGGAGCTGGATGCTGCCCTCCGGGACGATGGACAAGTTCATGTGCCTGGGCCGGACCCAGGGCCTGTCGGAGACCAACATTGCCTTCCCAGACCTGCCCGGTAACGGGGCCACCAGCTCGCACAGCGGGGAGCAGGGTGGAGCCTGGGGGCCCCTGCCCTGGCCCTCGCAAGCCCCCCGTGGGTTGGGGTGGGGTCTGGCTGGCCCCAAATGCCTGTTCTTAGAGCCCCGCCTGGGCCAGGACTGGGGGGCTCGTGGCCCCTTGGTCCCTGCCACCCTTGGCTTTGAGCCACCCCCTCACACCCTGGGGTCCCTGTCCAGGGCCACCCCCTCCCACACCCGGTCCCTTTCCAGGGCCACCCCCTCACACACACCCGTCCCTGTCCAGGGCCACCCCCTCCCACACCCGGTCCCTGTCCAGGGCCACCCCCTTCCACACCCCCGTCCCTGTCCAGGGCCACCCCCTCCCACACCCCCATCCCTGTCCAGGGCCACCCCCTCCCAC